>NC_069504.1:744210863-744572206 GCF_027579735.1 Bombina bombina | reverse complement strand
GGGATATATTGAGGCCACCAGATCTATTTCTGGTAGGCCCCAGTGTTTTACAATCAGATAGAATACATTTTGGTGGAGCAGGGGTCAAGTCCAGTGGGAACGCAAGGAAACCGAGTTCCTGCACCCATTTTTGCAGAAGAAACTAAGTTCCCACTGGGCAGAGAACAGAAATGCTTCATTAAACGATGCTGCTGCTGGTGGGAGGAGCTGGAGCACAGTCTGGTTTGAGGGATAGTGAGATCCTCTAGTAATAGGCAGTAACACTTCCTACAATACACTAAATACAAGCCTGTCAGCGGTCCTGCTTTGTGATCACCCCACACTGTGGGCAACACATGGTGCTTACATTTCTGTATGGCTTGCTCTGGTGTTATATAGCTCCCCTCAGCAGAAATAGGACTACTGCACCTTAAGTGGGTGAGACTCTGTGATAGAGGAGAAGTCTGGAGTTGCTGTCAGGCACGGAGGTCTCTGGCCGCTCTGGAAATGGAGGAGGAGGGAGGAAGGAGGGCGTGAGGAACTGAAACTAAGTTGGCTATTCACCATGAGAGTTAAAAGCAAAGTATGGACACTCTGGATCTTGACATTAAACAGGTGTTCATGTGTGTCTAGTGTAGATATTATAAAGATGTTTTAAAAAAAAGTTCAGTGTTTCACCAAAGAAAATATGTGCTCATCAAGCAAGGAAGAGTCATGTTCTCCCAGCTTCCTGCTTTCACTGTGATTGGAATTAAGAGGTGCGTACTGGGATCTAGGAATATCTTTTGGTATATCTGAGTATATTCCTTGCACCATTGGCGCAGCATACAAAACTGAAGAGGTATCATTTGAAAGCAAGCAAATGGAATTGCGTCGGAAGCTGCAATGATGAGGCCTAGTACTTCCATACACAGAGCCACTGAAGGGCATGAAAGAGACTGAAGGTTCAGAAAAGCTGATATCAATTTTTTCTCTTTTCTGTCAGGAAAAGAGTCATGGACACTGAATCTATATGAATATGAACAGCAGAAATCAGACAAGAATTGGTTTCTGCCCAGGAAAGAATTCAAGACACCTCCTTCATGGCCAGGGAACTGTGAGTCCCCCCCCCCCCCCGATGATTGACATAAGCTACTGCTGTAACATTGTCTGACTGGAAGCCAAGATAAGATTACCTTCTTAACAGAGGCCAAGCTTGAAGGGCCCTGAAAATAACCCAGAGTTGTAAAATATTGATTGGAAGCCTCGCCTCCTGAGGACTCCAAACTCTTTATGCTGTCACAGACCCCTAACCTGAAAGACTTGCATCTGTGGTGATCACAGACAAAGTAGGATGAGCAAAAGAAGCTCCCTGAATAATGAACTGATGATTCAGCTACCAAGCCAGAGACTGACTACTGGAATCTAGAAGAATCCTTTGAGATATCTGGTAATAATCCCTGCACCATTGGCGCAGCATACAAAGCTGAAGAAGCCTCATGTGAAACCGAGCAAAGGGAATTGCATCTGAGGCTGTAATCATGAGACCCAATATTTCCATATACTGAGCCACTGTAGGGAAAGAGAGAGACTGAAGGTTCAGATAAGCTGATACCAATTTCATCCTTCTCTGATCTGTAAAAGAAACTCTCATGGACACTGAATCTATCTGAAAACCAAGGAAAGAAATCCTAGTCCGAGGAATCAAAGAACTATTTGGCAAATTGATCCTCCAACCATGATTTTGATAAAACAACAACAGTTGTTTGGTATGAGATTCTTCTAAAGGAAAAGATGGAGCTTCAACCAAGATATCGTACAGGGTAAGGAAATACGGCCATCCCCTCAGTTCTGATTAGACAAAAGGGCACCCAGTATCTTGGTGAAAATCCTTGGAGCTGTAGCTATACCAAATGGAAGAGCAACAAACTGATAATGTCGATCCAGAAAAGCAAACCTCAGAAACAGATAATGTTCTGGGTGAATAGGAACATGAAGGTAAGTATCCCTTAAATCTATTGAGGACTTAAACTGACCTAGCTGCACAAAAGGCAGAATAGTCCTGATAGTCTCCATTCTGAATGATGGAATCCTAAAAAACTTGTTTAGAGTCTTTAGATCTAGAACTGGTCTGAAAGTACCTTCCTTCTTTGGAACAATGAAGAGATTTGAATAAAATCCCATCCCTTGTTCCTGTAAAAGAACTGGAACAATCACTCCCATTTCCTCTAGATCTGAGACAGATTGCAGAAAAGCCTGGGTTTTTAAAGGATTACTTGGAACATTGGACAGAAAAAAACCTTCCCCTGGGAGGCCTTTATCTGAATTCTATCCGGTAACCCTGGGATAAAATATTCTGAACCCAATGCCCCCTGTTGCCCCTGCTGTTTGCATGTGTGGTGGAGGCCCTGGCAACAAAGATTAGATCAAATGCGGACATTACTGGCATCCGCCTTAAAGACACAGAACACAAGACACTACTATATATGGATGACATTCTTTTCTTCCTAACTCTTCCCTTAATCTTGGTCCCCCATTTGTTAAAAGAGCTAGACCAATTTCACACCGCCTCCAATTTCCTGGTTAATAAAAATAAATCTGAAATGCTTACCCTGCAATGTACCGAGCAACTTACAACACAATTGCAGGACATTTGCTCTTTCCGCTTACAACAGTCTAGCCTAAAATACCTGGGGATCATGCTAGCCCCTTCCACTCAGGAGATGTTCTCACTTAACTACAAAACACTGCAGAAATCTTTAATAACAGATATGTCCTTGTGGCGTTCTCAACGCATTACATGGCTAGGAAGAATAAATACAGTAAATATGAACTTCCTCCCACGCATACTATATATTCTCCAAACCCTGCCCATTCCCCTACCTCCGAATTTCCAAACTAACCTACAAAATAACATATTTGATTTTATATGGGACAGACACAAAGCTAGAATTAACAAAAAACTCTTGTGCCTACATATTAGGAACGGAGGACTCAGGGTCCCTAACCTTAAAAAATACAGACAAGCGATATGCATGCAGAGGACTGGTTCACTAGTTACGAACATAAGGCCTGGGTCAGATTGGAACACAAAATATCTGATCAGAGACACTTAGGGGCATTGTGCTGGCAGAGGAGATCTGCCTTACTGATGAATATTACTCATAGCGCAATTATCTCAGAGACTATTAAGACCTGGGACAAGATTCTCATAGAATACCCCCACGTATTGTCTAGGTTCTCTCCCCTGACACCCTTATCAGACAACGTAGACTTTACACAAGGAGCTGGGTTCCTTAAAGAGCCCCAAGCTATAAAAAACCAACGAGCTCTGATGATGATACATATGGGGAATGAAAAAACCTCTATTCTTCCAAAGAACTGACTGACTATGCCATTCCTACATTCACAAACACAGTGACAGAAGGATTTTTTTTTACGGCCATTGACTCCCTTTGAGGGGCTGTGCAACTCCTCCACCCCAGTTAGAAGAACTTTATCTCTTATCTATTTTATCCTACAAGCGACACCAAACACACCATACTATATAGATAGCTGGGAGAAAGAACTTCACACAGATCTGACACATAAAGATAGAACACGCATGTACTCCTCCATAACCAGGGTATCGACCTCCAGTAAATTAATAGAGTTAAACCTCAAAATTATTCAGAGGTGGTACCTTACCCCCTCTAAAATACACAAGTTATTCCCATCCAGCAGCGAGAAGTGCTGGAGATGCGGGACGATCCCAGGACATATGACACACATATGTGGACTTGTCCTCCACTTGTAAAAAGATGGGAGACGATTGCACAAGAGATGTCGAATATGTTGGAAACAACACTCCCACTGGACCCAACTATCTGGCTATTTAACGTTACCCCTAGTAAACTGCCGATACATAAAAGGAATCTAATATTCATTGCCAGTAATAGTATCAAAACCTTGATAGCAAAAAACTGGAAGAACAGAGAGACCCCCACTCTGGCACAATGGCATCATAATGAAATTATTATGGGAGTCATACATAAGCTCTGGGAAATAAGGTATTTAGAAATGGAGACAAGATCACTTAATTCACCTTAAGGGATAGTCTATTTATTAACCTAGTCATCAAGAGGAAGAAGCATCCGAATCACTCAAAGCATTCTGATAATGTTATTGGTTATGTTGTATGTTATGGTTATTATTATTTTAAAAGATGACAGCAATGTTTGATACTTGCAATCTGTATATACTGTGTGTTTTGATTTGTGTTTCTGGAACGCGTACCAAACCTTCACGCAGACTGGAAGACAGGGTTAAACTTCTTACCATGTTTAGACTTGTCCCAATAGACAGTAGGTCTCCAGACTGCACTAGAATTTCCCTGTCTTTGAGAAGATTCGGATTTCTGAAAAGGGACGAAAATTCTTAGGCGCCCTAAATTTTCCTCTGGACTTCTTGTCAACAAATTAGAAGTAACAGAATCAGAAGAATATTGCTGAGCAAGACTATCCAACCAATAAGAGGTAGCTGCAGAAACATCAGCAACAGCAGGTCTAAGAACATAACCAGAATGTAAAAAAGACCTTCTCAGGAAAGTTTCTATCAAGAGGGTCTTTAAAAGAGGTACTATCTTCCAAAATAATAGCAGTATATTTGGCCAAAGTAGAAATAGCCCCATCCACTTTCGGAATGGTTTCCCACAAAACCAAATTAGCATATGGCAAAGGGTATATCTTTTTAAACCTTGCTGAAGGAATAAAAGACACACCCCTGGTTTAAACCATTCTTTTGAAATTAAATCAGAAACTGCATCAGGGATAGAAAAAATTTAAGGGAGATTAGACACAGATATATAACTGAATTTAAACGACTACAAGTTTTATAATCCTCCTTTAAAAGAGAGCAGATATACTCAATTTTAAGTAAAAATATGTTTTATCAGTTCAATATCAGGCAAATATTCCTCAGCATTTGAGGAAATTTCACCATCAGAAGATACAACAGTATTCCCAGTATGATGCATTAATTATTAGTGGAAGGTAAAACTTGAACTGACCTTTTACGTTTGTTAGAAGGAGGCAAAGCAGATAAGGCCTCAGCAATAGCTGTAGAAATACATTTCTTTATAGCTTCTGGAATTTCATCCCTCACCAGCATGTAAAGAACAGACAGTGGGGCATATTTATCAAAGTGCGAGCTGTTGGTGTACTTATCTCAGCAGTTGCCAACCAATAAATGTTGTATACGTCTTGTAATTATAAATATTAAAAATGAATATTTAATCCTTTGTTCAGATTAGTTATCTTTATAGACACAATGATTATATTTATGTAAAAACTAGATTATGAATCAATTATACACGCTTATTCTGTGACAATTTTCTATACAAAACCGATCACAAAATATATCTCTAAAAATTAACCTTACTCACAATGAATCGCTTATTAAAATACCACAAATGAGAATACCAGAACAGTCTATAATTAGCCAATAACTCTAATTTACGACCACCATATAAGCCTATAAGTTATAATGCTGAAATAATAACAACCAGAGTAATTGTATATTATTAACACACTAACCAATTTATATGCAATTTCTAAGAGATTTCACAATAAATAAGACTGACTTATAAATATAGTATATATAAAGTATTTTCCAGCAATACAATTATTTAACACCAATATAATTATTTCTAAGCTACATTGGCCAATGGGACATTAATTTAAAGTACAAAATACCCTTTTAAATGTCAGCTACAATTTAACTATAGCTATAGAATACCATTGATTTAAATATTAAATATACTTAACAATCGCATATACTTTACCAGCACCAGGTGAGGGTTTAGCTTTTTCAGATAGATCCGTTCACTGTCATATATAAAGAGGTACATGCAATTCTGAAAATAAAGGTTAGGCCCATTTTTGCTTTATAGAGACTGTGATCTAAATCCAGGTTGTCAGTCAGTTAAAATTCAGCAGCATGTCCTTTTTTCTCTTGCATGAGACTTTTATCAAGTGATAAAGTCTACCTCCATTCTGTAATCATCGGTGCTTGTCTTCTAAAAGGCCCTTCGAAGCTGAACATCTCATTGGCCCCTGGAGAGACATGTATAATCCCTTTTGGCTGCAATACAATTTCTGAACCATTGGTGGCAGCAGACACTGTCAAACAGTTTCACTATCAAATACTGCTACAGTTTAGTATTTGATTTTAAGTGATCATTAAATATATTTATAATTTCCAGTATCAGCAAACAATGTACAATATGTATAGAATTATTTAATAATATTTAACCTGAGTAATTAAATACTAAACATGAGTATATTCCACTTCATTATGGCACTTAAACAGATTTTTAAACATTTCAGCATGAATTTAATTAGTATTTTAGTTCATATCCTGATATAATATTTCCACCTCTTCCAGTTATCTTAATATCACATACATACCTTGTGAGTAGCAGTCTGATGTAATTTCATATAGCTATACTTACATTTGATTATGATCCCATATTAATATAAATATCTGTGGATATTATTTTAATATTTAGGGTATACGCTATATGATATGATTCAGGCACACATTATATAGGCATTCATATATTAGTATCTACTAGTAATATCTGGAACTTAGTTTGTATATCAGATATCTGAAAAACAAAAGAATGTTATTTCTTTTTAATGACACGATGAGTCCACGGATCATTATCAATTACTGTTGGAAATATCACTCCTGGCCAGCAGGAGAAGGCAAAGAGCACCACAGCAAAGCTGTTAAGTATCACTTCCCTTCCCACAACCCCCAGTCATTCTCTTTGCCTCTTGTGCAAGGAGGAGGGGAAGTATAATTAGGTGTCCTGATTAAGATTCTTCAATCAAGATTTTTTTATTTTAAAGTTAGGGCAGGATTGCTCTGATCTTCCATCACAGCAGGGCTGTGGTAGCTTTTAAGCAGTTAGGAACTTGTAAAGTGGGCTTTGCTGCATTTTCCTAATATGTTGCTGCCCTGGTATAGAAAGCCTGAGCAAGTTTACTCTGTCTTTCTATTTACACAGGTCTTTGTAAGGAGCGGCATCCTCTCATACTTTGTGAGTCTTCTGACTGCCGGATGGCTAGAATGCAGGTAAGTGCCTTTGTTCTTCTGGGGCTAGAAGGCTGGCACTGATGGGGTTAAGGACCCTAAAATAATCCTGTAATTTATTTGGGACACAAACCCCTTAGAAAGGGTGCTTCTGGCAACGTGCAGGCACTATATATTTTATGATAGTGGGGACTTAAGGGTTAATCTCCTGCAAGGCAAGGAGTCAACCCCTTTTTGAGACTCAGCATTTATGTATATTCAGTTTTTACTGTGAGAATAGCGAAGCTAGTAGGGCGCTTTGCAAAGCTAGCGAACCGGCGCCATTAATATGAGGAGATTACTATGCCTGAACGAGTATAGAGCATAGAGCCTCTGTAGCTTAGAAATTCCTGTTTGTCCTTGAGACACAGCGATGTGTGTTTAAATCTCTGCTGGGACCCACTTATTTTCTGGATGTGACAGGGAAAATGCACTTTATTAACGGCAGGAGGAAACACGATTTTTGCCCACTTCATCTCCATGCCGTTCTTGGTATCTCTCAGCCTACTTTTTTTTTACAGTAAGAGGAGCAGCGCCATGTTGAGCTATTCCTTATAGTGGTGTAGCCCCGCCTTGGCTCCGGTTGAGATTGGAGCGGCAAATGTTTGTGTCAGTGTCTGAGTCGGCTCGGCTGCAGAGTCAGAATAGCCACGGGTTTACTTGTTCAGATATGTCACAATGTCCTGCACCAGGGCAATGGCCTCAAGTAAAACAGATATTTAGAGCTAGTCACACATGCTTAAGAAGTGTAACACACATGTAATATTTAACGGTCCGGTTTGGGGAGTTTAATTGCATTAAGTTTAATCCTTTTTTAGGTATACTTCTGTATTTAGTGGTAAACAAACAGAGTGGATTTCAGTTCTTCATAAAGCATAAATTAATGCAGGGGATATTTATTTATGCCCTAACTTTTGATCAGGGCTCTGTTCCTAAGGAAAGGAATTTTCTTTGCCCCTTATATATTTTTTTTAACAATAAAGTTTTCTTTTGTTTATTGTTTTTCTGGTACTCTGCAATTTTTTTTTTTAAAACAAGCTTTATTGAAAAGTCAATGTCATATGTACAATAAAAAGAAACTGTTTTTCCACCAACAGCTTGGTGTCTACAATATCAGCATTCGTATCAATGAGAAAGCTATAATTTGAATAATTATGAGGCCTAACGTTATAGCATATTCTCAAACTGTTCGAAGTAAACAAACTGATAAGTTTAAGAAGCAAAAGAAAACACTTGTTTCTTTTTATAAGCTTGGCTCTTTTCTATTTTCCATTAACTTTTACAGAAAATCAGTAAGAAACTGACAAAGGGTACAAATATAGCACTCTGTGAACGTATTTTTATATCACAAGAGGTGAAAGGAAATTAAAATATAACTTTTACTAGATCAAGTTAAAAACAGGGGATTTACAAACATTTTTTAAAAGAATGGAAATTTGGATCCACTGCCTATTGGCCAGATAATATCACTGCTGGCTAATAGAGACACACACCCTCGTTAGGTTAGTGTATGGTCTCTTTATAAATCAAATGACACTGGGTTATCCCTTGGTCTATTACTCTAAGTAAAGATAATCCCTAATTTAGGTAGGTTTGAATAATGGATATATAAGGATAATAAAGGAGAGAGCATAAAATATCCACTTATAATGGAAGGTATTCTAGGTGAGCACTTACAATGTGGGGTTCGTATACATAAATGAGTCTTACACCTAAAATTATGAGTTATTCTCCTCAGTGGTTAGGCTTGCTTATATAGAAAACCCACTCTCGCCTTATAATACCTGATTCAGTGAACTCTAAGTTTAAGTGAATACTGTATTAACCACAATACTATAAAGAGTAAGAGGTCTTGTAAGCTCTCTATTATTACCTATTAATACCACAGTAAAATGTACTTGGGTTTCCTTGAGTGTTATTGTGAAGAGTCAGTTTGATAAACTCTGATATTGGGTTACCTTTTATTACCGTTTTTATATCACTGATAAGTATCTAAGTTGGTAATGGTAAATATTGTGATAAACTCTGATATTGGGTTACCTTTTATTACCGTTTTTATATCACTGATAAGTATCTAAGTTGGTAATGGTAAATATTGTGATACCTGCAGTACTATAAAACGTAAGAAGTCTAATAAACTCATTATTTTACCTGTTAATACCGTAATACATTGTACTTAGGTTTCCATGAGTATTATTGTAGAGTCGATTAATAAACTCTAATAAAAGGTTACCTTTCTCTTGTTAAGTGTAGTCAGTCCACGGGTCATCCATTACTTATGGGATTATATCTCTTCCCCAACAGGAAGTTGCAAGAGGATCACCCAAGCAGAGCTGCTATATAGCTCCTCCCCTCACATGTCATACCCAGTCATTCTCTTGCAACCTAACTAAAGATAGGTCGTTGTGAGAGGTCTGTGATATTTTTAAACTTAGTTTATTTCTTCAATCAAAAGTTTGTTATTTTAAATGGCACCGGAGTGTGCTGTTTGTTCTCAGGCAGCATTAGAAGAAGAATCTGCCTGCGTTTTCTATGATCTTAGCAGACGTAACTAAGATCCACTGGCTGTTCTCATACATTCTGAGGAGTGAGGTAACTTCAGAAAAGGGGAATAGCATGCAGGGCCCCCCTGCAAACGAGGTATGTGCAGTAAATTATTTTTCTAAGGAATGGAATTGACTGAGAAAATACTGCTAATACCAATGTAATGTAAGTTCAGCCTTAAATGCAGTGGTAGCGACTGGTATTAGGCTGATGAGTGTGTGTACACTGAAGTATTTTTCTAGGGAATGGAATTTGACTCAGAAAATACTGTTAATACTGAAGTAATGTATGAGCCTTCACTGCAGTAAATGCGACTGGTAGCAGGCTTATTAATAACACTTCATAGCTCTTAAAATATATGTTCAAAACGTTTACTAGCATGTTAATCGTTTTTTGTGAGGTACTTGGTGATAAAACTTATTGGGGCATGATTTTTACCACATGGCTATCTTTGTTTTCTGCATAGAAACAGTTTACTGAGCTTCCCCACTGTTGTAATATGAGTGGGAGGGGCCTATTTTAGCGCTTTTTTGCGCAGTAAAATTTCAGTCACAATCTTCCTACTTCATCCTCCATGATCCAGGACGTCTGTAGAGAGCTCAGGGGTCTTCAAAATTCGTTTTGAGGGAGGTAATCAGTCACAGCAGACCTGTGACAGTGTGTTTGACTGTGAAAAAACAAACAAAAAAAAAACGTTAATTATATAATTGTTATCCGTTTTTGGGTATTAAGGGGTTAATCATCCATTTGCAAGTGGGTGCAATGCTCTGCTAACTTAATACATTTACTGTGAAAATTTGGTTGCTATAACTAATTTGGTTCATTGTTATTTCAACTGTGACAGCTTTTTGTGCTTCTTAAAGGCGCAGTAGCGTTTTTTATATTGCTTGTAAATTTATTGAAAGTTTTTTACAAGCTTGCTAGTCTCATTGCTAGTCTGTTTAAACATGTCTGACTCAGATGAATCTCTTTGTTCACTATGTTTAAAGGCCAATGTGGAGCCCAATAGAAATTTGTGTACTAATTGCATTGATGTCACTTTAAATAAAAGTCAATCTTTACATGTAAAGAAATTATCACCAGACAACGAGGGGGAAGTTATGCCGACTAACTCTCCTCACGTGTCAGTACCTTCGCCTCCCGCTCAGGAGGTGCGTGATATTGTGGCGCCAACAGGGAGGCCCATACAAATCACTTTGCAAGACATGGCTACTGTTATGACAGAAGTATTATCTAAATTGCCAGAATTAAGAGGCAAGCGCGATTGCTCTGGGT
The DNA here is from genome assembly GCF_027579735.1 of Bombina bombina. Taxonomy (NCBI): domain Eukaryota; kingdom Metazoa; phylum Chordata; class Amphibia; order Anura; family Bombinatoridae; genus Bombina; species Bombina bombina. The sequence goes on along the minus strand of NC_069504.1, from coordinate 744,561,313 downwards.
TAAAGGGATACTAAACCCAACTTTTTTCTTTCATGATTCAGATAAAGCATGCAATTTTAAGCAGCTTTCTAATTTACTCCTATTATCAATTATTCTTTGTTCTCATGTTATCTTGATTTTAAAAAGGAGTAATGAAAGGTTAGGAACTGGCCCATTTTTAGTTAAGCCCCTGGGTAGCGCTTGCTAATTGGTTTGCTACATTTAGCCACAAATCACTAAGTTCTACCCAGATGCTGAACAAAAAATGGGCTGGCTCTAAAGCTTACAGTACTGCTTTTTTAACTCAAGATAGCACGAGAACAAAGAAATATTGATAATAGGAGTAAATTAGAAAGTTGCTTAAAATCTCATGTTCTATCTGAATCATGAAAGAAAAAAATTGGGTTTAGTATCCCTTTAAGGACAGAGCGCGCTGATGATGGGAGAGCCATGTCCGATACTGCGTCACAATTTGCAGAACATGAGGACGGAGAGCTTCATTCTGTGGGTGACAGATCTGATCCAGGAAGACTGGATTCAGAGATTTCTAATTTTAAATTTAAGCTTGAGAACCTCCGCGTATTGCTAGGGGAGGTATTAGCGGCTCTGAATGATTGTAACACGGTTGCAATTCCAGAGAAATTATGTAGGCTGGATAAATACTATGCGGTACCGGTGTGTACTGACGTTTTTCCTATACCTAAGAGGCTTACAGAAATTATTAGCAAGGAGTGGGATAGACCCGGTGTGCCTTTTTCCCCCCCTCCTATATTTAGGAAAATGTTTCCAATAGACGCCACCACACGGGACTTATGGCAGACGGTCCCTAAGGTGGAGGGAGCAGTTTCTACTTTAGCTAAGCGTACCACTATCCCGGTGGAGGATAGTTGTGCCTTTTCAGATCCAATGGATAAAAAATTAGAGGGTTACCTTAAGAAAATGTTTGTTCAACAAGGTTTTATCTTACAGCCCCTTGCATGCATTGCGCCTGTCACTGCTGCGGCGGCATTCTGGTTTGAGTCTCTGGAGGAGGCCATTCGCACAGCTCCATTGGATGAAATTATGAACAAGCTTAAAGCACTTAAGCTAGCTAACGCATTTGTTTCTGATGCCGTCGTACATTTAACCAAACTTACGGCTAAGAACTCCGGATTCGCCATCCAAGTGCGCAGAGCGCTGTGGCTTAAATCATGGTCAGCTGATGTGACTTCTAAATCTAAATTGCTTAATATTCCTTTCAAAGGGCAGACCTTATTCGGGCCCGGCTTGAAAGAAATTATCGCTGACATTACGGGAGGTAAGGGCCATGCTCTGCCTCAGGACAGAGCCAAATCAAAGGCCAAACAGTCTAATTTTCGTGCCTTTCGTAACTTCAAGGCAGGAGCAGCATCAACTTCCTCCGCTCCAAAACAGGAAGGAGCTGTTGCTCGTTACAGACAGGGCTGGAAAGCTAACCAGTCCTGGAACAAGGGCAAGCAGGCCAGAAAACCTGCTGCTGCCCCTAAGACAGCATGAAGAGAGGGCCCCCTATCCGGAAACGGATCTAGTGGGGGGCAGACTTTCTCTCTTTGCCCAGGCTTGGGCAAGAGATGTCCAGGATCCCTGGGCGTTGGAGATTATATCTCAGGGATATCTTCTGGACTTCAGAGCTTCTCCTCCACAAGGGAGATTTCATCTTTCAAGGTTATCAGCAAACCAAATAAAGAAAGAGGCGTTTCTACGCTGTGTACAAGACCTCTTACTAATGGGGGTGATCCACCCAGTTCCGTGGACGGAACACGGGCAAGGATTCTATTCAAATCTATTTGTGGTTCCCAAGAAAGAGGGAACCTTCAGACCAATCTTGGACTTAAAGATCCTAAATAAATTCCTAAGAGTTCCATCATTCAAAATGGAAACTATTCGAACCATCCTACCCATGATCCAAGAGGGTCAGTACATGACCACAGTGGACTTAAAGGATGCCTACCTTCACATACCGATTCACAAGGATCATTACCGGTACTTAAGATTTGCCTTCCTAGACAGGCATTACCAGTTTGTAGCTCTTCCCTTCGGGTTAGCTACGGCCCCAAGAATCTTCACAAAGGTTCTGGGCTCACTTCTGGCGGTACTAAGACCGCGAGGCATAGCGGTGGCTCCGTACCTAGACGACATTCTGATACAAGCGTCAAGTTTTCAAACTGCCAAGTCTCATACAGAGATAGTTCTGGCATTTCTGAGGTCGCATGGGTGGAAGGTGAACGTGGAAAAGAGTTCTCTATTGCCACTTACAAGGGTTCCCTTCCTAGGGACTCTTATAGATTCTGTAGAGATGAGAATTTACCTGACGGAGGCCAGGTTATCAAAACTTCTAAATACTTGCCGTGCCCTTCATTCCATTCCACACCCATCAGTGGCTCAGTGCATGGAGGTAGTCGACTTAATGGTAGCGGCAATGGACATAGTACCATTTGCGCGCCTGCATCTCAGACCGCTGCAATTGTGCATGCTAAGTCAGTGGAATGGGGATTACTCAGATTTGTCCCCTCTACTAAATCTGGATCAAGAGACCAGAGATTCTCTTCTATGGTGGCTTTCTCGGCCCCATCTGTCCAAAGGGATGACCTTTCGCAGGCCAGATTGGACGATTGTAACAACAGATGCCAGCCTTCTAGGTTGGGGCGCAGTCTGGAATTCCCTGAAGGCTCAGGGATCATGGACTCAGGAGGAGAAACTCCTCCCAATAAATATTCTGGAATTAAGAGCAATATTCAATGCTCTTCTAGCTTGGCCTCAGTTAGCAACTCTGAGGTTCATCAGATTTCAGTCGGACAACATCACGACTGTGGCTTACATCAACCATCAGGGGGGAACCAGGAGTTCCCTAGCAATGTTGGAAGTCTCAATGATAATTCGCTGGGCAGAGTCTCACTCTTGCCACCTGTCAGCGATCTACATCCCAGGCGTGGAGAACTGGGAGGCGGATTTTCTAAGTCGCCAGACTTTTCATCCGGGGGAGTGGGAACTTCATCCGGAGGTCTTCGCTCAACTGATTCATCGTTGGGGCAAACCAGATCTGGATCTCATGGCGTCTCGCCAGAACGCCAAGCTTCCTTGTTACGGATCCAGGTCCAGGGACCCGGGAGCGGTGCTGATAGATGCTCTGACAGCACATTGGGTCTTCAACATGGCTTATGTGTTTCCACCATTTCCGATGCTTCCTCGATTGATTGCCAAGATCAAACAGGAGAGAGCATCGGTGATTCTGATAGCGCCTGCGTGGCCACGCAGGACCTGGTATGCAGACCTAGTGGACATGTCGTCCTGTCCACCATGGTCTCTGCCTCTGAGGCAGGACCTTCTAATTCAGGGTCCTTTCAACCATCCAAATCTAATTTCTCTGAGGCTGACTGCATGGAGATTGAACGCTTGATTTTATCAAAGCGTGGCTTCTCGGAGTCGGTTATTGATACCTTAATACAGGCTAGGAAACCTGTTACCAGAAGAATTTACCATAAGATATGGCGTAAATATTTATATTGGTGCGAATCCAAGAGTTACTCATGGAGTAAGGTTAGGATTCCTAGGATATTGTCTTTTCTACAAGAGGGTTTAGAAAAGGGCTTATCTGCTAGTTCGTTAAAGGGACAGATTTCTGCTCTGTCTATTCTTCTGCACAAACGTCTGGCAGAAGTTCCAGATGTTCAGGCTTTTTGTCAGGCTTTGGCTAGGATTAAGCCTGTGTTTAAGACTGTTGCTCTGCCGTGGAGCTTAAACTTAGTTCTTAACGTTCTGCAAGACGTTCCGTTTGAACCCCTTCATTCCGTTGATATCAAGCTGTTATCTTGGAAAGTTCTGTTTTTGATGGCTATTTCCTCGGCTCGAAGAGTCTCTGAGTTATCCGCCTTGCATTGTGATTCTCCTTATCTGATTTTTCATTCAGACAAGGTAGTTCTGCGTACTAAACCCGGGTTCTTACCTAAGGTAGTTTCTAACAGGAATATCAATCAAGAAATTGTTGTTCCATCATTGTGTCCTAACCCTTCTTCAAAGAAGGAACGACTTTTGCATAATCTGGACGTAGTCCGTGCCCTGAAGTTCTATTTGCAGGCAACTAAAGATTTTCATCAAACTTCTTCCCTGTTTGTCGTTTACTCTGGACAGAGGAGAGGTCAAAAAGCTTCGGCTACCTCTCTCTCTTTTTGGCTTCGTAGCATAATACGTTTAGCCTATGAGACTGCTGGACAGCAGCCTCCTGAAAGGATTACAGCTCATTCTACTAGAGCTGTGGCTTCCACCTGGGCCTTTAAAAATGAGGCCTCTGTTGAACAGATTTGCAAGGCTGCAACTTGGTCTTCACTTCACACTTTTTCAAAATTTTACAAATTTGACACTTTTGCTTCTTCGGAGGCTGTTTTTGGGAGAAAGGTTCTACAGGCAGTGGTTCCTTCCGTTTAAAGTTCCTGCCTTGTCCCTCCCATCATCCGTGTACTTTTAGCTTTGGTATTGGTATCCCATAAGTAATGGATGACCCGTGGACTGACTACACTTAACAAGAAAAAACATAATTTATGCTTACCTGATAAATTTATTTCTCTTGTAGTGTAGTCAGTCCACGGCCCGCCCTGTCTTTTACGGCAGTTCTAAATTTTTAATTAAACTCCAGTCACCACTGCACCCTATGGTTTCTCCTTTCTCGTCTTGTTTCGGTCGAATGACTGGATATGACATGTGAGGGGAGGAGCTATATAGCAGCTCTGCTTGGGTGATCCTCTTGCAACTTCCTGTTGGGGAAGAGATATAATCCCATAAGTAATGGATGACCCGTGGACTGACTACACTACAAGAGAAATAAATTTATCAGGTAAGCATAAATTATGTTTTTAAAACCGTTTATTAAATATCACTGGTTAGTATCTAGGTTCAGGGAGATCAGACCTTTATATAAATATTGCCTTGTAGGTACCACAGTGATACCATAAATAAGGTATACCTTGCCTATTTACCACTATTGCTTAGTAAATATCTTATATGTTGGTTTTACCTAAGAGTAATCAAAGTTTGTAGTCTAGCTAGTCTAGCTAGGTTAGCTTACACTAGACCCCGCAAATACGGCAACAAGATTTTTTTATACCATTTTTACTTTGCCATTTGAATAAGGTAGTGAATCAACAAATTAAGTTAAAAACAACAGATAGGGAAGAACGGGGGGACACCACTGACGCGTTTCACCGTGGTGGCTGTATCAAAGGTACAAGCACCTACCCCTATCAGACATATTATATTGGAGTATACTAATACTGAATATACTCACCATTTTATGTATTAGTAGGGGAACGTTAAAACACACTAATTAAGTGAGTAGTGCCATTGTCCCCCTTCTTGTCTATTTTCCATTAACCCCTTAATGACCGCAGCATTTTTCCATTTTCTGTCCGTTTTTGACCAAGGATATTTTTACATTTCTGTGGTGTTTGTGTTTAGCTGTAATTTCCCTTTTACTCATTTACTTTACCCTCACATATTATATACCATTTTTCTCGCCATTAAATGGACTTTCTAAAGATACCATTATTTTCATACAATCTTATAATTTACTATAAAAAAATATAAAATATGAGGAAAAAATGGAAAAAACACACTTTTTCTAACTTTGACCCTCAAAATCTCTTACACTTCTACAACTACCAAAAATCTCCCATGCTAAATAGTTTCTAAATTTTGTCCTGAGTTTAGAAATACCCAAAGTTTACATGTTCTTTGCTTTTTTTGCAAGTTATAGGGCAATAAGTACAAGTAGCACTTTGCTATTTCCAAACCATTTTTTTTTTTCAAAATTAGCGATAGTTACATTGGAACACTGATATCTATCAGGAATCCCTGAATAACCCTTCACATATATATTTTTTTTTTTAAAAGAAGACAAACTAAGGTATTAAACATGGGGTATTTTGACTCTTCCCATGCAACCATTTTACCACCAATCTATGCCAAAGTTTGAAAAACTTTTTTGACAAAATAGCAAATCAAGAATACATTTACTGAGAACGTTAAGGGTTACTGCCAAATAACACCCCAAAATGTCTTCAGCAGCATCTCCTGAGTACAGTGATACCACCCATGTATAGGTGTGTCGGGTTCTCTGGGGGCTAAAAGGCCTTATTTCTCCTGTTAAGTGTAGTCAGTCCACGGGTCATCATTACTTATGGGATATTAACTCCTCCCCAACAGGAAGTGCAAGAGGATCACCCAAGCAGAGCTGCTATATAGCTCCTCCCCTCTACGTCACACCCAGTCATTCTCTTGCACCCAACTAATAGATAGGATGTGTGAGAGGACTGTGGTGATTATATTTAGTTTTTATATCTTCAATCAAAAGTTTGTTATTTTAAACAGCACCGGAGTGTGTTGTTTCTTCTCAGGTAGAATTTGAAGAAGAATCTACCTGAGTTTTTGTATGATCTTAGCGGACGTAACTAAGATTCATTTTGCTGTTCTCGGCCATTCTGAGGAGTGAGGTAAACTTCAGATCAGGGGACAGCGGGCAGGTTCACCTGCAAAGAGGTATGTTGCAGTATATTATTTTCTAAGGAATGGAATTGACTGAGAAAATACTGCCAATACCGATATAATGTAAGTTCAGCCTTAAATGCAGTAGTAGCAACTGGTATCAGGCTGTTATGTATATATGTTTACACTTCAGTATTCTGGGGAATGGCACTTCACTGGGACAATACTGTATGCATATAACTTTTAGCCTAACTTGCAGTGTGAACGACTAGCAGCAGGCTTTTTAATGACATTTCATATTATTAGATTTTAAACGTTTGCTGGCATGTTAAATCGTTTAATTATCTGAGGTACTTGGTGAAAAATTGTTTTGGGCGCTATTTTCCACATGGCTGTCGTTTATTTTAAATTAAAAACAGTTTCACTGAACTTCCCTCACTGTTGTGTGTGAGTGGGAGGGGCCTATTTTGGCGCTTTTGCTACGCATTAGAAATTCAGTCACAAGTCTGTTTCTCTCCCTGCATGATCCGGAACGTCTCTACAGAGCTCAGGGGTCTTCAAAACTTATTTTGAGGGAGGTAATCACTCACAGCAGACCTGTGAGATTGTGCTTTGACTGTGATAAAAAACGCTTATATTTTAAATCTTATACATTTTTTCTGATATTAAGGGTTAGTCATCCATTGCTAATGAGTGCAATCCTTTGCTAATTTATGCTTTTACCGGGAAAAATTTGGTTTTTATAACTACTCCGGTGCATTGTTATTCAACTGTCATAGTTTTTTCTGTGCTTCTTAAAGGCACAGTACGTTTTACATATTACTTGTAAATTTAGTTGAAAGGTATTTCCAAGCTTGCTAGTCTAATTACTAGTTTGTTAAACATGTCTGACTCAGAGGAATATCTCTGTGCTATATGTGTAAAAGCCAAGGTGGAGCCCAATAGAAATTTATGTACTAATTGCATTGATGCTACTTTAAATAAAAGTCAATCTGTACATGTTGAACATCATTCACCAGACAACGAGGGGGAAGTTATGCCGACTAACTTGCCTCACGTGTCAGTACCTGCATCTCCCGCTCGGGAGGTGCGTGATATTGTAACGCCAAGTACATCAGGGCGGCCATTACAAATCACTCTACAGGACATGGCTAATGTTATGACTGAAGTTTTGTCTAAATTGCCAGAGCTTAGAGGTAAGCGAGATCACTCTGGGGTGAGAACAGAGTGCGCTGATAATACTAGGGCCATGTCAGATACTGCGTCACAATTTGCAGAACATGAGGACGGAGAGCTTCATTCTGCAGGTGACGGATCTGATCCAAATAGACTGGATTCAGACATTTCAAATTTTAAGTTTAAACTAGAAAACCTCCGTGTACTGCTAGGGGAGGTATTAGCGGCTCTGAATGATTGTAACACCGTTGCAATCCCAGAGAAATTATGTAGGCTGGATAGATACTATGCGGTACCGGCGTGTACTGACGTCTTTCCTATACCTAAGAGGCTTACAGAGATTATTACCAAGGAGTGGGATAGGCCCGGTGTACCCTTTCCCCCCCCCCTCCTGTATTTAGAAAAATGTTTCCAATAGACGCCACCACACGGGACTTATGGCAGACGGTCCCTAAGGTGGAGGGAGCAGTTTCTACTCTGGCTAAGCGTACCACTATCCCGGTGGAGGATAGCTGTGCTTTTTCAGATCCAATGGATAAAAAGTTAGAGGGTTACCTTAAGAAAATGTTTGTTCAACAAGGTTTTATATTGCAACCCCTTGCATGTATTGCGCCTGTCACGGCTGCGGCCGCATTTTGGTTCGAGTCTCTGGAAGAGACCCTTGACTCAGCACCAATAGTTGAGATTTCAAACAAGCTTAAAACCCTTAAGCTAGCTAATTCATTTATTTCGGATGCCGTAGTACATTTAACTAAACTTACGGCTAAGAATTCCGGATTCGCCATTCAGGCACGCAGAGCACTGTGGCTAAAATCCTGGTCAGCTGATGTTACTTCTAAATCTAAATTACTTAACATACCTTTCAAGGGGCAAACCTTATTCGGGCCCGGTTTGAAAGAAATTATCGCTGATATTACAGGAGGTAAAGGCCATGCCCTGCCTCAAGACAGAGCCAAACCTAGGGCTAGACAGTCTAATTTTCGTGCCTTTCGTAACTTCAAGGCAGGAGCAGCATCAACTTCCTCTGCTCCAAAACAGGAAGGAGCTGTTGCTCGCTACAGACAAGGCTGGAAACCTAACCAGACCTGGAACAAGGGCAAGCAGGCCAGAAAACCTGCTGCTGCCCCTAAGACAGCATGAATTGAGGGCCCCCGATCCGGGAACGGATCTAGTGGGGGGCAGACTTTCTCTCTTTGCCCAGGCTTGGGCAAGAGATGTCCAGGATCCCTGGGCGTTAGAGATCATATCTCAGGGATATCTTCTGGACTTCAAAACCTCTTCCCCAAAAGGGAGATTTCATCTTTCAAGGTTGTCAGCAAACCAGATAAAGAAAGAGGCGTTTCTACGCTGTGTACAAGATCTGTTACTAATGGGAGTGATCCATCCGGTTCCGCGGTCAGAACACGGACAAGGGTTTTACTCAAATCTGTTTGTGGTTCCCAAGAAAGAAGGAACCTTCAGACCAATCTTGGATTTAAAGATCCTAAACAAATTCCTAAGAGTTCCATCGTTCAAGATGGAAACTATTCGGACAATCTTACCCATGATCCAAAAGGGTCAGTACATGACCACAGTGGATTTAAAGGATGCCTACCTTCACATACCGATTCACAAAGATCATTACCGGTATCTAAGGTTTGCCTTCCTAGACAGGCATTACCAGTTTGTAGTTCTTCCATTCGGGTTGGCTACGGCTCCAAGAATCTTCACAAAGGTTCTGGGCTCTCTTCTGGCGGTACTAAGACCGCGAGGAATTTCGGTGGCTCCGTACCTAGACGACATTCTGATACAAGCGTCAAGCTTTCAAACTGCCAAGTCTCATACAGAGTTAGTACTGGCATTTCTAAGGTCGCATGGGTGGAAGGTGAACGAAGAGAAGAGTTCTCTCTTACCACTCACAAGAGTTCCCTTCTTGGGGACTCTTATAGATTCTGTAGAAATTAAGATTTACCTGACAGAAGACAGGTTAACAAAGCTTCAAAATGCTTGCCGTGTCCTTCATTCCATTCAACACCCGTCGGTGGCTCAATGCATGGAGGTAATCGGCTTAATGGTAGCGGCAATGGACATAGTACCCTTTGCACGCCTGCATCTCAGACCGCTGCAATTGTGCATGCTAAGTCAGTGGAATGGGGATTACTCAGATTTGTCGCCTACTCTGAATCTGGATCAAGAGACCAGAAATTCTCTTCTATGGTGGCTTTCTCGGCCACATCTGTCCAGGGGATGCCCTTCAGCAGGCCAGACTGGACGATTGTAACAACAGACGCCAGCCTACTAGGTTGGGGCGCTGTCTGGAAGTCCCTGAAGGCTCAGGGATCATGGACTCAGGAGGAGAGTCTCCTTCCAATAAACATTCTGGAATTGAGAGCAGTTCTCAATGCCCTTCTGGCTTGGCCTCAGTTAACAACTCGGAGGTTCATCAGGTTTCAGTCGGACAACATCACGACTGTAGCTTACATCAACCATCAAGGAGGGACAAGAAGCTCCCTAGCGATGATGGAAGTATCAAAGATAATTCGCTGGGCAGAGTCTCACTCTTGCCACCTGTCAGCGATCCACATTCCGGGAGTGGAGAACTGGGAGGCGGATTTCCTAAGTCGTCAGACTTTTCATCCGGGGGAGTGGGAAATTCATCCGGAGGTCTTTGCCCAAATACTTCGACGTTGGGGCAAACCAGATATAGATCTCATGGCGTCTCGCCAGAACGCCAAGCTTCCTTGTTACGGGTCCAGGTCCAGGGACCCGGGAGCAGTCCTGGTAGATGCTTTGACAGCACCTTGGACCTTCGGGATGGCTTATGTGTTTCCACCCTTCCCGATGCTTCCTCGATTGATTGCCAGGATCAAACAGGAGAGAGCATCGGTGATTCTAATAGCGCCTGCATGGCCACGCAGGACCTGGTATGCAGATCTAGTGGACATGTCATCCTGTCCACCTTGGTCTCTGCCTCTGAGACAGGACCTTCTGATTCAGGGTCCTTTCAAACATCAAAATCTAATTTCTCTGAAGCTGACTGCTTGGAAATTGAACGCTTGATTTTATCAAAGCGTGGATTTTCGGAGTCAGTAATTGATACCTTAATACAGGCTAGGAAACCTGTTACCAGAAAGATTTACCATAAAATATGGCGTAAATACTTACATTGGTGTGAATCCAAGAGTTACTCATGGAGTAAGGTTAGGATTCCTAGGATATTGTCTTTTCTACAAGAAGGTTTAGAAAAGGGTTTATCTGCTAGTTCCTTAAAGGGACAGATCTCAGCTCTGTCCATTCTTTTACACAAACGTCTGTCAGAAGTTCCAGACGTTCAGGCTTTTTGTCAGGCTTTGGCCAGGATTAAGCCTGTGTTTAAAACTGTTGCTCCACCATGGAGCTTAAATTTAGTTCTTAACGTTTTACAGGGTGTTCCGTTTGAACCCCTTCATTCCATTGATATCAAATTGTTATCTTGGAAAGTTCTGTTTTTAATGGCTATTTCCTCGGCTCGAAGAGTCTCTGAGTTATCGGCCTTACATTGTGATTCTCCTTATCTGATTTTTCATTCAGACAAGGTAGTTCTGCGTACTAAACCTGGGTTCTTACCTAAGGTAGTCACTAATAGGAATATCAATCAAGAGATTGTTGTTCCATCATTGTGTCCTAACCGTTCTTCAAAGAAGGAACGACTTCTACACAATCTGGATGTAGTCCGTGCCCTGAAATTTTATTTACAGGCAACTAAAGATTTTCGCCAAACTTCTTCCCTGTTTGTCGTTTATTCTGGACAGAGGAGAGGTCAAAAAGCTTCTGCTACCTCTCTCTCTTTCTGGCTTCGTAGCATAATACGTTTAGCCTATGAGACTGCTGGACAGCAGCCTCCTGAAAGAATTACAGCTCATTCTACTAGAGCTGTGGCTTCCACTTGGGCCTTTAAGAATGAGTCCTCTGTTGAACAGATTTGCAAGGCTGCAACTTGGTCTTCTCTTCATACTTTTTCCAAATTTTACAAATTTGACACTTTTGCTTCTTCGGAGGCTATTTTTGGGAGAAAGGTTCTTCAGGCAGTGGTTCCTTCCGTATAAAGATCCTGCCTGTCCCTCCCGTCATCCGTGTACTTTAGCTTTGGTATTGGTATCCCATAAGTAATGATGACCCGTGGACTGACTACACTTAACAGGAGAAAACATAATTTATGCTTACCTGATAAATTCCTTTCTCCTGTAGTGTAGTCAGTCCACGGCCCGCCCTGTTTTTTATGGCAGGTCTAAATTTTAAATTATACTCCAGTCACCACTGCACCCTATAGTTTCTCCTTTCTCGTTTGGTTCTCGGTCGAATGACTGGGTGTGACGTAGAGGGGAGGAGCTATATAGCAGCTCTGCTTGGGTGATCCTCTTGCACTTCCTGTTGGGGAGGAGTTAATATCCCATAAGTAATGATGACCCATGGACTGACTACACTACAGGAGAAAGGAATTTATCAGGTAAGCATAAATTATGTTTTTTAGGGGGCGCATTCCAGTTTATCAACTTGGAATTTTAACATCTGTCATCATGCACCCATGTCCTATTTGGGACATTTCTGAAGCTGGCCAATGAAATTTACCCCTATCAAACCATATATTTTCATACAATCTTATAATTTACTATAAAAAAATATAAAATATGAGGAAAAAATGGAAAAAACACACTTTTTCTAACTTTGACCCTCAAAATCTCTTACACTTCTACAACTACCAAAAATCTCCCATGCTAAATAGTTTCTAAATTTTGTCCTGAGTTTAGAAATACCCAAAGTTTACATGTTCTTTGCTTTTTTTGCAAGTTATAGGGCAATAAGTACAAGTAGCACTTTGCTATTTCCAAACCATTTTTTTTTTCAAAATTAGCGATAGTTACATTGGAACACTGATATCTATCAGGAATCCCTGAATAACCCTTCACATATATATATTTTTTTTAAAAGAAGACAAACTAAGGTATTAAACATGGGGTATTTTGACTCTTCCCATGCAACCATTTTACCACCAATCTATGCCAAAGTTTGAAAAACTTTTTTGACAAAATAGCAAATCAAGAATACATTTACTGAGAACGTTAAGGGTTACTGCCAAATAACACCCCAATATGTCTTCAGCAGCATCTCCTGAGTACAGTGATACCACCCATGTATAGGTGTGTCGGGTTCTCTGGGGGCTAAAAGGCCTTATTTTTAGGGGGCGCATTCCAGTTTATCAACTTGGAATTTTAACATCTGTCATCATGCACCCATGTCCTATTTGGGACATTTCTGAAGCTGGCCAATGAAATTTACCCCTATCAAACCATATATTTTTGAAAAGTAGACACCCTAGGGTATTTCAAATGCTGGTATTTTAACATTTTCCATGCACTAATTCAACCACCAGTCTTTGTCAAACTTTTGGTTGTAATTTTTTGTGTGTTATTTTTCACACACTTTCGGCTAGATTACGAGTTGTGCGTTAGGGTAAAAAAGCAGCGTTAAGAGGTACTAACGCTGCTTTTTTACGCCCGCTGGTATTACGAGTCTTGAAGGTTTAGGTGTACCGCACACTTCTTTGGCCTTGCTGCAAAACGACTTGCGTAAACTTTGTGAAGTATTTTTTCTATAGGACTTCAATAGCGCCGGTATTACGAGTCTGTCCTGGGAGGCCAAAAAGTGAGCGGTACAGCCTACCCCGTCAAGAGTCCTAACGCATTTAAAAGTCAGTAACATAAAACTCATAACTAAAGTGCTAAAAAGTACACTAACACCCATAAACTACCTATTAACCCTAAACCGAGGCCCTCCCGCATCGCAAACACTATAATAACATTTTTAACCCCTAATCTGCCGCTCCAGACACCGCCGCCACCTACATTATATTTATGAACCCCTAATCTGCCTTCCCCAATGTCGTCGACACCTACATTATATCTGTAACCCCTAATCTGCATCTTCTGTTGAGCTTCAGCTGGTAGACAGATGGCCTTAAGTTCTCCTGCAAAATGTCTTGATAAACTTCATTTTTCCTTCGATGATAGCAATCCGTCCAGGCCCTGATGCAGCAAAGCAGCCCCAAACCATGATGCCCCCACCACCATACTTCACAGTTGGGATGAGGTTTTGATGTTGGTGTGCTGTGCCTATTTTTCGCCACACATAGTGTTGTGTGTTTCTTCAAAACAACTCAACTTTGGTTTCATCTGTCCACAGAATATTTTGCCAGTACTGCTGTGGAACATCCAGGTGCTCTTGTGCAAACTGTAAACATGCAGCAATGTTTTGTTTGGACAGCAGTGGCTTCCTCTGTGGTATCCTCCCATGAAATCCATTCTTGTTTAGTGTTTTACGTATTGTAGATTCGCTAACAGGTATGTTAGCATTTGCCAGGGACTTTTGTAAGTCTTTAGCTGACACTCTAGGATTCTTCTTCACCTCATTGAGCAGTCTGTGCTGTGCTCTTGCAGTCATCTTTACAGGACGGCCACTTCTAGGGAAAGTAGCAGCAGTGCTGAACTTTCTCCATTTATAGACAATTTTCTTACCGTGGACTGATGAACAGCAAGGCTTTTGGAGATACTTTTATAACCCTTTCCAACTTTATGCAAGTCAACAATTAATCGTAGGTCTTCTGAGAGCTCTTTTGTGTGAGGCATCATTCACATAAGGCAATGCTTCTTGTGAAAAGCAAACCCAGAACTGGTGTGTGTTTTTTATAGGGCAGGGCAGCTGTAACCAACACCTCCAATCTCATCTCATTGATTGGACTCCAATCACTCCAATTAGCTCTTAAAGATGTCATTAGTCTAGGGGTTCACATACTTTTTCCACCTGCACTGTGAATGTTTACATGGTGTGTTCAATAAAAACATGGCAACATTTAATTCTTTGTGTGTTATTAGTTTAAGCAGACTGTAATTGTCTATTGTTGTGACTTAGATGATGATCAGATCACATTTTATGACCAATTTGTGCAGAAATCCATATCATTCCAAAGGGTTCACATACTTTTTCTTGCAACTGTATATTTATTTTACAGGCAAGTTTGTATTTATTTTAACTAGGTAGAATAGTTATTAACTATTTAATAACTACCTAGCTAAAATAAATACAAAAGTACCTGTAAAATAAAGCCTAACCTAAGTTACAATAACACCTAACACTACACTATAATTAAATAAATTAACTAAATTAAATACAATTAAATAAATTACATTCAATTTGCTAAATTAAATTAAATTAAATTAGCTAAAGTAAAAAAAAACCCCACTAAATTACAGAATATAATAAACAAATTACAGATATTTAAACTAATTACACCTAATCTAATAGCCCTATTAAAATAAAAAAGCCCCCCCAAAATAAAAAAAAACCCTAGCCTAGACTAAACTAACAATAGCCCTTAAAAGGGCCTTTTGCGGGGCATTGCCCCAAAGTAATCAGCTCTTTTTCCTGTAAAAAAAATACATATAATTCTATCAGCCAATTGGAATTAAGGTAGAAAAAATCCTATTGGCTGATGCAATTAGCCAATAGGATTGAAGTTCAATCCTATTGGCTGATCCAATAGGATTGAATAGGTTCCAATTGAGCTTGCATTCTATTGACTGCTCCAATCAGCCAATAGAATGCAAGCTCAATCCTATTGGCTGATTGGATCTATCAGCCAATCTGAATTGAAGGGACGCCATCTTGGATGATGTCACTTAAAGGACCCGTCATTGTTCAAGAAGACTCCGGATGAAGAGGATGCTCCGCGTCGGATGTCTTGAAGATGGAGCCGCTCCGCGCCGGATGGATGAAGATAGAAAATGCCGTCTGGATGAAGACTTCTGCCCGTCTGGAGGACCTCTTCTGCCCGGCTTGGATGAAGACTTCTGCCCATCTGGAGGACCACTTCGCCCGGCTTCGTTGAGGACTTCGGCCCGGTTGGGTGAAGACTTCTCAAGGTAGGGTGATCTTCAAGTGGTAAGTGTTAGGTTTTATTAAGGGGGGATTGGGTGGGTTTTAGAGTAGGGTTGGTTGTGAGGGTGGTGGGTTTTAATGTTGGGGGGGGTTGTAATTTTTTTTTACAGGTAAAAGAGCTGATTATTTTGGGGCAATGCCCCGCAAAAGGCACTTTTAAGGGCTATTTGTATTTTAGTGTAGGGTAGGGCTTTTTTATTTTGGGGGGCTTTTTATTTTGTTAGGGGGATTAGATCAGGTGTAATTAGTTTAAAAATCTTGTAATTATTTTATTATTTTCTGTAATTTAGTGGGGGGGGGTTGTACTTTAGATAATTTTTTTAAATTGTATTTAATTGTATTTAATTTAGGGAATTTATTTAATTATTGTGTAGTGTTAGGTGTAATTGTAACTTAGGTTTTATTTTACAGGTAAATTTGTATTTATTTTAGCTAGGTAGTTATTAAATAGTTAATAACTATTTAATAACTATTGTACCTAGTTAAAATAAATACAAAGTTGCCTGTAAAATAAATATAAACCCTAAGATAGTTACAATGTAACTATTAGTTATATTGTAGCTAGCTTAGGGTTTATTTTATATGTAAGTATTTAGTTTTAAATAAGAATTATTTAGGTAATAATAGTAATTTTATTTAGATTTATTTAAATTATATTTAGGTTAGGGGGGGTTAGGGTTAGACTTAGGTTTAGTGGTTAATACATTTAATATAGTGGCGCGACGTTGGGGGCAGAAGATTAGGGGTTAATAAATGTAGGTAGGTGGCGGCGGTGTAGGGAGGGCAGATTAGGGGTTAATAAATATAATGTAGGTGGCGGCGGTGTAGGGGGGGCAGATTAGGGGTTAATAAGTATAATGTAGGTGGCGGTGGGCTCCTGGAGCGGCGGTTTAGGGGTTAATAATTGTATTTAGTTGCGGCGGGGTCCGTGAGCAGCGGTTTAGGGGTTAATACATTTATTAGAGTTGCGGTGGCCTCCGGGAGCGGCGGTATAGGGGGTAAACAATTTATTTAGTTGTGGTGTGGTTTAGGTGGTAAACTGTATAGCATAGTGTGGGTGTTTAGTGACAGGGTACCAAGAAAGCTGTAATAAAGCCGAAGAACAGCGAGATCGATGACTGTTAGTTAACAACAGTCCGCTGCTCATCGCCCCGTACTTGGTGCGCAGCTTTTTGACAGCTTTTTTGGTAATTTTGGAGAACGTATTCAGGTCCGCGGCAGCAATGTTAGGCGATCTTAGGCGAGCGTATTGGTGCCGGCGAATGCAAGAAAGTCGACGCTTATTATATACTAAATGTATTGTCTAATCATGTACAGTTTATTAGCGCGCGTATTACAAGTTGAAAGTAAAGCTATTGCGTATGAGCAAAATCCAACGCACATCCTAATTAAGGACTTTGGTTATCGTGCCCTCGCTAACACATTTGTCCCATAGACTTCAAGGGAGAGCACAGAAGATTTTTTTTTTAAAAAAAAAACACTTATCGTTTGCTAACCTGACATGAGTTATTAATATTTGTTCATATAACCAGACAGGATTACAATAATGTTTAATATGCACTGACTAGGCATGAGTTATCTTAAGGCAAGTTATGTATTTATTAAATATAAAATGTTGAAAAATATCAATAAATAATCTAAATAATTATTATATATGTACATTTTTTTTAATACATAGAATATATATGTTTATTTTACAGTATCTATAATAATTAAAAAATAATAATTTTCACAATATTTCATGTAATATTTAAATAACGTGCCTTAAAATAACTAATTCTTCATGTGCGCTAATCCAACACCGCATTAGACCTACATTGCGAAACAGCAATCGCTTTACGCATATTTTACATTCCAATGTTCTTCACGTGAAAAATGTTTTCCTTTTTATTCATTTTTATTATTAAATATATACAGTATACTATATATATATATTATATATATATATTATATCACAAAAATATACAAGTAGCACGTGTTTAAGACAAGAATGACTGTATGGATAAGTGAAAATTCCAAAGGCAAAGGAAAAAGTTGTGCCGTCAGGGTGGCTTCTGGAAATGGCTTAATATCAGTATAGTTCGTCAAACTTGATGTGTCTGACAGTACCCAAAGTTGGAATAAGTAAACAAGTACAGGATAAAGTATGGTATCCAGAGAGTCACCAAACAGGTATAGAAAAGTTAGCCAGTAATTATCTTATTTCCGCTTATATGAAGGTGCAGGAGAGTAGCAAGATGTAAATAGTGTCCAACCTTCAGGGACCTGTTGTCATGACTAATCCGTGTGTGTAACAACTGCGAACAACCTCCGCCGGCGTTCTTGGACAGGCGATCAAACCCTCCAGTCCTGTCAGCAGGAAATGGCCGCGAAGGTACTCGCACGGCGTCTTCGGTGAATGTTCCACCCACTCTGACATCAGAGGTTCTGCGCTAAACGTAAGCACTTGGTGGTGAGGTCCGTTGGAGAGAAAGGTAAAGTGCACCTTCAATCAGTGGCAGGGCTTAAGTCTGCTGTCAGCTGCAAGCAGTATCCCATCCGCTATGTAAGGTAGAAAGTATCCAAGAGGAAAAAGTAGCAAAACCGGAGACAAAAAAGCTTATCAATGCTTGAGTTTATTCAGCAATGTTGCCGGGTATCAGGTAAATAGACAAATTAACAGCTGACGCGTTTCGCGCATGCGCACATGCGTTTCATCATGTGCTCATGCGCGAAACGCATCAGCTGTTAATTTGTCTATTTACCTGATATATATATATATATATACGGTATATATATGAGTGTGTATGTCATAATGTTAATGTAAAATATTTATATATATACCTATATATCTATAGGCATAGATATACAGGTATATTTCTGAAAATGTGTATAATTCTGTAGCATATGAACCATATACTAAAAAATTATGATATTCCAGTATAGCAAAACATGAATAACATGCATGATGCTCACATAAACAGAAAGGGAGTTATTATTTCATAGTAAAAGTTATTAGGGTGAAAAAAAATATTGGAAGGCCTAGGTTTGTTTATTGCACAAATTTTAGACTTATTTACATATTTAGTAGAGTAAGTGTTGTCATGTGGGATGGGATAATGCTTGAGTTGAACTTCAAATGACAGATATTGAACATAAGCAGACAGGTTGTTTCACCCTGTTTGGGGATCATCAGTATGGTGTAGGTGCAATGTTATATGACTCAAGCATACATTTTAGATTTAAGGTTGATTAATCCTTTCTCATCAAATCTTTGTAATGGGTGATATCAATGCTTGAGCTAAATAACAGCACCAACCATAGACAGCCTGTTTGGCCCATTTGGGGCTCACCATCCCTCCACTATATTAAGCATAGAAAATAACCAATACACTTATGTTTGCAAAATTGCAGTATTCATAATTCAAAATCCACTTTAATATGAGAGGCAGCCCTATAGCAAAGGGTGGAATGCATGAGGACATCAGCATCAGCCATAAGGTGAGTGAGGATGAGTCCCAAAATGGCGAAACAGGCTGCCTATGGTTGATGCTGTGTAATTAAATCTCATGCATTTCACTCTTTGCAGCGCTACTGTTCTAAACAATTCATAGAAGCATTAGGGCTGCAATATTAAAAATGTTTTTTGAATTAGAAGTTAATAAACTCTCTGGGATTGATTGCCTGTCCCAGCTATTTTATATTAATTATTTGCTGTATTTAATATAGTGGATAGTTTATCTCACTCTTTTATTAATAATATCTTAATTTATTTATTAATTTATTTATCGAATAGATTGTTCTAACTGAATCCTAAATTCCATGTAAACTTACTGTACAGAGGAGCAGACAGACTGTAGGCAGAAGCAGACAGGCTAGAGGCCCATAAGAAGGAGCAAACAAGCTGCAAGTAGGAGGAGACAAGCTAGATGCCTTATGCAGGAATAGAACAGCAGGAGGCCAATAGGCAGAAGCAGACAGGCTAAAACGCGATAGGCTGGATGCGACAGACCGGATGCTGGTATTCATAAAAAGACAGGAGGGAGGCAAGTAGGTCGGTGCAGACAGGCTGGAGGGTTGTATACAGGTGCAGACAGACTGGAAGCCTGTAAGCAAGAGAAGACAGGCTGGAGGCCTGTGGCATTAGCAGAAAGGCTAGAGGTCTGTGTCAAAAGATGACAGGATGGAGGCCTTTAGGCAGGTGCAGACAGGCTGGAGGCCCATGGCAGGAGCAGGCAGGCTGGATGTCTGTGGAAAAAGCATATTGGTTGGACATCTGTGGCAGAAGCTGATGGGCTGTAAGCAGGAACAGACAAGTTTGAGGCCTATATAGCAGGGGCAGACAGGCTGGAGGCCTTTGAAGGAAACAGGCAGGTTGGTGGCCTGTGTCTAAAGCTGACATGCTGGACAGCTGTGGCAGGAACAGAAAGGATGAACATTTGTTGTATTCGCAGACAGGCTGGATGTCTGTGGCAGGAGAAGACAGGTTGGATGTCTGGGGCAGTAACATACAGACTGGACTTTTGTTGGAAGAGTACAAAGGATGGATGCCTGTAACAGGAGAAGACAGGCTGTATACATGTGGCAGAAGCACACAGGGTAGCCTTCTGCAGCAAGATCACATAGGCTGGAAGTCTGTGACAGAAGCACAGAGGCTGGAAGTCTGTGCAGGAGCATGCAGGTTGGAAGTCTGTGGCAGGTACACGCAGGCTGGAAGTCTGTGGCAGGAGCACGCAGGCTGGAAGTATGTGGCAGGAGCACTCAAGCTGGATGTCTGTGGCAGGAGCACGCAGGCTGGATGTCTGTGGCAGGAACACTTAGGCTGGATGTCTGTGGCAGGAGCACGCAGGATGGATGTCTGTGGCAGGAGCATGCAGACTAGATATCTGTTGCAGAAACACACAGGCTGGAAGTCTGTGGCAGGAACACTCAGGCTTGATGTCTGTGGCAGGAGCACTTAGGCTGGATTTCTTTGACAGGAACACTCAGGCGGGATGTCTGTGGCAAGAGCACGCAGGTTGGATGTCTGTGGCAGAAACACTCAGGCTGGGAGTCTGTGGCAGGAACACTAAACTTGGATGTCTGTGGCAGGAGCATGCAGGCTGGATTTCTTTGACAGGAACACTCAGGCTGGATGTCTGTGGCAAGAGCACGCAGGTTGGATGTCTGTGTCAGGAACACGCAGGTTGGATGTCTGTGTCAGGAACACTTAGGCTGGATATCTGTGGCAGGAGCACACAGGATGGATGTCTGTGGCAGGAGCATGCAGACTAGATATCTGTTGCAGAAACACACAGGCTGGAAGTCTGTGGCAGGAACACTCAGGCTTGATGTCTGTGGCAGGAGCACTTAGGCTGGATTTCTTTGACAGGAACACTCAGGCTGGATGTCTGTGGCAAGAGCACGCAGGTTGGATGTCTGTGGCAGAAACACTCAGGCTGGGAGTCTGTGGCAGGAACACTCAACTTGGATGTCTGTGGCAGGAGCATGCAGGCTGGATTTCTTTGACAGGAACACTCAGGCTGGATGTCTGTGGAAAGAGCACGCAGGTTGGATGTCTGTGGCAGGAACACGCAGGTTGGATGTCTGTGTCATGAACACTTAGGCTGGATATCTGTGGCAGGAGCACGCAGATTGGATGTCTGTGGCAGGAGCACACAGGCTGGATATCTGTGGCAGGAGCACGCAGGCTGGATGTCTGTGGCACGCAGGTTGGATGTCTGTGGCAGGCTGGATATCTGTGGCACGCAGTTTGGATGTCTGTGGCAGGAGCACGCAGGTTGGATGTCTGTGGCAGAAATACACAGGTTGGAAGTCTGTGGCAGAAACACACACAGGCTGGAGGTCTTTGGCAGGAACACTCAGGCTGGAGGTCTGTGGCAGGAGCACGCAGGCTGGAGGTCTGTGGCAGGAGCACGCAGGCTGGATGTCTGCGGCAGGAACACACAGGCTGGATGTCTGCAGCAGGAACACAGGCTGGAGGTCTGTGGTAGGAACACTCAGGCTGGATATCTGTGGCAGGAGCATGCAGGCTGGATGTCTGTGGCAGGAGCACGCAGGCTGGAAGTTTGTGGCAGAAGTAGGCAGGCTGGAATTCTGTGACAGGATCACACAGGCTGGAAGTCTATGGGCATAACACACACGCTGGAAACCTATGGAAGTAGTGGAAGTCTTTGGCAGAAATACACATGCTGAAAGTCTGTGGCAGAAGCACACAGGCTGGAAGTCTGTGGCAGGAACACTCAGGCTGGGAGTCTGTGGCAGGAACACTCAGGTTGGATATCTGTGGCAGGAGCATGCAGGCTGAATTTCTTTGACAGGAACATGCAGGTTGGATGTCTATGGCAAGAGCACGCAGGATGGAATCTGTGACAATAACTTGCATGCTGGAAGTCTGTGGCAGTAGCACGCATGCTGGAAGTCTGTGGCAGGAACACTCAGGCTGGATGTCTGTGACAGATATTGAACATAAGCAGACAGGTTGTTTCACCCTGTTTGGGGATCATCAGTATGGTGTAGGTGCTATGTTATATGACTCAAGCATACATTTTAGATTTAAGGTTGATTAATCCTTTCTCATCAAATCTTTGTAATGAGTGATATCAATGCTTGAGCTAAATAACAGCACCAACCATAGACAGCCTGTTTGGCCCATTTGGGGCTCACCATCCCTCCACTATATTAAGCATAGAAAATAACCAATACCCTTATGTTTGCAAAATTGCAGTATTCATAATTCAAAATCCTCTTTAATATGAGAGGCAGCCCTATAGCAAAGGGTGGAATGCATGAGGACATCAGCATCAGCCATAAGGTGAGTGAGGATGAGTCCCAAAATGGCGAAACAGGCTGCCTATGGTTGATGCTGTGTAATTAAATCTCATGCATTTCACTCTTTGCAGCGCTACTGTTCTAAACAATTCATAGAAGCATTAGGGCTGCAATATTAAAAATGGTTTTTGAATTAGAAGTTAATAAACTCTCTGGGATTGATTTCCTGTCCCAGCCATTTTATATTAACTATTTGCTGTATTTAATATAGTGGATAGTTTATCTCACTCTTTTATTAATAATATCTTAATTTATTTATTAATTTATTTATCGAATAGATTGTTCTAACTGAATCCTAAATTCCATGTAAACTTACTGTACAGAGGAGCAGACAGACTGTAGGCAGAAGCAGACAGGCTAGAGGCCCATAAGAAGGAGCAAACAAGCTGCAAGTAGGAGGAGACAAGCTAGATGCCTTATGCAGGAATAGAACAGCAGGAGGCCAATAGGCAGAAGCAGACAGGCTAAAACGCGATAGGCTGGGTGCGACAGACTGGATGCCGGTATTCATAAAAAGACAGGAGGGAGGCAAGTAGGTCAGTGCAGACAGACTGGAGGGTTGTATACAGGTGCAGACAGACTGGAAGCCTGTAAGCAAGAGAAGACAGGCTGGAGGCCTGTGGCATTAGCAGAAAGGCTAGAGGTCTGTGTCAAAAGATGACTGGAGGCCTTTAGGCAGGTGCAGACAGGCTGGATGCCTATGGCAGGAGCAGGCAGGCTGGATGTCTGTTGCAGGAGCACGCAGGCTGGAAGTCTGTGGCAGGAACACGCAGGCTGGATGTCTGTGGCAGGAACACTCAGGCTGGATGTCTGTGGCAGGAGCACGCAGGCTGGATGTCTGTGGCAGGAACACTTAGGCTGGATGTCTGTGGCAGGAACACTTAGGCTGGATGTCTGTGGCAGGAACACTTAGGCTGGAAGTCTGTGGCAGCAGGAGCACGCAGGCTGGATGTTTGTGGCAGGAGCACGCAGGCTGGATGTTTGTGGCAGGAGCACGCAGGTTGGATGTCTGTGGCAGGAGCACGCAGGTTGGATGTCTGTGGCAGGAACACTTAGGGTGGGAGTCTGTGGCAGGAGCACACAGGCTGAATTTCTTTGACCGGAACACTCAGGCTGGATTCTGTGGCAAGAGCACGCAGGTTGGATGTCTGTGGCAGGAACAAGCAGGTTGGATGTCTGTGGCAGGAGCATGCAGGCTGGAAGTCTGTGGCAGGAGCACGCAGGCTGGAAGTCTGTGGCAGGAGCACACATGCTGGAAGTCTGTGACAGGAACACTTAGACTGGATATCTGTGGCAGGAGCACGCAGGCTGGATGTCTGTGGCAGGAGCACGCAGGCTGGATATCTGTGGCAGGAGCACGCAGGCTGGATGTCTGTAGCACGCAGGTTGGATGTCTGTGGCAGGCTGGATGTCTGTGGCACGCAGGTTGGATGTCTGGCAGGAGCACGCAGGTTGGATATTTGTGGCAGAAATACAAAAGTTGGAAGTCTGTGGCAGAAACACACATAGGCTGGAGGTCTTTGGCAGGAACACTCAGGCTGGAGGTCTGTGGCAGGAGCACGCAGGCTGGAGGTCTGTGGCAGGAACACACAGGCTGGACGTCTGCAGCAGGAACACAGGCTGGAGGTCTGTGACAGGAATACTCAGGCTGGAGGTCTGTGACAGGAACACGCAGGCTTGATGTCTGTGGCAGGAACACTTAGACTGGATGTCTGTGGCAGGAGCACGCAGGCTGGAAGTTTGTGGCAGAAGTACGCAGGCTGGAATTCTGTGACAGGATCACACAGGCTGCAAGTCTATGGGCATAACACGCACGCTGGAAACCTTTGGAAGTAGCACACAGGCTGGAAGTCTTTGGCAGAAATACACATGCTGAAAGTCTGTGGCAGAAGCACACAGGCTGGAAGTCTGTGGCAGGAACACTCAGGCTGGGAATCGGTGGCAGGAACACTCAGGTTGGATGTCTGTGGCAGGAGCATGCAGGCTGAATTTCTTTGACAGGAACATGCAGGTTGGATGTCTATGGCAAGAGCACTCAGGATGGAAGTCTGTGGCAGTAGCACGCATGCTCGAAGTCTGTGGTAGGAACACGCAGGCTGGATGTCTGTGGCAGGAGCACGCAGGTTGGATGTCTGTGGCAGAAGCACACAGGTTGGATATCTGTTGCAGAAACGCAGGCTGGAAGTCTGTGGGTGGAACACGCAAGCTGGAAGTCTGTGGGCGGAACACACAGGCTGGAAGTCAGTAATACACAGTCCGGAAGTCTGTGGGCGGAACACACAGGCCGGAAGTCTGTGGGCGGAACACACAGGCCGGAAGTCAGGAATACACAATCCGGAAGTCTGTGGCAGGTGCAGATTAGATTGACATCTGTGCAAATAGAAACAAGCTGGATGTCTGTGCAGGACCATATATGCTTGGAAGCCTGTGGAAGAAGCATTCAGGCAGGTGGTACATAGCAGGAGAAGACACCTTGGTCACGAGCATGCAGGCTGGACGTCTGTTGTAGGCAGAAGGCTAATATTGGGAGGGAAGGCTAATAACGGAGAAGAACCATGGGTTTTACATATATGTTTGTGATGCTGCCTCTCTTGCTCGTTGTGCTTATAGCAGAGGTGTTGCTTAAGGTCAGTGGTGCTCACTCCCCCCTTCTATCCCCTAGCAATGTTTATCACTAACAACCTATAATACTAACCTTATTAATTAATAATTTATTGTAATAATTTAAAATTATGGAAAGAAGTCACCAGATTACTTCAGGGAGTTGACTCTGGTCCCCTGAGGAAACAAACGGCACTCCTTCCTATTGAAATGATGGTCTAAATCAAGGCACGGGCCCGACGCCAGGCCCAGTGTGAGGGAGCCTTAGAGATAATCTGCAAGGAAACCATAAAATAACAAGTAAGTTAGCTATTGTCTCAGTAATTGTAGTCACAGCACACACATATTGTCCCATCACTTACCTCCTCACAGTACTCGTGGCTAACAAATGCCCTGTAACCCATGCGTGCCCAGAAGTAATTTCGGGCCTTTAAGAAGTGTGGCGAAAGGATTTCCCAGTGTTTTCCAAGGGCTGCTGGTAAGATGTAAAGTTTGTTCCAACTTTCCTCCTCCATATCATTGGCCAAATATCTATGAGAAATGTTAGAGAGAAATGTATGAAATAGGGTTGTAATGCATAATGCACAGACCAAGGTACCAGTAGTAACACCAACCCACAGGACTGGTTAAATGAATAGCATAAAGGTAATGTTTGTTATAAAATAATAGTGTCATGGCTTTAACATCCCCACAAGATTAACTTAAATATCATATGACCAAGTGTAAAACAATGTTTGGTATCACTTAAGTAAAAGTAAACGACATTGTATTCATGAAATTGTATAGCACCCTTCTGCTTTACTTACTGATCACAGATATATAAACAAAACAAATTATGGTTCAGTAACAAATTTACCTTAAAGATTAATTCACTTAAATCTTCTTAGACGGCTTCATGGCTACGCACTTTACTTCTTCAATTTCTCGAGCCTCTGGGAAAGAAGCTCATCATCCTCACATTCTGTGCGCGCATGATTTCTGTCTGCCTGGTCTTCCTGACCAGACAAACCGCGCATGCGCATTTTTATCCTGCTCATTACACTTTGCAGTGGAAACTAATTAGAAAGTTACAAGTCAATATTTAATATGTAATGTTTTTGTGATGCACAATAATTACTGTTCCTTTATGTACAATATATACAGTAAATTAGTAAATTGGTTACTTTGTGTGTATAGCATCACTTAATAACATGTATGTGAATTTGCATGTATGTGACCTGAAATATTCTCCCATTAAAGTAGAGGTATCTGTATATAGAAGCCAATGCATGAGTTATATGTGCTTTATCAGATCATAGAATGCTGTAATTTTGGACAGATGGATAATATATTGTAAATTGTGTCTTCAGGTGGGACACCGCTGTGTATTCTTTACAAGAGGTCCTGTGACAGACCAAGCATTACTTACAAGGCAATGAAGAAGTTCATGGGAGTGTACTCGCTGGTATCCAGCTCTGCCCTCTTAACCCCTTTAAGGACAAGGACATTTTTCAATTTCTTTCCCTTAAGGACCAGGGCTATTTTTACATTTCTGCGGTGTTTGTGTTTAGCTGTAATTTTCCTCTTACTCATTTACTGTACCCACACATATTATATACCGTTTTTCTCGCCATTAAACAGACTTTCTAAATATACCATTATTCTCATCATATCTTATAATTTACAACAACAAAAAAAAAATATGAGGGAAAAATTGAAAAAAACTAACTTTTTCTAACTTTGACCCCCAACATCTGTTACACATCTACAACCACCAAAAAACACCCATGCTAAATAGTTTCTAAATTTTGTCCTGAGTTTAGAAATACCCAATGTTTACATGTTCTTTGCTTTTTTTGCAAGTTATAGGGCAATACATACAAGTAGCACTTTGCTATTTCCAAACCACTTTTTTTCAAAATTAGCGCTAGTTACATTGGGACACTGATATCTTTCAGGAATCCCTAAATATCCCTTGACATGTATATATTTTTTTTTAGTAGACATCCCGAAGTATTGATCAAGGCCCATTTTGGTATATTTCATGCCACCATTTCACCGCCAAATGCGATCAAATAAATAAAATCGTTCACTTTTTCACAAATTTTTTCACAAACTTTAGGTTTCTCACTGAAATTATTTACAAACAACTTGTGCAATTATGGCATAAATGGTTGTAAATTCTTCTCTGGGATCCCCTTTGTTCAGAAATAGCAGACATATATGGCTTTGGCGTTGCTTTTTGGTAATTAGAAGGCCGCTAAATGCCACTGCGCATCACACGTGTATTATGCCCAGCAATTCCAACTTTCCTCCTCCATATCATTGGCCAAATATCTATGAGAAATGTTAGAGAGAAATGTATCAAATAGGGTTGTAATGCATAATGCACAGACCAAGGTACCAGTAGTAACACCAACCCACAGGACTGGTTAAATGAATAGCATAAAGGTAATGTTTGTTATAAAATAATAGTGTCATGGCTTTAACATCCCCACAAGATTAACTTAAATATCATATGACCAAGAGTAAAACAATGTTTGTTATCACTTAAGTAAAAGTAAACATTGAAGACATTGCATTCATGAAATTGTATAGCACCCTTCTGCTTTACTGATCACAGATATATAAACAAAACAAATTATGGTTCAGTAACAAATTTACCTTAAAGATTAATTCACTTAAGTCTTCTTAGACGGCTTCATGGCTACGCACTTTACTTCTTCAATTTCTCGAGCCTCTGGGAAAGAAGCTCATCATCCTCACATTCTGTGCGCGCATGATTTCTGTCTGCCTGGTCTTCCTGACCAGACAAACCGCGCATGCGCATTTTTATCCTGCTCATTACACTTTGCAGTGGAAACTAATTAGAAAGTTACAAGTCAATATTTGTGCTAAAGGCTCAACAAATCACTGAGAGAATCAGGTGGCTGGATGGTGCTTCTAGAGAGATATTTAAACGGTAAACATCACTTTTATTACAGTATTATTATTATTTTTTTTAAATTCTTTTATTGAGGTTTAGAGAAAAGAAGAAAAAGGCATACAGATTTCAAAATCAAAACAGATAAAGATTACAGTACAGTATTATGTTACAGTACGCAATATACATTACATGCCTTACAATTTTTAAGCCCCACAATAGGTATAAGGGGTCACTAACGGACCTCAGGGTAAGTCAAATAGTCACAAAAGGGGCTTCCTAAGATATAAGAGACCACTTATGGATCTCGTCAAAGAAACCTCAGTTTTATATTAGGACAATTGTTTATAACTTCAACCAGGAATAAATGATAACACTGTAAACAGAAAACCAACAAAGAATAACAGTAGTCTTGATATACAAGAGACATTCAGGATAATACCTGAGGCCATGGAGTAATACAATGGGTATTGCGGATATAAAATTATGATAGAATCCTTCAGGTCAAGGTGGCTGGTGAGTAAACCAAACGAGAGAAAGACTACAGAAAAAGAACATGGATGTGCAGCAGAGTGCCGGAGGGGGTAGAAAAAAAAAAAAAAAAAAGGAAGGGTGGAGAGGGGATGTGATAAGGAAGGGGGAAGGAAGGAAGGGGAGGAAAACAATAAAGAATACATAATATCTGGTACGTTCAATAGGGCTCTCACATAATCCAAATTTTGGGCTTATTTAATTTGTCTCCAGAATTCCCAGGCCTGGATGTGTAAGATTGTCTTATTATTTATGGTAAAGATAGGGCTCTCCATACATTCTAAATAGTCCATAGTCTTAGCTATATCATTCCAGGTGGGGAGGATAGACTGCTTCCATAAGCGGGCAATGGAGAGTTTAGTAGCCATTACTAGGTAAATAGTAAACAACCCTCTAGGATTAAGGGGAGTCTCAATGAACAAATGAAAGAGCATGGTTTGTGGCTTTGTCCACATAGTATGATCAAAGGCATGACATCTGCGAGAAAGCATTGTCCAGAGAGGCTGCAACATGGGGCATCCCCACCAAACATGTGACGGCGAATCTACTTCCCCACAGTTTCTCCAACACAGCGGAGAGTTTAAAGGGGAAATTTTAAAAAGTCTTAGGGAAGTAAGATGCCACTGGGTGCAAATTTTAAGGTGCAGCTCTAATAAGGTAATGCAATGCAGAGCCTGTTTTGTGAGTAAAGTGGCCTTAGACCATTCCTCCTGCGAAGCGTGAAAATTCAAAGCTCTTTCCCATGATATAATATAGGGCGATTTATAAAAAATCGGAAGGTAAAGTAAGTCCTTATAAGAGATGGAAAGTGATCTGGGGATCCTCCGGGCTGTAGCCCAACGTTGTTCCCAATTAGTAGGAGCCCGTAAGGGAAAGGTCGTGAACCCCCAGGAGTGGAGCAAACTCCTCAACCTCCAGAACTCAAATTGGAGCAACTGGGTAGGGTGGTATGTGGAGTTAAAGGTGGCTGGTGGCATTAATTGCCCGCCTGGGAAGAGATCCTGAATAGTAGAAATTCCATGCGAGTGCCATAATGAGGAGTGTGAGTCTCTAAGAGCGCGAAGAAGACCTGACAATGTATGAACCGGCGAGGGGTGCGGAGCAATCTGTGGCAAAGATCGAATTCTATCCCAGAAGCGTAGCGCCGACAGGACTATAACATTTTTAATGTTGAAAGAGGCCCAGTGTGCTTAGGGATCCACAGCAGGTCTGAAAGAGTGAGTGAGTCAGGGAGAGTCGCTTGTTCTATCCTCCACCACTATTACAGTATTATTTAAATGCAAAAATATGTAATGTTTTTGTGATGCACACTAATTACTGTTCCTTTATGTACAATATATACAGTAAATTGGTAAATTGGTTACTTTATTTGTATAGCATCACTTAATAACATGTATGTGAATTTGCATGTATGTGACCTGAAATATTCTCCCATTAAAGTAGAGGTATCTGTATATAGAAGCCAATGCATGAGTTATATGTGCTTTATCAGATCATAGAATGCTGTAATTTTGGACAGATGGATAATATATTGTAAATTGTGTCTTCAGGTGGGGCACCGCTGTGTATTCTTTACAAGAGGTCCTGTGACAGACCAAGCATTACTTACAAGGCAATGAAGAAGTTCATGGGAGTGTACTCGCTGGTATCCAGCTCCGCCCTCTTAAAGTAAGCCATGACCATGGCGAGAAGGTACCTGTCAGAGACTTTAAAGTGAATGTCCTTTTGAAGGAGAGCTTGAACTTTGTCAGTCTCTGAAATGAAAAAAACTTGTAAATAGTAAGTTGTACTCATCATTCACTATTCTTATTTATCTAAAGGCTCACTGTATATACTTACAGATAGGATGATCAGACAGACACTACAGATGTTGAGCAGCTACATTACCTAGGAGACTGAGGAAGGACCGGAGTTCATTAACTGTAAGGTAGGCATCAGAGTGGTGCAGTCCAGCAGCCCAAGTGCGTAGGGGAACCATCATCTCACGGCCAGTACGGTGTTCATCCCGTGGGTAGCTCTGCTTATTTCCCATAGTGTCACTGGAAGTCTGGAATGAAATGACACAGGTTATGTTAAAGCTTATTTGTTTATTGAGAAACCAAACTTCCATGTAATTGAAAACTGATCGCAAACAGTTTAACTCTGACATTTGTTTTTAATTCCAGACATAAAAGTGGAGTTTTTTGTTTAAAAATGAACAAAATACATTTTTTTTACAGCAATAGAAACCGGCAAATGTTCTTGTTAGTAAAGTGCACCTGAATTTTCCCCCTAGTCAATAAGTTTGGGCATAGGGTATATTTCTTCTGTTATTTTTTAATATTATTACTTAACGGAAACCCAACTGTATGTGCCGCTTGATTTAGGAGCGATATAAATGAACCTGTTTGCCTAGAGAGGTTCAATATAAGTTGCAAATAAAGACAAGGGATGTTTGAACAGAACAGCCATTTTATATGTATAAAATATCTGCATAGCGTTGGGCTCAGCTATAGGGTTTGCATTGCTGTGGGCATGTGAGCTGCTTTTGGGTATAACGTGCAGGCGTATTCTTGTTTGTAGAATGTTTTTTGAAAATTATCCTTGCAGTTGCCCATTGAGATTGGTATTGTGCACAGTTAGGTTTCTTTTGTTAACCCCATTCACGACTAAGTTAACCCCTTCACCCTGTACATTGCTGGTATTTCTATGGGGCTTGCATTTTTAATAGCGCAGTCTCGCCACCACGGACAAAACAACACTATTTCCGGTGGCCAGCTGGAGGGAGGGTATAATAGCGCAGTCCCACCACTAGCTGCGGGACCCATGCTATTATAACAAAAAAACCTTAACGATCAGCCATGTACAGGGTACATCAGAGTTGTTAAGGAGTTTATTTACAATTCTATGCTATAACCATTTTTGGGCTAGATTGCAAGTGGTGCACTGACTAAGTCGTGATATCAATATGGCAACTGCTCTTGCAGTTTTGTGCTGTATTACAATTTAAAAGTAACACGCACTGCCAAACACAATCTAAATTTGCTCTTGTCGGGATAGTACGAGTAAAGACTTTCTGTAAAGGATTATGGCTAAAAAAAAAAGTTACCCCAAACACAACGTGTGTGTATGTGTATATTTATTTATTTATTTATATATATATATATATATATATATATATATAAAATGTAGAAATGACTGCAGCACTCTGGGTATATTTTAACAATTTTAATTACAAGCAGTGAACATACAGGCGACGTTTCGGGCGCCTGTATGTTCACTGCTTGTATTTAAAATTGTTAAAATATACCCGGAGTGCTGCAGTAATTTCTACATTTTCTATCAATATCTGTTTGAGGTGAGACAGAGACTGCGTGCACCCATATATATAAGTGAATTGGTGCTGGACTTTCTCCTATTTATATATATATATATATATATGTGTGTTTGCGTGTGTGTGTGTATGTATATTTATATGTGTGTATATATATATATATATATATATATATATATATATATATATATACTGTATGGCCTCTAGTTATTAAGGTCTGTCGGACCTGATCCGACAGTGCGGATCAGGTCCGACAGACCTCGCTGAATACGGCGAGCAATACGCTCGCCATATTCAGCATTGCACCAGCAGCTCACAAGAGCTGCTGGTGCAACGCAGCCCCCTGCAGACTCGCGGCCAATAGGCCGCCAGCAGGGGGGTGTCAATCAACCCGATCGTACTCGATCGGGTTGATTTCCGGCGATGTGTGTCCGTCTGCTCAGAGCAGGCGGACAGGTTATGGAGCAGCGGTCTTTGTCACCGCTGCTTCATAACTGGTGTTTCTGGCGAGCCTGCAGGCTCCCCAGAAACACGGGGCATCAAGCTCCATTCGGAGCTTGATACATATGCCCCTATGTGTGTATGTATATTTATATGTGTATATATCTGTATATATATAAGTATGTATATTTATATGTGTGTGTATATATATATACAGGGAGTGCAGAATTATTAGGCAAATGAGTATTTTGAACACATCATCCTCTTTATGCATGTTGTCTTACTCCAAGCTGTATAGGCTCGAAAGCCTACTACCAATTAAGCATATTAGGTGATGTGCATCTCTGTAATGAGAAGGGGTGTGGTCTAATGACATCAACACCCTATATCAGGTGTGCATAATTATTAGGCAACTTCCTTTCCTTTGGCAAAATGGGTCAAAATAAGGACTTGACAGGCTCAGAAAAGTCAAAAATAGTGAGATATCTTGCAGAGGGATGCAGCACTCTTAAAATTGCAAAGCTTCTGAAGCGTGATCATCGAACAATCAAGCGTTTCATTCAAAATAGTCAACAGGGTCGCAAGAAGCGTGTGGAAAAACCAAGGCGCAAAATAACTGCCCATGAACTGAGAAAAGTCAAGCGTGCAGCTGCCAAGATGCCACTTGCCACCAGTTTGGCCATATTTCAGAGCTGCAACATCACTGGAGTGCCCAAAAGCACAAGGTGTGCAATGCTCAGAGACATGGCCAAGGTAAGAAAGGCTGAAAGACGACCACCACTGAACAAGACACACAAGCTGAAACGTCAAGACTGGGCCAAGAAATATCTCAAGACTGATTTTTCTAAGGTTTTATGGACTGATGAAATGAGAGTGAGTCTTGATGGGCCAGATGGATGGGCCCGTGGCTGGATTGGTAAAGGGCAGAGAGCTCCCGTCCGACTCAGACGCCAGCAAGGTGGAGGTGGAGTACTGGTTTGGGCTGGTATCATCAAAGATGAGCTTGTGGGGCCTTTTCAGGTTGAGGATGGAGTCAAGCTCAACTCCCAGTCCTACTGCCACTTTCTGGAAGACACCTTCTTCAAGCAGTGGTACAGGAAGAAGTCTGCATCCTTCAAGAAAAACATGATTTTCATGCAGGACAATGCTCCATCACACGCGTCCAAGTACTCCACAGCGTGGCTGGCAAGAAAGGGTATAAAAGAAGAAAATCTAATGACATGGCCTCCTTGTTCACCTGATCTGAACCCCATTGAGAACCTGTGGTCCATCATCAAATGTGAGATTTACAAGGAGGGAAAACAGTACACCTCTCTGAACAGTGTCTGGGAGGCTGTGGTTGCTGCTGCACGCAATGTTGATGGTGAACAGATCAAAACACTGACAGAATCCATGGATGGCAGGCTTTTGAGTGTCCTTGCAAAGAAAGGTGGCTATATTGGTCACTGATTTGTTTTTGTTTTGTTTTTGAATGTCAGAAATGTATATTTGTGAATGTTGAGATGTTATATTGGTTTCACTGGTAAAAATAAATAATTGAAATGGGTATATATTTGTTTTTTGTTAAGTTGCCTAATAATTATGCACAGTAATAGTCACCTGCACACACAGATATCCCCCTAAAATAGCTAAAACTAAAAACAAACTAAAAACTACTTCCAAAAATATTCAGCTTTGATATTAATGAGTTTTTTGGGTTCATTGAGAACATGGTTGTTGTTCAATAATAAAATGAATCCTCAAAAATACAACTTGCCTAATAATTCTGCACTCCCTGTATATATATATATATATGCGTATACATATGTGTGTGTGTATATATACAATATATATATATATATATATATATATATATATATATATATATATGTGTGTGTGTTTTCACTCAAATCTTTCTTAAAGAAATGTGAAAATCAGTTTTCAAGGGACATTCTAGTCAAAATGCAAATGCACATAGATGAGTTATATCATTGAATTGAAACATATTTGCAATATACATGTACTGGCAAAAATGCTTCTAGTAAAAGTTATCACTGTTTTAGACTAAACATTTTCTCTGCACGTGCATGTGAAGCATAGTTAAATATTCTCAGTGATCCAGCATTTTAAATACTGCAGCTGATCAGAGCGCCAGTGGGACTTGTATCATGTCATGTTTAGAAGCATTTTTGCTAATACATGCATATTACAAAAATGCTTTTATTCAAAAATGTAATGCATTCATGTGGATTAAAATTTTGGTTGAAATATCCCTTTCATCTACTCAGTATTGCAACAATATTATACATATAGTGATAACGTCACATGCATAACCCTTAGCTTAATAGAACAGTAAAGTCAAAATTACACTTTCATGGTTCAGATATAGGGGTAGATTTACCAAGCAGCGGATGCTGCAATCTACCCCCGAAGTTTCCGGCTCACCGGAAACTTAAGTTAAAAAGCAGCGGTCGTGCTCCTTAACTCGTCCGCCAGCTCTGAGGTGGCAGACTGCAATCATCCCGATCTGATCGGGATGATTGACACCCCCTGCTAGTGGCCGATTGGCCGCAAATGTGCAGGGGCGGCATTGCAGAAGCATTTCACCAGAAATGCGTGTGGAATGTTAAATGCCGACAGCGTATGCCATTTAGCAATTTCGGGCGGAATCATGTCCGCCGACCATTTGATTATTCGGCCCAATAGTGTGAAATTTCATACAACTTTCCAATTTAATTATCAAATTTTATTACTTGTTTTGGTAAAACAGGGGGTGCACATGTCTTTTGCACCCTGTGGTAACAATGTTTGCATTGATGTTTGTAGCATTATTATATAAAGTTACAAACACTACTAACTGATGCGTGCAAGTGATAAGGAGTTTATTGCACTCTTTGCGCACGTCAGAAGTAGCGTGCTTATTACAAGTTGAAAGTAAACACGTTCGCATGAGGGCAATTGAATGTAATGCTTGTCAGGATATTGCAACTTCAGAGCTCTGGTTAACTGTTACTCTCGATTAAAAAGTTACAAAACACATCAATATTACATTTAAAAGTACAGTTACACTCATAATAACACTATCTACTAAAAATTATTTTTACAAAAATTGCAACAAAGTTTTAAAGTGAATTTAAATTTAACGTTATTAGCTAAAGTCAAATGATAGAAGTTAAAATATAAATGAGACTTTCATTCATGAAATCTTTAGTATATACTTATGTTCAGAGATATTTCACTAGAAACGCTATATGGATAAGAAATGAATCTCCGGTTGCCATATTCAGCAATTGACTGACAGATGACTCTGCAATCAACTAATCTGGGGGAAACAACGATTAGTTGATTGCAGATGAGTCATCTGTCAATCAATTGCTGAATATGGCGACCGGAGGTTCAGTTCTTAGCGTTTCTAGTGAAATATCTCTGAACATAAGTATATACTAAAGATTTGATGAATGAAAGTCTTATTCATTTTTTAACTTCTATTTTTTTACTTTAGCTAATAACGTTAAATTTACATTCACTTTAAGGGCTCAAAGATATGAGGTCTTAGGTGGGATAAAAGGACTGCAAAGGGCTTTCACATAGAGATACATATCTATACATGCCTGTTTATTAGACACAGCCATTAATGTCTAAACCGTTGGCAACAAAAGTGAGTACACCGCAAAGTGGAAATGTCCAAATTGGGCCCAATTGGCCATTTTCCCTCCCCGGTGTCATGTGACTTGTTAGTGTTACAAGGTCTCAGGTGTGAATGGGGAGCAGGTGTGTTAAATTTGGTGTTATCGCTCTCACACTCTCTCATACTGGTCACTGGAAGTTCAACATGGCACCTCATGTGAAAAAACTCTCTGAGGAGCTTAAAAAAAGAATTGTTGCTCTACATATAGATGGCCTAGGCTATTAGAAGATTGCCAAGACCCTGAAACTGAGCTGCAGCACGGTGGCCAAGACCATACAGCAGTTTCACAGGACAGGTTCCACTCAGAATAGGCCTCACCATGGTCGACCAAAGAAGTTGAGTGCACGTGCTAAGCGTCATATCCAGAGGTTGTCTTTGGGAAATAGACAAATAAGTG
This sequence comes from Bombina bombina, assembly GCF_027579735.1. Taxonomy (NCBI): domain Eukaryota; kingdom Metazoa; phylum Chordata; class Amphibia; order Anura; family Bombinatoridae; genus Bombina; species Bombina bombina. The sequence continues at coordinate 744,525,054 of NC_069504.1, read as the reverse complement.
CTGCCAGCATTGCTGCAGAGGTTGAAGTGGTGGGGTTCAGCCTGTCAGTGCTTAGACTATACGCCGCACACTGCAACAAATTGGTCTGCATGGCTGTCATCCCAGAAGGAAACCTTTACTAAAGATGATGCACAAGAAAGCCCGCAAACAGTTTGTTGAAGACAAGCAGACTAAGGACATGGATTGCTGAAACCATGTCCTGTGGTCCCATGAGACTAAGATAAACTTATTTGGTTCAGATGGTGTCAAGCGTGTGTGGTGGCATCCAGGTGAGGAGTACAAAGACAAGTGTGTCTTGCTTACAGTCAAGCATGGTGGTGGGAGTGTCATGGTCTGGACCTGCATGAGTGCTGCTGGCACTGGGGTGCTATAGTTCATTGAGGGAACCATGAATGCCAACATGTACTGTGACATACTGAAGCAGAGCATGATCCCTTCCCTTCAGACACTTAGCCGCAGGGCAGTATTCCAACATGATAACGACCCCAGACACAACTCCAAGACGACCACTGCCTTGCTAAAGAAGCTGACGGTAAAGGTGATTGACTGGCCAAGCATGTCTCCAGACCTAAACCCTATTGAGCATCTGTGGAGCATCCTCAAATGGAATGTGGGGGGAGCGCAAGGTCTCTAACATCCACCAGCTCCGTGATGTTGTCATGGAGGAGTGGAAGAGGACTCCAGTGGCAACCTGTGAAGCTCTGGTGAACTACATGCCCAAGAGGGTTAAGGCAGTGCTGGAAAATAATGGTGGCCACACAAAATATTGACACTTTGGGCCCAATTTCGACATTTCCACTCACATTTGTACTCACATTTGTTGCCAGCGGTTTAGACATTAATGGCTGTGTATTGAGTCATTTTGAGGGGACAGCAAATTAACACTGTTATACAGGCTGTACACTCACTACTTTACATTGTAGCAAAGTGTCATTTCTTCAGTGTTGTCACTTGAAAAGATATAATAAAATATTTACAAAAATGTGAGGGGTGTACTCACTTTTGTGAGATACTGTATATATATATATATATATATATATATATATACACATACGTATTCACAAAGCTTGGTTTAGCAAGGTTTAAATACATCTTTGGGAGTGCTGCCAATGAGACCAAATAGTTGGCTCCTGTGTGCGTGCGGCGGTGACATCATCGCCGCACACTCCTTTCATTCTAAAGCTGGTCAAGATCTCCTGTGGCGCGAATCCTGCGTCTATGTAAGTTGCTCACTTTCTACCTATCACTGCCCAAGTATAGGTGTTACTTAGTGTGCTCCTGGGTGTGATTGTTACAGTATTCTGGATTGCCATAACGTTATTGAACTCTGCCTGTCTGACTACTCTGCTTGCTTAACCCCTAAACTACTGGATTTCCATACTGTTATTGAACTCTGTCTGTCTGACTACTCTGCTTGCTTAACCCCTAAACTACTGGATTGCCATACTGTTATTGAACTCTGCCTGCCTGACTACTCTGCTTGCTTAACCCCTAAAGTACTGGATTGCCATAACGTTACTGAACCCTGCCTGTCTCACTACGCTAACTGGTTAACCCCTTATCTGCTGGACTGATACCTGTTACTGAACCCTGCCTGTCTCACTACGCTAACTGGTTAACCCCTTATCTGCTGGACTGATACATGTTACTGAACCCTGCCTCTCTCACTACGCTAACTGGTTAACTGCTAACCTGCTGGAGTGATACTTGTTAATGAACCTTGCCTGTCCTACTACGCTACCTGGTTAACCCCTAATCTGCTGGACTGATACTTTGTTGCCGAATCCTTGCCTGTCTTACTACGCTACCTGGTTAACCCCTAAATTGCTGGTCTGCTTTTCTGTTGCTGTCTCCTGTCTGCCTATTTGCCTTGTGCTGTCCTGCTTGTGGTGAGTGCTGCTCTCCTCGTTTTCCTGATATTCTCTGCTTTGGGATATTCCCTATCTTTCCGACTCGACGCCGGGATAACAAGTCTACTGGCCGAGTTCGGTCTGATAGAGGAGTATCCCACGAGCCTCAGTTGTGAGGTGGGCAAAGAGATAGAAACAAAAACAAAAAAAAGACCAAAATCTTCCCAGGTTGAGAAGACTTGTCCCATATTGGCTTTTAGTTCCCCTTTACAGTGATTGCTCAGCTCACCTAGGCCCTGTCGGCATTGTTTGTGGCTGTTAGTGCTATGTCACCAAGGAGGCCTGTGATGTCACAGAGGTCCTTGGCTTTTACACAGGCATCAGCTTTTGAGTCAGAGATCACACTTGCCCTGATGTTAGGCCCAAGTTAGCAGCATAACAGCATTAAGCAACATGGCTCAGAAGACAGGCAGATCGGGTTTAGTTCTGTTAACGGGCCTCAAGCCCATTATCTTTTTGGCACAGTCCTGCCACTCGCCTGTGGTGGTACAGTGCCTTCAATGACACCTCTGGTATTTGAAGAGTTTGCCAAGTTAAAAGCACATGAAACCCCCAAATTGTTTTTCGTGATTCGGATAGAGAATACCATTTTAAAAGACTTTCCTATGGACTTCTATCTAATTAGCTTAGTTCTTATGGAAGCTTTTTTGTAAAGCATACCTAGGTATGCTTCGAGCAGCAATGCACCCCTAGGAGCAAGCTGCTGATCAGTAACCAGATGTGTGCACCCCTTGCTGTTGGCTCACCGGCTGTAGCGACTGGAGGTGTGTGCTTCTCGACATTGGCTCACATGCTGTTGGGCCTGCACTGTGTGCCTCTTGTTGCTAGCTCCCTGGATGTGGTGACTCAGTTCTTGTGCCTCCTGTCGTTGGCTCGGCGGGTATATTCAGCTAGCTCCCACTTGTGCATTTCCCCCCCTTTTAACAAAGAATACAGAGAGAATAAAGCAAATTTGATAATACAAGTGAATCAACAAATGGTTGAAATTCGTATGCCCTATCTGAATCATGAATTCAAATTTTGGGGTTGCACGTCCCTTTAAAGTGAAAGTAAATCCTAGCATTTTACAAACGCTAGAATTGACTATTGAAACAAATAAAGGGGACTTTCATTCATGAAGTATAAGATACTTCATGTAGAAAGCTCCTTTATTTGTTTTAACCGATTGCCGTTCTTAGGTGCTCCAGCAGCACACGGTTAAAAATTTTTTGCTAAGAGGTGATGTTTTCACCTCATAGCCAAAAGCCGTGCGGTAAATCCGACTCCCATGGGTGCCAAGCCGGATTTACTGCACGGCTATTGGCTAAGAGGTGAAAAGTCACCTCTTAGCAAAAAAATTTTTTAGCCGTGTGCTGCTGTAGCACCTAAGAACGGCGATCGGTTAAAACAAATAAAGGAGCTTTCTACATGAAGTATCTTTATACTTCATGAATGAAAGTCCCCTTTATTTGTTTCAATAGTAAATCCTAGCATTTGTAAAACGCTAGGATTTACTTTCACTTTAAGTGGGGACAAAAAAAAAATCGTGGTTTCTTCTATTCCAAAAGGTTTCTTTTCTTCCTTTGACATTTTTTAAGGGATTACTCGCTGCATGTGTTGCAAACGCGAAGAAAGAAAAAAGTGACACTTTTTTAAAATTTAATATATGCATTTAAGTTAACTGAGGGTTGATTCTAGCCCCAAAGGGGATATTAATGTTGGACCCTTGAATATAGAGTGAACCTGTGTAGCTTTAGATGTCCTTGATTTAAAATGTCTTAATCTCACAAGCCGCCAGCCCTTGGTAACGTTGCTGCCGAGGTTTTCATTGTGCAGCAGTGGGAGAGGTTTGCCAGCAGTGTGCTCCAAATAAAGGCGGCTTATCAGGGCAGCCAGATATAAGGTGAGCTTGTCACCTGCTTTAATTGCTTTATCTGCCTGGCCTCATGGCTCATGTGCACCTTCTGTTAAATCGGTCTCATTTACATACTCCCAGCCTGCACGTCATTTGAAATGAGGGGCTTTTATTTTTGGCTAAGATTTTCCAGCGCTCCATAGCACTTTGATAGGATGCTTATGGCAAAGCACCTCAGAGGGAGATCTCCCAAGTACGCAGAAAAGTGCAGCTGGTGGCCAGCCTTACCGCGCCTGCTTCACTTCAAGTGTAAGAGAGTGCGTTGAGGCGGGCAAAGAGATAGAAAGAAAGAAAAAAGAGCAAAATCTTCCCAGGTTGAGAAGACTTGTCCCATATTGGCTTTTAGTTCCCCTTTACAAAGATAGGTCTGCTCACCTAGGCCCTGTCTGTATTGTTTGTGGCTGTTAGTGGTATGTCACCAAGGAGGCCTGTGATGTCACAGAGGTCCTTGGCTTTTACACAGGCATCAACTCTTGAGTCAGAGATCACACTTGCCCTGATGTTAGGCCCAAGTTAGCAGCATAACAGCAATAAGCAACATTGCTCAGAAGACAGGCAAATCGGGTTTAGTTCTGTTAACAGGCCTCAAGCCCATTATCTTTTTGGCACAGTCCTGCCACTCGCCTGTGGTGGTACAGTGCCTTCAATGACACCTCTGGTATTTGAAGAACTTGCCAAGTTAAAAGGACATGACAACCCCACATTTTCTTTTGTGATTTGAATAGAGAGAACCATTTTAAATGACTTTCCTATGGACTTCTATCTAATTTGCTTTGTTCTTATGGAAGATTTTTTTAAAGCATACCTAGGTATGCTTCGAGCAGCAATGCACCCCTTGGAGCTAGCTGCTGATCAGTGACCGGATATGTGCGCCCCTTGCCGTTGGCTCACCGGCTGTAGTGACTGAAGGTGTGTGCCTCTCGTTGTTGGCTCACATGCTGTAGAGGCTGCACTGTGTGCCTCTTGTCGCTGGCTCGCCGGATGTGGCTATATAATTCTTAATTCAAAGTAGGAGGACAGCACACTCCTTCAAATAGGGGCACGGAAAGAGACAAGCCAGGTCTCAACTGCACTGTCAAATTATAAACTGTTTCCAGCCGCCAAATTCTTTAAAAATACCTTTATTCCTTTAGCAGGGTCCATGGGTACAACATACAAACAACAACGTTTTAAGCCTGCAATAGGCTCTTAGTCATGTACTCTAATTACATACCGGTTTTTCTCTTTTATACCTGTGCACATCTTATTAATCAATCACAACCTGAATTCTGCTACCATCATGTGGTTATTTTATAGCATACGAGTATACATTTTCTAATATTATTCCTTACCATTCAGATTAGATATATACAATGTAATCTATTAAGAAATATAAATTAAAAACAAAAAACATAAACATAAAAGATAAAACTAGGATAATGCACATGTTTTTATGCCAGGTAACTTTTTTTTGTAATTGATATTTTTTATTGAGGCATATATCACATAAACACAGCTCAGAAAATCAAAAAAACAACCAAAATGGTTCAAGGAGTAATAAAAAGCAAAAATTAGAATACACATTCAAATGGTTAACAATTTGCTTCAATATCAGCTTCATATTAACGTATAGCAAATTAACCTCTTGTCTTCCGTTATATCTTCAAATTCTTATACAAATTCAACCTCTGAACTATCTATTGCCTATGCATCATAATCTGTAGCGACTAGAAGACAGGGAGAGAGGGGGGGGGGGGGGGAGAGGGAAAAATAAAAAAAAAGGGGGGGGGAGAGTGAGTGTTACCAACGATCTAATATCACTATTTCGGAATGTCTGAAAGGATAAATTAATTGGTCTATTTCTTCTGAGGGAAAAATCTTAATAAATGTGGACCATTTTTAAAAAAAAAGTGTTACTTCCCTTTCAGAAGTTAAAGTCGTATCCATCTGTTCAATAATGCATTGTTTTTTCATATAGTTTTTGATCTCTAGAATACTGGGAATCATGAAGTCTCGCAACTTCTTAAAAATTAAGTTTCTTGCTGCCAAAATTGTCATATTTCTAGCTTTTTTATGTTCAGGAACTAAGGGGGATTTTCTAAGAAAAACAACCTCTGCCAAAGAGAGAGAGAGAGGGGGTATCTTCAGTACCTTGATGAGCCAAAATTCTATTTTCCGCCATAGCTGTCTTATCCGGGGACACGCCCATATCATGTGAATTATATCAGCTGCCGGATATGCACATTTCGGGCATGTGTTGAATTTATAATTATGCCATTTGAATCCCTTTAATGGAGTATAATAAGATCTATAGAGTAGTTTAATGTGTGATTCTCTCCAACTCACGGATAGGGTAGTCTGTGCTATTGTAACTATAGACTTTTCCACCTGATCTACCTCAATATTTAGTTCTGGTGACAGGAGATTCCAACTCTGTGTTATCTGATGTAGATTAGAGTCTCTGTGAGGACTAGTCGCCAGCTCATACCAAATTGAAATGGAGGATAGATAATTTTTGGCAAGGATGGGCCAATTATCTAATTTCCCCCAGGACCAAGACCATCCAAATTTCTCAGTAAGTGAGAAAAGATAATGTCTGGCCTGAAGGTACGCAAAGAAGTCTTTATTGCTTAAATGAAATTCCTGTTTCAATCTATCAAACGATTTTACTGATGAAGTGTCTTGATCTATAAATTGAGTCATAAAGGTTAAGCCCTTCTCATGCCAAATCTGAAATATTTGAGATTGAGTGCCTCCCTGAAATTCTGGATTGCCACATAGACATTGAAATTTTGGAATGGAGAGATCAATACCTAGCTTTTGTCCAAGTTTTTTCCAAGCATGTATTATCGCATATATAGAGCTGAGACGCTTCACTTCTTTCGGGATTAAGTGAGTTGGGCAGTGAATTAAAGCTGTGGGATTATAAGGATATAAAATGTTCCTTTCAAGCTTATTATTAGTAAAATAGTCTTTATTCACAATCCAGTCTATCACAATACGTGAGAGAAAGACTAAACTGTATTTACTGAGATCGGGAAGAGCCATTCCCCCAAATTTTTTAGGGAGATAAACTTTATTTAAGGAAATTCAGGGTCTTTTGCATTTCCATATAAAATAACGAAGAGCCCTATTCAGGCTTTTCCAATCTTTGACTTTCAAGATGAACGGTATATTTTGCAAAGGATAAAGAATTTTTGGGAGAACCATTTTAAAAAAGGCAATACTTCCTGACAGGGACAGTGGAAGGTTTTGCCAACTACTCATATATTCAATTGTCTTGGATAAGATGGGAGAAATATTAAGACCATACCACTCTTGTGAATTGGCTGATATGTTGATTCCCATATACCTAAAGTGGGACACTACTTCCTTCAAAGGTGTCCCAGAAAGGGAATCTTCATTTTTTCTGACCCACAATAGTTCTGATTTGGAGATATTGATCTTATAACCTGTAAAGGTTCCAAGAGAGTAGTCTTGGAATATTATTTTTTGTGTCAGATATATAAACTAACACATCATCCGCATATAGAGCGATTCTCTGTTCTAATGAGCCAATCTTTATCCCATTAAAAGATTGTCTAATTTTAAGAGCCAAAGGCTCCATCGCTAAAACAAATAAAAAAGGTGATAGTGGGCAGCCTTGTCTTGTGCCTCTCTGGAGACTAATTAAATTAGATTCTAAGTTATTAATAACCAGTTTGGTAGAAGAGTTAGTGCAGAGATTATTAATGAAAGAAATACAATTATCTTTAAAACCAAAATTAGACAGAGAGGTTAGGATATGCTGATGGTGCACCGAGTCAAACGCTTTTTCTGCGTCAAGCGCAACAATTGCTATGTCTGTTTGATCTTGAGAGGAAATTTTTTGGGAGTTATAAAAGTAGTCAAGAACTAAAAATAGTTCTCTAACTTTAGCCATTAAATTGCGCTTGGACAAAAAACCTGCCTGATCTTTATCAATAAGTATCCCTATCTCACGCTGGAGTCTCTTAGCTAAAATTGATGATAATAGTTTATAGTCAGAGTTCAGTAATGCGATGGGGCGGTAAGACTCCTTTTTCAAGGGATCTTTCTCCGGTTTCAAGATCAATGATGTAGTAGATGCAACAAAATTCGAAGGAATAGGCTTATTTTCCATATAAAAATAATTTAAAAGATTCCTTAAATGAGGGGTTACAACATGAGATAGTATCTTATAAAACTCATTAGGAAGAGAATCAGGCCCAGGGGCTTTATCCAATTTCAGATCTTTAATAGCACGAGTAATCTCTTGATCAGAAATAGGAGCATTAATTTTAGTTATTGCTTCATCGTTCAGACATGGGTAATCAAGCCCTCTCCAAAAAAGTTCTGATGCTTTCGTATCTGATTTCCTAAAAGAATATAGATCCCTGTAGTAAGCAAAAAAAGTATCAAGGATTTCATTTGAATCTTTAAATAAAGTATCTTGCTCTACAAGCGAATCGATAGAGGAACTCCCCTGTGTATTCTTAACTAGATTAGCCAACAATTTACCTGCCTTATCCCCATGCCTATAGAACTTAGCTTTGGATTTAAAATCAGCTTGGACTGAGATATACATTAATGAAGTATCTCTCTCTCTCTTAGCAGAGGTATATCTCCTCCAATTAACAGATGTGGGTTGAGCTAGATACTTATTGTAGGTGTTAGTTAGTGATCTCAATTTTTCACTTTCCCTAAGGGCAGCTTTCCGTTTGAAATCAACCATATATGCAATGATGTCTCCTCTTATTACTGCTTTACCTGCTTCCCATAATAGACTCGGATCATTAACTGTGCCAAGGTTTAGGGAAAAAAATTTGGTCATTCTAGTAATTAGCCAATTTTTACATTTTAAGTTTTTCATTAAAAATTTAGGAATAAAAAAAAATGGCGTGAAGTATGTATTTTAATATTCAGCGGTATATTTAATATGATTGGGGCATGATCTGAAATGGTAACTTGTGTAATTTTAGTTGTAGCCCCAATTTTTAATAGATTCTCAGTAACTAAAAATAAATCAATTCTTGACAAGGAATTCACATTTCTAGCCTTACATGTGAACTCTCTTTGAGTTGGATTCTGAATCCTCCAAATGTCTTTAAAGGCCAGATTCCTAAACAGAGTTTTAAACATTTTCCCTTCCAATTTATCTCTCTTGGAGATATAAGTGATATGTGCTTGCCTACTCCTGTCAAGGGGAATCTGTGGGGCCATATTAAAATCCCCTGCTACAATTATATTACCTTCACCGATTTGTAAGATTTTGGATTGTAAAAACTCCCAGAAGCTTGTCTCAAAGCATAAAGATTACAAAGCGTGAACACAGAGTTCACCAATTTAATTTTCAAAATCAAAATTCTACTTTCCGGGTCGGTAAATTCTAATAATACTTCATATGGAATGTTTTTCCCTAATAAAATAGCTACCCCTCTTTTCCTACCTATGCTTGGTGTAAAGAATTACCTCCCTAACCCATGAGGATCTCAACTTTAAGGATTCTACTGCGCTCAAATGCGTTTCCTGGATAAAGGCGATATCCGAGTTGAGCTTCCTCAGTTGTGAAATTATCATTTTGCGCTTTATTGGGGTTGAAATACCTCCGACATTCCAAGAAGATATAATAAATTTTTTTACTTTAGTCATCATTTAATATAAGATAAAAAAAGGGGAGGAGAGAAAAAAAACCCCGCCCCTCTGTCCCCATCTCCCTGCCTCTTTCCATCAAAAAAGCCTCTAAAAGAAAAAAACAACAAGTACATAAGGCTGACATATATTCGGGCATCATTGATCAATGCAAAATTATTCCAAGATGTAACATTTTAATTCAAAACTACTTAACACATTTTTCAGTGTAAATTTTTTCTGCCTCAGATGCATTGTCAAAGAAATATACTTGGCCCTGCATTTCCACCTTGAGCCTAGCTGGATATACAACTGTAGCAAAAAATCCTTCTTTAATCAAGCTACCGCAGATTGGAGAGAGCTCCTTCCTTTTCAGAGAAGTTTCATAGGCAAAATCCTGAAAAACCAACATTTTGGTTCCTTCTAATAGGGTAGGTGCATTTTTATGAGATAATTGCAGGATCCTAACTTTATCCTGGTAGTTTAGATATCTCACTATTATAGGTCTAGATCTAATTTTATCACCACCTGATAAAGGAGATCTCCCCAATCTATGAGCCCTTTCTACAGCTAGGGGTAATAATTCTTGCGAGATGTTTAAAAGCTGAGGAAAAGTCTCAGCTGCAAATTTCATTAAATCAGTATGTTGCAAAGTTTCAGGAACCCCAATTATTCTGACATTGTTTCTCCTGGATCGATTCTCTAAATCCTCGATCTTGTTCTGTAATTCTATCAAGGAAAGTGAATTTGCCTGTAGTTTGGTGTCATGTGATACTGTAAGATCTTCAAGGTCAGACACTCTTTGTTCGACCTCCTGAATCCTTGTCGAAAATTGTTTAACTTCTATAGACAATGTGTGTATATCTTGTTTTATCTCTAACCTAAGAGACTCAAATTTTGGATTCAGGGCTTCAATGATGTTATTCACTAATACCTCGAATTTGTAGTGTCAATGTGCCTTGTAGTAGGGGCTGGTTCAGGATGCAGTTCAACCAAGGTTTCAGCTGCTGTTTTATTCCTCCTATCTCTGGGTCTGGAAGCCATGGTTGGTGAAGTGGTTTTATAGTGAGACGGTGAACTTAAAAATCTATCCATAAGTGAATTAGAAAACAAAATGAGGAAAACGTGCGACGCAAAAAGGAAGAAAAAAAAGTGTGGATAAATTATATTAAGTGCTTAATTTGTGACTCAAGAGAATGGAAGTGAAGAGAGGGGAAAAAAAAACCCAGAGGGGGTGAACGTCTACAATTAACGGGGGAAAGAAGGGGAAGGGGTGAAGAGTGAGAGAATCAAGTGAGGAAGTGCCAATCAGATTCAGTGATAAGGGGGTGTATAAGCCCACCAAGGATTCTCAGTCCCAGTGGATGGGAGGTTACCTCTATATTGGTTGATTCCAACCGTGAAGCCCCTAACCTGCCAATCTAGGACTTAACACAGCTATTCCTAGCCAGCTGTTCTATTTAGGAGACTTCTTATAGAACGATTACCTGTGAAGCTGATATACTACGGAGCCTGCTTCTAATACTAGTCCCAAGATTACCTAGTTAATATCAAGAGTCATCTCACTCCCGATTTGTCTAGAAGATTACATTTTTCAAATAATTGGGCTCTAGCGTTATTGTCTACAATCAACTTTCACTTCAACATTAGTGCTCTGCGGGCCCCAAGTTTCAATTAATTCAGTTAATTACCTTCTACGAGAAGTCTGACCCAGCTTCAAAATTCATTTCATACCTGATACCTCAAATTGAAATGGAGGATAGATCATTTTGGCAAGGATGGGCCAATTATCTAATTTCCCCCAGGACCAAGACCATCCAAATTTCTCAGTAAGTGAGAAAAGATAATGTCTGGCCTGAAGGTACGCAAGGAAGTCCTTATTGCTTAAATGAAATTCCTGTTTCAATCTATCAAAGGATTTTACTGATGAAGTGTCTTGATCTATAAATTGAGTCATAAAGGTTAAGCCCTTCTCATGCCAAATCTGAAATATTTGAGATTGAGTGCCTCCCTGAAATTCTGGATTGCCACACAGACATTGAAATTTTGGAATGGAGAGATCAATACCTAGCTTTTGTCCAAGTTTTTTCCAAGCATGTATTATCGCATATATAGAGCTGAGACGCTTCACTTCTTTCGGGATTAAGTGAGTTGGGCAGTGAATTAAAGCTGTGGGATTATAAGGATATAAAATGTTCCTTTCAAGCTTATTATTAGTAAAATAGTCTTTATTCACAATCCAGTCTATCACAATACGTGAGAGAAAGACTAAACTGTATTTACTGAGATCGGGAAGAGCCATTCCCCCAAATTTTTTAGGGAGATAAACTTTATTTAAGGAAATTCGGGGTCTTTTGCATTTCCATATAAAATAACGAAGAGCCCTATTCAGGCTTTTCCAATCTTTGACTTTCAAGATGAACGGTATATTTTGCAAAGGATAAAGAATTTTTGTGAGGAGAACCATTTTAAAAAAGGCAATACGTCTTGACAGGGACAGTGGAAGGTTTTGCCAACTACTCATATATTCTATTGTCTTGGATAAGATGGGAGAAATATTAAGACCATAATTTCCCCCAGGACCAAGACCATCCAAATTTCTCAGTAAGTGAGAAAAGATAATGTCTGGCCTGAAGGTACGCAAGGAAGTCCTTATTGCTTAAATGAAATTCCTGTTTCAATCTATCAAAGGATTTTACTGATGAAGTGTCTTGATCTATAAATTGAGTCATAAAAGTTAAGCCCTTCTCATGCCAAATCTGAAATATTTGAGATTGAGTGCCTCCCTGAAATTCTGGATTGCCACACAGACATTGAAATTTTGGAATGGAGAGATCAATACCTAGCTTTTGTCCAAGTTTTTTCCAAGCATGTATTATCGCATATATAGAGCTGAGATGCTTCACTTCTTTTGGGATTAAGTGAGTTGGGTAGTGAATTAAAGCTGTGGGATTATAAGGATATAAAATGTTCCTTTCAAGCTTATTATTAGTAAAATAGTCTTTATTCACAATCCAGTCTATCACAATACGTGAGAGAAAGACTAAACTGTATTTACTGAGATCGGGAAGAGCCATTCCCCCAAATTTTTTAGGGAGATAAAGTTTATTTAAGGAAATTCGGGGTCTTTTGCATTTCCATATAAAATACTGAAGAGCCCTATTCAGGCTTTTCCAATCTTTGACTTTCAAGATGAACGGTATATTTTGCAAAGGATAAAGAATTTTTGGGAGGAGAACCATTTTAAAAAAGGCAATACGTCCTGACAGGGACAGTGGAAGGTTTTGCCAACTACTCATATATTCAATTGTCTTGGATAAGATGGGAGAAATATTAAGACCATACCACTCTTGTGGATTGGCTGATATGTTGATTCCCAGATACCTAAAGTGGGACACTACTTCCTTAAAAGGTGTCCCAGAAAGGGAATCTTCATTTTTTCTGACCCACAATAGTTCTGATTTGGAGATATTGATCTTATAACCGGTAAAGGTTCCAAAAGAGCTGGTGATCGAGAGTAGTCTTGGAATATTATTTTTTGTGTCAGATATATAAACTAACACATCATCCGCATATAGAGCGATTCTTTGTTCTAATGAGCCAATCTTTATCCCCTTAAGAGATTGTCTAATTTTAAGAGCCAAAGGCTCCATCGCTAAATCAAATAAAAGAGGTGATAGTGGGCAGCCTTGTCTTGTGCCTCTCTGGAGACTAACGCCTAGATTTAGAGTTCTGCGGCCAAAGGGGTGCGTTAGCTACGCATGCTTTTTTCCCCCCGCACCTTTTAAATACCGCTGGTATTTAGAGTTCTCTGAAGGGCTGCGTTAGGCTCCAAAAAAGGAGCGTAGAGCATAATTTACCGCCACTTCAACTCTAAATACCAGCGGTGCTTACGGACGCGGCCAGTTCAAAAACGTGCTTGTGCACGATTCCCCCATAGGAAACAATGGGGCAGTTTGAGCTGAAAAAAACCTAACACCTGCAAAAAAGCAGCAATCAGCTCCTAATGCAGCCCCATTGTTTCCTATGGGGAAACACTTCCTATGTCTGCACCTAACACCCTAACATGAACCCCGAGTCTAAACACCCCTAACTTTACACTTATTAACCCCTAATATGCTGACCCCGCTATCGCTGACCCCTGCATATTATTTTTAACCCCTAATCTGCCGCTCCGTACACCGCCGCAACCTACGTTATCTCTATGTACCCCTAATCTGCTGCCCCTAACACCGCCGACCCCTATATTATATTTATTAACCCCTAATCTGCCGCCCCCAATGTCGCCGCCACCTACCTACAATTATTAACCCCTAATCTGCCGACCGGACCTCACTGCTACTCTAATAAATGTATTAACCCCTAAAGCTAACACCCCCCTAAATTAAATATAATTTTAATCTAACAAAATAAAATAAATCTTATTAAATAAATTATTCCTATTTAAAGCTAAATACTTACCTGTAAAATAAACCCTAATATAGCTACAATATAAATAATAATAATAACGGACTAACGACGAATGAAGGTTCCTTTAAGGGACGTCATCCAAGATGGCGTCCCTCGAATTCCGATTGGCTGATAGGATTCTATCAGCCAATCGGAATTAAGGTAGGAAAAATCTGATTGGCTGATCCAATCAGCCAATCAGATTGAGCTCGCATTCTATTGGCTGTTCCGATCAGCCAATAGAATGCAAGCTCAATCTGATTGGCTGATTGGATCAGCCAATCGGATTGAACTTGAATCTGATTGGCTGATTCAATCAGCCAATCAGATTTTCTCCAACATTGGTGTGTCCGGTCCACGGCGTCATCCTTACTTGTGGGAATATCTCTTCCCCAACAGAAATGGCAAAGAGTCCCAGCAAAGCTGGCCATATAGTCCCTCCTAGGCTCCGCCCACCCCAGTCATTCTCTTTGCCGTTGCACAGGCAACATCTCCACGGAGATGGTTAAGAGTTTTTGGTGTTTAAATGTAGTTTTTTATTCTTCTATCAAGTGTTTGTTATTTTAAAATAGTGCTGGTATGTACTATTTACTCTGAAACAGAAAAAGATGAAGATTTCTGTTTGTGAGAGGAAGATGATTTTAGCAGACAGTAACTAAAATCGATTGCTGTTTCCACATAGGACTGTTGAGATGAAGTAACTTCAGTTGGGGGAAACAGTTAGCAGACTTTTCTGCTTAAGGTATGACTAGCCATATTTCTAACAAGACTGTGTAATGCTGGAAGGCTGTCATTTTTCCCCTCATGGGGATAGGTAAGCCATTTTCTTAGTCTCAAACAGAATAAAGGGCTTAATATGGGCTATAAAACTGGTAGACACTTTTATGGGCTAAATCGATTGCTTTATTTGGGCATTTTATACATGTTTATGCTGATATTTCACATTTATAAGCTTGGGGAACGTTTTTTAACGGCAGGCACTATGTTAGACACCTTTTCCAGTCAGGGAGGGCCTTCCCAGTTGTAGGCTGAGCCTCATTTTCGCGCCATTACTGCGCAGTTGTTTTTGAGAGCAAGACATGCAGATGCATGTGTGAGGACCTGAAAATAGCTGGAAAAGTTTCTAGAAGGCGTCATTTGGTATCGTATTCCCCTCTGGGCTTGGTTAGATCTCAGCAAAAGCTGTAGCTGGGACTGTATAGGGGTTCAATTTGTAAACGGCTCCGGTTCTGTTATTTTAAGGGTTAAAGCTCTGAAATTTGGTGTGCAATACTCTTAATGCTTTAAGACACTGTGGTGAAATTTTGGTAATTTTTGAACAATTCCTTCATAGTTTTTCACATATTCAGTAATAAAGTGTTTCTGTTTAAAATTTAAAGAGACAGTAACGGTTTTGTTTTAAAACGGTTTTTGTGCTTTATTAACAAGTTTAAGCCTGTTTAACATGTCTGTGCCTTCGGATAAGCTATGTTCTATATGTATGAAAGCCAATGTGTCTCCCCATTTAAATTTGTGTGATAATTGTGCCACAGCGTCCAAACAAAGTAAGGACAGTACTGCCACAGATAATGAAATTGCCCAAGATGATTCCTCAGATGAGGGGAGTAGACATGATACTACGTCATCTCCTACTGTGTCTACACCAGTTTTGCCCACGCAGGAGGCCCCTAGTACATCTAGCGCGCCAATGCTTATTACCATGCAACAATTGACGGCTGTAATGGATAACTCAATAGCAAATATTTTATCCAAAATGCCTGCATATCAGAGAAAGCGCGATTGCTCTGTCTTAAACACTGAGGAGCAGGAGGGCGCTGATGATAATTGTTCTGTCATACCCTCACACCAATCTGAAGTGGCCATGAGGGAGGTTTTGTCAGATGGGGAAATTTCAGATTCAGGAAAAATTTCTCAACAAGCTGAACCTGATGTTGTGACATTTAAATTTAAATTAGAACATCTCCGCGCACTGCTTAAGGAGGTGTTATCTACTCTGGATGATTGTGACAACTTGGTCATTCCAGAGAAATTATGCAAAATGGACAAGTTTCTAGAGGTTCCGGTGCACCCCGACGCTTTTCCTATACCCAAGCGGGTGGCGGACATAGTGAATAAAGAGTGGGAGAAGCCCGGCATACCTTTTGTTCCCCCTCCTATATTTAAGAAATTATTTCCTATGGTCGACCCCAGAAAGGACTTATGGCAGACAGTCCCTAAGGTCGAGGGGGCAGTTTCTACTTTAAACAAGCGCACTACTATTCCTATCGAGGATAGTTGTGCTTTCAAAGATCCTATGGATAAAAAATTGGAAGGTTTGCTTAAAAAGATATTTGTACAGCAAGGTTACCTTCTACAGCCCATTTCGTGCATTGTTCCTGTCACTACTGCAGCGTGGTTCTGGTTCGAGGAACTAGAAAAGTCGCTCGGTAGAGAGACTCCATATGAGGAGGTTATGGACAGAGTTCACGCACTTAAGTTGGCTATCTCTTTTATTTTAGATGCCGCTTTGCAATTAGCTAAATTAGCGGCGAAAAATTCAGGGTTTGCAATTGTGGCGCGTAGAGCGCTTTGGCTAAAGTCTTGGTCAGCGGATGTATCATCCAAGACAAAATTGCTTAACATCCCTTTCAAAGGTAAAACTCTCTTCGGACCAGAATTGAAAGAGATTATCTCAGACATCACTGGGGGAAAGGGCCACGCCCTTCCACAAGATAGGCCGTTCAAGGCCAAGAATAAGTCTAATTTTCGTTCCTTTCGCAATTTCAGGAACGGACCGGCCTCTAATTCTGCATCCTCTAAGCAAGAGGGTAATGCCTCACAGCCCAAACCAGCCTGGAAACCTATGCAAGGCTGGAACAAGGGTAAGCAGGTCAAGAAGCCTGCTGCTGCTAACAAGACAGCATGAAGGAGTAGCCCCCGATCCGGGTCCGGATCTAGTAGGGGGCAGACTCTCTCTCTTTGCTCAGGCTTGGGCAAGAGATGTTCAGGATCCCTGGGCACTAGAAATAGTTTCTCAGGGTTATCTTCTGGAATTCAGGGAACTACCCCCAAGGGGAAGGTTCCACATGTCTCACTTATCCTTAAACCAAATAAAGAGACAGGCGTTCTTACATTGTGTAGAAGACCTGTTAAAAATGGGAGTGATACACCCTGTCCCAATAAAAGAACAGGGAATGGGGTTTTATTCAAATCTGTTCGTAGTTCCCAAAAAAGAGGGAACATTCAGACCAATTTTGGATCTGAAGATCCTAAACAAATTTCTCAGGGTACCATCGTTCAAAATGGAAACCATTCGAACGATTATACCCACTATCCAGGAAGGTCAATTTATGACTACCGTGGATCTAAAGGATGCGTACCTACATATTCCTATCCACAAAGAACATCATCAGTTCCTAAGGTTCGCCTTTCTGGACAAACATTACCAGTTTGTGGCCCTCCCATTCGGGTTAGCCACTGCTCCAAGGATTTTCACAAAGGTACTCGGGTCCCTTCTAGCGGTTCTAAGGCCGAGGGGCATTGCAGTAGTACCATAGCTGGACGACATTCTAATACAAGCGTCGTCTCTGTCAAAAGCAAAGGCTCATACAGACATTGTTCTGGCCTTTCTCAGATCGCACGGATGGAAGGTGAACGTAGAAAAAAGTTCTCTGTCTCCGTCAACAAGAGTTCCCTTCTTGGGAACAATAATAGATTCCTTAGAAATGAGGATTTTTCTGACAGAGGTCAGAAAATCAAAGCTTCGAAGCGCTTGTCAAGTTCTTCATTCTGTTCCACGTCCTTCCATAGCTCAGTGGATGGAAGTAGTAGGGTTGATGGTTGCAGCAATGGACATAGTTCCTTTTGCACGAATTCATCTAAGACCATTACAACTGTGCATGCTCAAACAGTGGAATGGGGAATATACAGACTTGTCTCCAATGATTCAAGTAGCTCAGAAGACCAGAGATTCACTCCGTTGGTGGCTGACCCTGGACCATCTATCCAAGGGAATGAGCTTCCGCAGACCAGAGTGGGTCATTGTCACGACCGACACCAGTCTAGTGGGCTGGGGCGCGGTCTGGGAATCCCTGAAGACTCAGGGACTATGGTCTCGGGAAGAGTCTCTTCTCCCGATAAACATTCTGGAACTAAGAGCGATTTTCAATGCTCTCAGGGCTTGGCCTCAACTAGCAAAGGCCAGATTCATAAGATTCCAATCAGACAACATGACGACTGTTGCGTATATCAATCATCAGGGGGGAACAAGGAGTTCCCTGGCGATGAAAGAAGTGAACAAAATAATACAATGGGCGGAGAAACACTCCTGCCATCTATCTGCGATCCACATCCCAGGTGTGGAAAACTGGGAAGCGGATTATCTGAGTCGTCAGACTTTCCATCCGGGGGAGTGGGAACTCCATCCGGAGATCTTTGCCCAACTGACTCAATTATGGGGCATTCCAGACATGGATCTGATGGCGTCTCGTCAGAACTTCAAGGTTCCGTGTTACGGGTCCAGATCCAGGGATCCAAAGGCGACTCTAGTAGATGCACTAGTAGCACCTTGGACCTTCAACCTAGCTTATGTGTTTCCACCGTTTCCTCTCATTCCCAGGCTGGTAGCCAGGATCAAACAGGAGAGGGCCTCGGTGATCTTGATAGCTCCTGCGTGGCCACGCAGGACTTGGTATGCAGACCTGGTGAATATGTCATCGGTTCCACCATGGAAGCTACCTTTGAGACAGGACCTTCTTGTTCAGGGTCCATTCGAACATCCAAATCTGGTCTCCCTCCAGCTGACGGCTTGGAGATTGAACGCTTGATTCTTTCAAAGCGTGGGTTTTCAGATTCTGTGATAGATACTCTGGTTCAGGCCAGAAAACCAGTAACTAGAAAGATTTACCATAAGATATGGAAAAAATATATCTGTTGGTGTGAATCCAAAGGATTCCCATGGAATAAGATAAAAATCCCTAAGATTCTCTCCTTTCTACAAGAAGGTTTGGAGAAAGGATTATCTGCAAGTTCTCTAAAGGGACAGATCTCTGCTTTATCTGTCTTACTACACAAAAGACTGGCAGCTGTGCCAGATGTTCAAGCATTTGTTCAGGCTCTGGTTAGGATCAAGCCTGTTTACAGACCTTTGACTCCTCCCTGGAGTCTAAATCTAGTTCTTTCAGTTCTTCTAGGGGTTCCGTTTGAACCTTTACATTCCATAGATATTAAGTTACTATCTTGGAAAGTTTTGTTTTTAGTTGCTATTTCTTCTGCTAGAAGAGTTTCTGAGTTATCTGCTTTGCAGTGTTCTCCGCCTTATCTGGTGTTCCATGCAGATAAGGTGGTTTTGCGTACTAAGCCTGGTTTTCTTCCAAAGGTTGTTTCTAACAAGAATATTAACCAGGAGATAGTTGTTCCTTCTTTATGTCCGAATCCAGTTTCTAAGAAGGAACGTTTGTTACACAATTTGGACGTAGTCCGTGCTCTAAAATTCTATTTAGAGGCTACAAAAGATTTCAGACAAACATCTTCTTTGTTTGTTGTCTATTCTGGCAAAAGGAGAGGTCAAAAAGCGACTTCTACCTCTCTTTCCTTTTGGCTGAAAAGCATCATCCGATTGGCTTACGAGACTGCCGGACGGCAGCCTCCTGAAAGAATTACAGCTCACTCCACTAGGGCTGTAGCTTCAACATGGGCCTTCAAGAACGAGGCTTCTGTTGACCAGATATGTAAGGCAGCGACTTGGTCTTCACTGCACACTTTTGCCAAATTTTACAAATTTGATACTTTTGCTTCTTCGGAGGCTATTTTTGGGAGAAAGGTTTTGCAAGCCGTGGTGCCTTCCGTTTAGGTAACCTGATTTGCTCCCTCCCTTCATCCGTGTCCTAAAGCTTTGGTATTGGTTCCCACAAGTAAGGATGACGCCGTGGACCGGACACACCAAAGTTGGAGAAAACAGAATTTATGCTTACCTGATAAATTACTTTCTCCAACGGTGTGTCCGGTCCACGGCCCGCCCTGGTTTTTTAATCAGGTCTGATGAATTGTTTTCTCTAACTACAGTCACCACGGTACCATATGGTTTCTCCTATATATTTTCCTCCTGTCCGTCGGTCGAATGACTGGGGTGGGCGGAGCCTAGGAGGGACTATATGGCCAGCTTTGCTGGGACTCTTTGCCATTTCCTGTTGGGGAAGAGATATTCCCACAAGTAAGGATGACGCCGTGGACCGGACACACCGTTGGAGAAAGTAATTTATCAGGTAAGCATAAATTCTGTTTTTCCTACCTTAATTCCGATTGGCTGATAGATAGAATCCTATCAGCCAATCGGAATTCGAGGGACGCCATCTTGGATGACGTCCCTTAAAGGAATCTTCATTCGTCGTTAGTCCGTTGGTGAAGAAGGATGGCTCCGCGTCGGCTGCTTGAAGATGGTCCCGCTCCGCGCCGGATGGAAGAAGATAGAAGATGCCGCCTGGATGAAGATGTCTGCTGGTCCGGATGTCCTCTTCTGCCCGGATAGGAGGAAGAATTTGGACCCTCTGGAGGAGCTCTTCTTGCCGGATAGGAGGAAGACTTTGGACCCTCTTCTGGACGGATCGGTGATACCCGGCGTGGTGAAGACAAGGTAGGGAGATCTTCAGGGGCTTAGTGTTAGGTTTATTTAAGGGGGGTTTGGGTTAGATTAGGGGTATGTGGGTGGTGGGTTGTAATGTTGGGGGGGTATTTATGTTTTTTTACAGGCAAAAGAGCTGTTTTCTTTGGGGCATGCCCCGCAAAAGGCCCTTTTAAGGGCTGGTAAGGTAAAAGAGCTTTACAATTTTAATTTTAGAATAGGGTAGGGCATTTTTTTTATTTTGGGGGGCTTTGTTATTTTTTTAGGGGGCTTAGAGTAGGTGTAATTAGTTTAAAATTCTTGTAATCTTTTTTTATTTTTTGTAATTTAGTGTGTTTTTTTTTGTAATTTAGTTTAGTTTATATAATTGTAGATAATTGTAGATAGTTTATTTAATTTATTTATTGATAGTGTAGTGTTAGGTTTAATTGTAACTTAGGTTAGGATTTATTTTACAGGTAATTTTGTAATTATTTTAACTAGGTAACTATTAAATAGTTATTAACTATTTAATAGCTATTGTACCTGGTTAAAATAAATACAAAGTTGCCTGTAAAATAAATATTAATCCTAAAATAGCTACAATATAATTATTATTTATATTGTAGCTATATTAGGGTTTATTTTACAGGTAAGTATTTAGCTTTAAATAGGATTAATTTATTTAATAAGATTTATTTTATTTAGTTAGATTAAAATTATATTTAATTTAGGGGGGTGTTAGGGTTAGGGTTAGACTTAGCTTTAGGGGTTAATACATTTATTAGTGTAGCGGCGAGGTCCGGTCGGCAGATTAGGGGTTAATACTTGAAGTTTGGTGTCGGCGATGTTAGGGAGGGCAGATTAGGGGTTAATACTATTTATTATAGGGTTTTTGAGGCGGGAGTGAGGCGGATTAGGGGTTAATAACTTTATCATAGTATTGGTGAGGTCCGGTCGGCAGATTAGGAGTTAATAATTGTAGGTAGGTAGCGGCGACGTTGGGGGGGGCAGATTAGGGGTTAATAAATATAATGTAAGGGTCGGCGATGTTAGGGGCAGCAGATTAGGGGTACATAGGGATAATGTAGGTGGCGGCGGTGTGCGGTCGGCAGATTAGAGGTTAAAAAATTTAATAGAGTTGCGGCGATGTGGGGGGGCCTCGGTTTAGGGGTACATAGGTAGTTTATGGGTGTTAGTGTACTTTACAGCACAGTAGTTAAGAGCTTTATGAACCGGCGTTAGCCCAGAAAGCTCTTAACTCCTGGCTTTTCTCTGCGGCTGGAGTCTTGTCGTTAGATTTCTAATGCTCACTTCAGCCAAGACTCTAAATACCGGCGTTAGAAAGATCCCATTGAAAAGATAGGATACGCAATTGGCGTAGGGGGATCTGCAGTATGGAAAAGTCGCGGCTGGAAAGTGAGCGTTAGACCCTTTCATGACTGACTCTAAATACCAGCGGGCGGTAAAAACCAGCGTTAGGACCCCCTAACGCTGGTTTGGACGGCTAACGCAGAACTCTAAATCTAGGCATTATTAAATTAGATTCTAAGTTATTAATAACCAGTTTGGTAGAAGAGTTAGTGCAGAGACCCAGCTTCAAAATTCATTTCATGCCTGATCCTCTGAGGATGCGTATGGGAAATGCGGCGTCAGGGGTTTCTTAAATAATTTTAAATTTCTCTCTTTTGTGGTTAAAAAATGACTAACTCTGATAGCGGTATTAATAGGTAATATAATATAATCCTAATGGTAAAGACCGTAACTCTTAGAGCGATACTAATATGGTAATTTATGCAGCACCAAGAGGTACTGCAGTATAACAGGCAAATAGCATAGAGGTATCTAAAAGGTAATAACTGCTGCTTAGCGGTGGTAATATAGGAAAACATATGATCTTGAAAATAAAGTGGTTACAAACAATAGTGAATTGATACTCTCTTGAAACAAACCAACTATTCTAAATATTAAGCTATAAGAGACCGTAACCTAATCAGTTTAACAACTGTAGAGCGATTTAGCTTTTCTCAGCATTTACCAAGTCTGCAGTTAGAAAACTACAAACAGGCGTATTAACCTGATACTAACTATAGCGCCATAGCAGAGGTATATATAAGGTGAAAGTGAACCATAAACTTATTATACACTGCAGCTAGATAGTCATACATAGCTGAGATATTAGATGACAACTGCAGAAAACACAGCAGTGGCATATCTAAGGTAACTGAGATACTAAATAACGATATTAAAAGGTAACAAAGATAAAGTAACGGTTATATCTCATCACATAGTAGCTAATGTAAGTGATTAATATCAACAGTGAGTGACTATATTTGACATAATTTTCTTTGTTAAAATTCATTATAGCAGATATTTAAATAAAACCAATAAATTAAGGCTTTAACACGGAGAGACAATATTGTTAACAAATCAATTGAAAAGCAAATCTTTCCTCTGTTTAAACAAGAAGATATTAAATATCATCTTGCTATAAAGATACATAGTGAAACTAACAGAGTTTAATTTACAATAGAGTACTCACTGTTTGTGCGTATTAATGGAGTATCACTATTAGTAATTAAGGGGCAGAAAAACACGACCATATTCACACATAGTGCAATGGTATATCAATACTCTCAAAAACCCCTATTAAAGATACATACAAAGTTACCTAATAAACATTAGGATTACCTAAACAAATCAAAGTTGACACTACCTATACTCTGAAAAGTCAAAAATAATGTAAGTAGGTAAGACTAACACTGATATTCAACAGGTACCTGTATATTACAAAGGCAATTGTGACCATCCTAAGTCACAATAAAAACCTGGCAAAACAATAATTATTTGGATATCAGAGAATAAGATACATGGTACTATAGTTCAGATAAACAGTTCTGTCAACTAGTAGCTCAATAAGATACGGTCTAGATAAATTTGGGACTAACGTGGAACTGTCAAATTTCAGTGTGGATAATACATTAATAATTAAAAGCTATTGTGCTTTAAAACAAGCCACCAATAAGGCCATGTGAATTTTCCAACACAACTCTCACAGTGTTATTTCCACTAATTTCCTGTCCCATCCTAACGCAAATCATCAGAGCTATAACCTAACACAAAGGAGATGTGTTTTTAGTAATATGCGCAGGCAGCAGACAACAGTTCATTCAAAGCTGTCTTTTTAAATATATTAATAAAAGCTCAATTTTAAAAATTACTATTGTTTTCTGTGTTGACTGATCCAATACACATAAATAAATTTTTCTAACAGTGTATAGAAGCATATCCTTTTTTTGAGCTAGGCTCACACTTTTTCTGTGACCTAGGCCAATTTCTTGAAACGTTGAGTTTAATGCTTACGCACTGCTCCTATAGATAGACCTATTTACTTAACCAATACTACAAACAAGGTCTTCAAGGAGAATCAGATAGACTCTATCTAACAGTAATAAAGTAAAGATAACTGGGATAAGTGTTTTCTCTTTTTTCTTTTCGTTCTAAAAGATTTCTTAATTCGGCACTCAGTTACACAGTTTCTTTCTGTCCTTATTTTCTATTCGTCTTTACCTTACAGGGGCTTCAACCCTTATATCTGAACCAGGGGGCACACAGACGTTCCGACTCACCTCCGCGGTGAACAGACAGTCAGAGCCAAGAGCGCCTAGTAGCGTAGTAGTGAATGGAGCAACAAGCCAGCGGTCTCAGCCTCTGATGCGGGTAAGTACAGGGAGTGCAGAATTATTAGGCAAGTTGTATTTTTGAGGATTAATTTTATTATTGAACAACCATGTTCTCAATGAACCCAAAAAACTCATTAATATCAAAGCTGAATAGTTTTGGAAGTAGTTTTTAGTTTGTTTTTAGTTATAGCTATTTTAGGGGGATATCTGTGTGTGCAGGTGACTATTACTGTGCATAATTATTAGGCAACTTAACAAAAAACAAATATATACCCATTTCAATTATTTATTTTTACCAGTGAAACCAATATAACATCTCAACATTCACAAATATACATTTCTGACATTCAAAAACAAAACAAAAACAAATCAGTGACCAATATAGCCACCTTTCTTTGCAAGGACACTCAAAAGCCTGCCATCCATGGATGCTGTCAGTGTTTTGATCTGTTCATCATCAACATTGCGTGCAGCAGCAACCACAGCCTCCCAGACACTGTTCAGAGAGGTGTACTGTTTTCCCTCCTTGTAAATCTCACATTTGATGATGGACCACAGGTTCTCAATGGGGTTCAGATCAGGTGAACAAGGAGGCCATGTCATTAGATTTTCTTCTTTTATACCCTTTCTTGCCAGCCACACTGTGGAGTACTTGGACGCGTGTGATGGAGCATTGTCCTGCATGAAAATCATGTTTTTCTTGAAGGATGCAGACTTCTTCCTGTACCACTGCTTGAAGAAGGTGTCTTCCAAAAAATGTCAGTAGGACTGGGAGTTGAGCTTGACTCCATCCTCAACCCGAAAAGGCCCCACAAGCTCATCTTTGATGATACCAGCCCAAACCAGTACTCCACCTCCACCTTGCTGGTGTCTGAGTCGGACTGGAGCTCTCTGCCCCTTACCAATCCAGCCACGGGCCCATCCATCTGGCCCATCAAGACTCACTCTCATTTCATCAGTCCATAAAACCTTAGAAAAATCAGTCTTGAGATATTTCTTGGCCCAGTCTTGACGTTTCAGCTTGTGTGTCTTGTTCAGTGGTGGTCGTCTTTCAGCCTTTCTTACCTTGGCCATGTCTCTGAGTATTGCACACCTTGTGCTTTTGGGCACTCCAGTGATGTTGCAGCTCTGAAATATGGCCAAACTGGTGGCAAGTGGCATCTTGGCAGCTGCACGCTTGACTTTTCTCAGTTCATGGGCAGTTATTTTGCGCCTTGGTTTTTCCACACGCTTCTTGCAACCCTGTTGACTATTTTGAATGAAACGCTTGATTGTTCGATGATCACGCTTCAGAAGCTTTGCAATTTTAAGAGTGCTGCATCCCTCTGCAAGATATCTCACTATTTTTGACTTTTCTGAGCCTGTCAAGTCCTTCTTTTGACCCATTTTGCCAAAGGAAAGGAAGTTGCCTAATAATTATGCACACCTGATATAGGGTGTTGATGTCATTAGACCACACCCCTTCTCATTACAGAGATGCACATCACCTAATATGCTTAATTGGTAGTAGGCTTTCGAGCCTATACAGCTTGGAGTAAGACAACATGCATAAAGAGGATGATGTGGTCAAAATACTCATTTGCCTAATAATTCTGCACACAGTGTATATAAGGGCTGTATCTCACCGGCACTTCTTACTTCCAGTGGCTTCCATCCTTATGGCTAAACCAGGGGGCACACACAGACGTTCTGACTTAGTTCCGAGCTAGTTGCTCTCCACCTGCAGTCTCCACTAAGAACAAGCAGTCGGAGCCGAAGACGCTCATCAGCTCATCAATGAGCGGAACAGCAAGCCAGCGGTCTCAACCTCGGGACACAAACAAAATATCCAATACGGGTAGATAGATGGAGGCTGTATCCCACCGGCACTTCTCGCTTCCTCCTGTTGAGCTTTCTACCCCCCAAACGCAACACCGGTGGAAGGGGGGGACTGCTTCTCGTATCCTTCAGCCCAAGAGATTCCAGGCACTTTCGGGCTATCTACCCCCCTCACGCAGCACCGGTGGGAGGGGGGGACTGCCGCAATTGGTCTTTATTCCCTGGATAACTTCTACACAGATTGTCTTATGTGTAGACCAGGACAATAGATATTGTAATATAGCGCAAGCTGTAAAAAACGCTGCGAGAGTCCCTCAAGGCACAAGCAAAGGCTGGCTGCAGTCTCTTCCCCTCGATTGCAGAGGTTCCCGGTGCGAAAACTATCGCCAATGGGTTACCTGCAGGGAGCAGAGCCTGTGCTACACAACCTATTCACAAGCTCCTCCTCCGGAACTCAGCCTCTGTCCATAGCATGCTAGCACCAGGTAACTTTTATATAACTTTTATATATAGAGATCAATCAAAATCCTTATTTAAACACCATAGGGGCAAGTGTATACAGTTTTTTTTTTTAATCAAAAAAATTTCTCTTTTCTTAAGTAACAATTCCCTATCACCTCCCCTCCTATTTTTTGTCACATGCTCTATAACTTGAAACCTAAGTTGACTGATATTGTGACCCATGGAGAGGAAGTGAGAGGAAAGGGGTGCATCTTTATTTCTCTTGCAAGGTGTATCCAGTCCACGGATTCATCCTTTACTTGTGGGATATTCTCATTCCCTACAGGAAGTAGCAAAGAGAGCACACAGCAAAGCTGTCCATATAGCTCCCCCTCTAGCTCCACCCCCAGTCATTCTCTTTGCTGGCTCTAAGCACTAGGGTCTCTCTTGGGAGTGTAAAGTGAATGTAGTTTTATTATCTTCAATCAAAAGTTTGTTATTTTAAATGGTACCGGTTTGTACTATTTACTCTCTAGCAGAAAAGTGATGAAGATTTCTGCTGAGAGGAAAATGATTTTAGCATGTTGTAACTAAAATCCACTGGTGTTCCCACACAGGACTGAGGAGTACCAGAAAACTTCAGTTGGGGGGAACAGTTTGCAGGGTGATCTGCAATAAGGTATGTTCAGTCATTTATTTCTAGACAAGACTGAGATAATGCTAGAAGAGACTGACAATATCCCCATGAGGGGAGGGTAAGCTATGTTCACAGACTTAGTAAGGAATTGAATGCTTACATAATAGGGCTAATATACTGGTTGACACTTATTCAGGGCAATCGATTGTTTGGCTAAGGAAAAATAGTTTTGCAAGACACTTTGAAAGCCCTTTTGGGGTTTTTCTGGGGTTATTACCACATGGCTGTTTTTTAGTCACTTAGGAGTGATTTACTAGGCCTCACAGCTCCGGAGTAGAGTGGGAGGGGCCTAATTGCCTCAGATGCGCACTTAGAATTGCAGATAAGTTCATGCTGTTTCACATGGAGGGTCCTGCTGATGTTTGAGGGCCTAAAAGAAGCTATATAATCCCCCAATTCTGATCTCTAAGGGAAGGTAGGGCCACAGCAGGGCTGTGGCAAGGTGCTGTAGTGATTTAACCAGGTGTTGGCTTTAGGCTGCTCCGGTTTGGGCATTAAGGGGTTAATCGTTTTGAAACTTGGGGTGCAATCTTATTAAGGCTTTAGCTACATACTGTGAAAATTTCAGAAAGATTGCTGCATTTTTCATCGTTTTGTAAAATTGTGTGCTCTTTTTATCTCTTAAAGGCACAGTAACGTTTTTTTCAAATTGTGTTTTTTATTTGATTAAAGTGATTCCAAGCCTGTTTGTGTACTCTACTAGTCTGTTAAACATGTCTGACACTAAGGAAAATCCTTGTTCAATGTGTTTAGAAGCCATGGTGGAACCCCCTCTCAGAATGTGTCCCACTTGTACTGATATGTCTATACACTTTAAAGATCATATTGTTGCACTTAAGAATGTGGCCCAAGATGATTCTCAGACTGAAGGTAACGAGGGTAGCCCGTCTGCCTCTCCCCAAGTGTCACAATCAATTACGCCCGCGCAAGCGACGCCTAGTACCTCTAGTGCGCCTAACCCTTTTACATTACAAGACTTAGCGGCAGTCATGGATAATTCTCTTACAGCCTTCTTATCTAAACTGCCCGTGTTACCTGCAAAGCGTGATAGCTCCGTTTTAAGAAC
Organism: Bombina bombina; assembly: GCF_027579735.1. Lineage (NCBI taxonomy): Eukaryota > Metazoa > Chordata > Amphibia > Anura > Bombinatoridae > Bombina > Bombina bombina. The sequence goes on along the minus strand of NC_069504.1, from coordinate 744,496,912 downwards.
AGATTATGAGCATTCTGACGCTTTGGTAGCCGTATCCGATATACCCTCACAACGCTCTGAAGTGGGAGCGAGGGATTTGATGTCTGAGGGAGAAGTCTCTGATTCAGGAAGGGTTCCTCCCCAGACAGATTCAGATACATTGGCTTTTAAATTTAAACTAGAACACCTCCGTGTTTTACTTAGGGAGGTATTAGCTACTCTGGATGACTGTGACCCTTTGGTGATCCCAGAGAATTTGTGTAAAATGGACAAGTACCTAGAGGTCCCTGTTTACACGGATGCGTTTCCGGTCCCTAAGAGGATTGCGGATATCGTTACTAGGGAGTGGGATAGGCCAGGTGTCCTTTTTGTCCCCCCTCCTGTTTTTAAGAAAATGTTCCCCATATCTGACCCCATGCGGGACTCATGGCAGACGGTCCCTAAGGTGGAGGGGGCTGTTTCTACACTAGCTAAACGCACAACCATACCAATTGAAGACAGTTGTGCTTTTAAAGACCCTATGGATAAAAAATTAGAGGGTTTACTTAAGAAATTTTTTGTTCAACAAGGTTTTCTTCTCCAACCTATTGCCTGCATTATTCCTGTAACTACTGCAGCTGCTTTCTGGTTTGAGGCGCTGGAAGACTCGCTCCAGACGGAGACCTCATATGAGGAAATTATGGATAGAATTAAGGCTCTAAAGCTAGCTAATTCTTTTATCACTGACGCCGCTTTCCAAATAGCTAAGTTAGCGGCGAAAAATTCAGGTTTCGCCATTTTGGCGCGCAGGGCGCTATGGCTAAAGTCCTGGTCGGCCAATGTGTCGTCTAAATCCAAGCTTTTGAACATTCCTTTCAAAGGGAAGACCCTATTCGGGCCTGAATTGAAAGAGATTATTTCAGATATCACCGGGGGAAAAGGCCATGCTCTCCCTCAGGACAAAGCCTTTAAAACAAAGAACAAAGCAAATTTTCGTTCCTTTCGCAATTTCAGGAATGGCCCCGCTTCATCCTCTCCGGCTGCAAAGCAAGAGGGTAACGCTTCACAGCCCAAGGCAAACTGGAAACCTTACCAGGGCTGGAATAAGGGTAAACAGGCCAAAAAGCCTGCAGCTGCCACCAAGACAGCATGAAGGGGTAGCCCCCGATCCGGGACTGGATCTAGTAGGGGGCAGACTCTCTCTCTTCGCTCAGGCCTGGGCAAGAGATGTACACGATCCTTGGGCATTAGAGATTGTAGCCCAGGGATACCGTCTAGAATTCAAGGACTCTCCTCCAAGGGGAAGGTTCCACATTTCTCGTCTGTCTACAGATCAGACAAAGAAAGAGGCATTTTTACGCTGTGTAGAAGATCTACATACAATGGGAGTGATCCACCCAGTTCCAATTGCAGAACAAGGACTGGGGTTTTACTCAAACCTGTTTGTGGTTCCCAAAAAAAGAAGGAACTTTCAGACCAATCCTGGATCTCAAAATTCTAAACAAATTCCTCAGAGTCCCATCATTCAAGATGGAGACCATTCGGACAATCTTACCAATGATCCAGGAGGGTCAATATATGACTACCGTGGATCTAAAGGATGCGTATCTGCACATTCCTATCCACAAAGATCATCACCAGTTTCTCAGGTTTGCCTTTCTGGACAAGCATTTTCAGTTTGTGGCTCTTCCTTTCGGGTTGGCCACTGCTCCCAGAATTTTCACAAAGGTGCTAGGGTCCCTCCTGGCGGTTCTAAGACCGCGGGGCATAGCAGTGGCGCCTTACCTAGATGACATCTTAATTCAGGCGTCAACTTTCCAAAGAACCAAGTCTCACACAGAGATTGTATTGGCCTTTCTGAGGTCTCACGGGTGGAAGGTGAACATCAAAAAGAGTTCTCTCTCCCCCCTCACAAGAGTTCCATTCCTAGGAACCCTGATAGACTCGGTAGAAATGAAAATATTTCTGACGGAGGTCAGAAAGCTAAAACTCTTAACTACTTGCCGAGCTCTTTATTCCATTCCTCGGCCATCTGTGGCTCAGTGCATGGAGACAATCGGACTAATTCTCTTCTCTGGTGGTTGTCTCAGGATTACCTGTCTCAAGGAATATGTTTCCGCAGGCCAGAGTGGATCATTGTAACGACCAACGCCGGTCGGTGGATCATTGTAACGACCGCTGGGGTGCGGTCTGGGACTCCCTGAAAGCTCAGGGCTTATGGTCTTGGGAAGAAACTCTTCTCCCGATAAACATTCTGGAACTGAGGGCGATATTCAACGCTCTTCAGGCATGGCTTCAACTAGCGGCGGCCAAATTCATCAGATTTCATTCGGACAACATCACGAATGTAGCTTACGTCAATCATCAGGGGGGAACAAAGAGTTCCCTAGCGATGACGGAAGTAACCAAAATAATCAGGTGGGCGGAGGATCACTCCTGCCATCTCTCAGCAATTCACATCCCAGGAGTAGACAACTGGGAGGCGGATTTTCTAAGTCGTCAGACTTTTCACCCGGGGGAGTGGGAACTCCACCCGGAGGTATTTGCCCAGCTGACTCAGCTATGGGGCACCCCAGAGTTGGATCTGATGGCGTCCCGTCAGAACACCAAACTTCCTCTCTACGAGTCCAGGTCCCGGGATCCCAAGGCGGTATTGATAGATGCTCTAGCAGCGCCTTGGTCCTTCAATCTGGCTTATGTTTTTCCACCGTTTCCTCTCCTCCCGCATCTGGTTGCCAGAATCAAGCAGGAGAAGGCTTCAGTGATTCTGATAGCGCCTGCGTGGCCATGCAGGACTTGGTATGCAGACCTAGTGGACATGTCATCTGTCCCACCATGGACACTGCCATTGAGGCAGGATCTTCTAATACAGGGTCCGTTCAAGCATCCAAATTTAGTTTCTCTACGTCTGACTGCTTGGAGATTGAACGCTTAATTCTATCAAAGCGTGGGTTCTCTGAGTCAGTTATAGATACTCTGATTCAGGCTAGAAAGCCTGTCACCAGGAAAATCTACCATAAGATATGGCGGAAATATCTTTGTTGGTGTGAATCCAAGGGTTACTCATGGAGTAAGATTAGGATTCCCGGGATATTGTCCTTTCTCCAAGAAGGACTGGAGAAAGGATTGTCAGCTAGTTCCTTAAAAGGACAAATATCTGCTTTGTCTATCCTGTTACACAAGCGTCTGGCAGAGGTACCAGACGTTCAAGCGTTTGCTCAGGCTTTAGTCAGAATCAAGCCTGTCTATAAACCTGTGGCTCCGCCATGGAGTTGGAATCTAGTTCTTTCAGTTCTTCAAGGGGTTCCATTTGAACCTTTACATTCCATAGACATTAAGTTGTTATCTTGGAAAGTTTTGTTTTTGATAGCTATCTCTTCTGCTCGAAGAGTTTCAGAATTATCTGCCTTACAGTGTGATTCACCTTACCTGGTGTTCCACGCAGATAAGGTAGTTTTGCGTACCAAGCCTGGTTTTCTTCCTAAAGTTGTTTCTAACAAGAATATTAACCAGGAAATAGTTGTTCCTTCTCTGTGTCCTAATCCATCTTCGAAGAAGGAATGTCTATTACACAATCTTGATGTAGTTCGTGCTTTAAAGTTCTATTTACAAGCAACTAAGGATTTCAGACAAACATCTTCCTTGTTTGTTATCTATTCTGGTAAGAGGAGAGGTCAGAAAGCGACTGCTACCTCTCTTTCCTTTTGGCTGAAAAGCATCATCCGTTTGGCCTATGAGACTACTGGCCAGCAGCCTCCTGAAAGAATTACTGCTCATTCTACCAGAGCAGTGGCTTCCACATGGGCTTTCAAAAATTAGGCTTCTGTTGAACAGATTTGTAAGGCAGCGACTTGGTCTTCACTGCATACTTTTGCCAAATTTTACAAATTCGATACTTTTGCTTCTTCGGAGGCTATTTTTGGGAGAAAGGTTTTGCAAGCAGTGGTGCCTTCCGTTTAAGGTACCTGTCTTGTTCCCTCCCTTCATCCGTGTCCTAAAGCTTTGGTATTGGTATCCCACAAGTAAAGGATGAATCCGTGGACTGGATACACCTTGCAAGAGAAAACAAAATTTATGCTTACCTGATAAATTACTTTCTCTTGCGGTGTATCCAGTCCATGGCCCGCACTGGCATTTAAGTCAGGTAAAAAAAAATAATCTTTAAACTACAGTCACCACTGCACCCTATTTTTTCTTCCTAACCTTTGGTCGAATGACTGGGGGGTGGAGCTAGAGGGGGAGCTATATGGACAGCTTTGCTGTGTGCTCTCTTTGCTACTTCCTGTAGGGAATGAGAATGTCCCACAAGTAAAGGATGAATCCGTGGACTGGATACACCGCAAGAGAAAGTAATTTATCAGGTAAGCATAAATTCTGTTTTTTTGTTTTGATATTGGGCTTGTGTTCAGTTATTCGTCCACATAGATCCTAGCACATGGGCATTTGATAATGTATATTACAAAAGAGGATCTGCAGGTTAGATGTTCTCTAATCTTAAATGTGGTCCCCTTAATGGGGTGAAGGAAATTCTCATCTTTGAATATGGAGCTGCAGTGGCTGCAGTTTAAACAGGGGTAGCACCCAGTCCTGGTCTGTCCAATAGTTTTCTGAAAACTAGATCTACAACTACCTATGTCTGCATGGACTTAGGTGTCTTTAAGACTTCTATTTCTTTTCTATGCTGTCATTGGAATCTCTTGGAAACTGCTTATCTGTGGGTTACACTCCCTGAGTATATATCAGTACTTTTTAAGCATGTTAGTGATTTTGTGACCTAAATTATTATATTGTGATACAAAAATCATCCTATCACTATTCTCTTTATTTCTCTTATTAGTTTGTCCATTTTCCTTTATTTTTCTTAGTTGTTCCTTAATCAATTTATTTGGGCAACCCATTGAGGTGAATTTCATAGCCATTTCTTTTCATATTTGTTCACATTTCTCACTTTTCGTTACAATTTTTTTACCCTCATAAATTTCCTTCTGGGTATTGCTCTAAGTGTACTATTTGGATGACAACTGTCATATTGTAACACATCACGTGACGTCATACTGAAGGCGCCTCTTCCAATGCTTGCAACCGGCTTGGTGTGATTTATGTCTGAATCCTCTGTTAAAAAACTGGCTGAGGATTCAGATCCACTATTACCGCTGTAGTTCTCTTCCTGGGCACGGCGTTTCCTCCCTCTTCTTTTTTGTTCCCTGGATTCTGTATGGGGTATGCCGTGTTGACTGGACTTCTGGCGCCATCTATAGACCATCCCCAAGCAATAACCCTGCTCATCCCTGATGAATTTGGATCGCCTGCGACCCTCCATCTGTTTCCTGTACTCCAGCACAAACTTCTCTACCTCCATAACTAATTTGTTATATTCATCAAGAGGTTGGATTAACTGTTCCTTCTGTTTATTGATTATTTTCTTGTATTTATTGATTTCTTTTTGGGCATATTCTTCTTTCCACGTTATGATGTCAAAAGAACATTTCAACAAAGAATACAGAGAGAATAAAGCAAATTTGATAATACAAGGGATTCAACAAAAAGTTGAAAATTGTATGCCCTATCTTTTTTAGGGTTGCACGACCCTTTAAGTGGAGACAAAAAAAAATAATTAAAAAAAATAAATAAGGTCTATTCCGGAAGGTTTCTTTTCTTCCTTTGACATTTTTTGTGCACAGCTTAAATATAATAAATGCTTTTAAGTTAACTGAGGGTTGATTCTAGCCCCAAAGTTGATATTAATGTTGGACCCTTGAATAAAGCGTGAACCCGTGTAGCTTTAGATGTCCTTGATTTAAAATGTCTTAATCTCACAGGCAGCAAGCCCTTGGTAATGTTGCCGCCGAGGTTTTCAATGTGCAGCAGTGGGAGAGGTTCACCAGCAGTGAGCTCCAACTAAAGGCAGCTTATCTGAGCAGCCAGATATAAGGTGAGCTCGACACCTGCTTTAATTGCTTTATCTGCCTGACCGGCGGGCTCAAGTGCACCTTCTGTTAAATCGGTCTCATTTACATACTCCCAGCCTGCATGTCATTTGAAGTGAGGGGCTTTAATTTTTAGCTACGTTTTTCCAGCACTCCATAGCACTTTGATCGGGTGCTTATGGCAAAGCACCTCAGAGGGAGATCTGCCAAGTACGGTGAAAAGTGCAGCTGGTGGCCAGCCTTACCGTGCCTGCTTCACTTCAAGTGTAAGAGAGTGCGTTGTGAGGTGGGCAAAGAGATAGAAACAGAAACAAAAAAAGACCAAAATCTTCCCAGGTTGAGAAGACTTTTCCCATATTGGCTTTTAGTTTCCCTTTACAGTGATAGCTCAGCTCACCTAGGCCCTGTCTGCATTGTTTGTGGCTGTTAGTGCTATGTCACCAAGGAGGCCTGTGATGTCACAGAGGTCCTTGGCTTTTACACAGGCATCAGCTTTTGAGTCAGAGATCACACTTGCCCTGATGTTAGGCCCAAGTTAGCAGCATAACAGCAATAAGCAACATTGCTCAGAAGACAGGCAGATCGGGTTTAGTTCTGTTAACAGGCCTCAAGCCCATTATCTTTTTGGCACAGTCCTGCCACTCGCCTGTGGTGGTACAGTGCCTTCAATGACACCTCTAGTATTTGAAGAGCTTGCCAAGGACATGAAACCCCCAAATTCTCTTTCGTGATTCGAATAGAAAATACCATTTTAAATGACTTTCCTATTGACTTCGTTCTTATGGAAGCTTTTTTATAAAAACATACCTAGGTATGCTTCGAGCAGCAATGCACCCCTGGGAACTAGCTGCTGATTAGTGACCGGACGTGTGCGCCCCTTGCTGTTGGCTCACTGACTGAACTGACTGGAGGTGTGTGCCTCTCGTCGTTGGCTCACATACTATAGGGGCTGCACTGTGTGCCTCTTTTCGCTGGCTCGCTGGATGTGGCAACTGAGCGCGTGTGTCTCCTGTCGGCTCCGCAGCTGTGTTCAGCTAGCTCCCACTTGAGCATTGCCCCGCTTTCAACAAAGAATACAGAGAGAATAAAGCAAATTTGATAATACAAGTGAATCAACAAATGGTTGAAAATTGTATGCCCTATCTGAATCATGGAATCAAATTTTGGGGTTGCACATCCCTTTAAGTGGGGACAAAATAAAACTTTAAAGGGACAGTCAAGTAAAAAAAAACTGTCATGATTTAAATAGGGCATGTCATTTTAAATAACTTTCCAATTTACTTTTATTACCAATTTTGCTTTGGTCTCTTGGTATTCTAAGTTGAAAGCTAAACCTAGGAGGTTCATATGCTAATTTCGTAGACCTTAAAGGCCGCCTCTAATCTAAAAGCATTTTGATAGTTTTTCACAACTAGAGGGCGTTAGTTCATGTGTTTCACATAGATAACATTGAGCTCAGGCACGTGAAGCTCCTAGGAGTCAGCACTGATTGGCTAAAAATGCAAGTCTGTCAAAAGAACTGAAATAAGGGGGCAGTTTGCAGAGCCATAGATACAAGGTAATTACAGAGGTAAAAAGTATATTATTATAACTGTGTTGGTTATGCAAAACTGGGGAATGGGTAATAAAGGGATTATCTACCTTTTTAAACACAAAAAGTTGTGGTTTCTTCTATTCTGAAAGGTCTCTTTTCTTCCTTTGACATTTTTTTATGGATTACTTGCTGCATGTGTTGCAAACTTGAAGAAAAAAAAGAGACACTTGTGCGCAGCATAAAATTTAATATATGCTTTTAAGTTAAAGGGACAGTCAACCATAGAATTGTTATTGTTTTAAAAGATAGATAATCCCTTTATTACCCATTCCCCAGTTTTGCATAACCAGCACAGTTATATTAATATACTTTTTACCTCTGTGATTACCTTGTATCTAGGAACCTTCTTCCAGCCCCCTGATCACATGACTGTGACTGTTTATTATCTATTGTCTTAAATTTAGCATTGTATTGTGCTAGATCTTAAATAACTTTCTGTGCCTGAACACAGTGTTATCTATATAGCCCACATGTACTTTCTGTCTCTTTGTGTTGAAAAGAGATTTAAAAAGCATGTGATAAGAGGCAGCCCTCAAAGGCTTAGAAATTAGCATATGAGCCTACCTATGTTTAGTTTAAAGTAAGAATACCAAGAGAAAAAAGCAAATTTGATGATAAAAGTAAATTGGAAAGTCGATTAAAATTAAAAGTCCTATCTGAATAATGAAAGTTTAATTTATACTTGACTGTCCCTTTAACTGACGGTTTATTGTAGCCCCAAAGGGGATATTAATGTTGGACCCTTGAATATAGAGTGAACCCGTGTAGCTTTAGATGTCCTTGATTTAAAATGTCTTAATCTCACAGGCCGCAAGCCCTTGGTAATGTTGTCGCCGAGGTTTTCTTTGTATAGCAGTCGGAGAGGTTCACCAGCAGTGTGCTCCAACTAAAGGCAGCTTATCTGAGCAGCCAGATATAAGGGGCGCGATCACATATTCGGCGCAATCGTGGGAACCTGCACTGCCCGTAATTTCACCTCGCACATCGGGGTATTACATATACCCCGCCGGCAGTTCATAAAGTGCCATAAGTCTGATAAACTAGCGATGTCCAGAAATAAGCGTAAATACAAATTTCTGGAGTCGCTAGTGACTTACGGCACTTTAGAAACTGCCGGCGCCTAAGAAAAGTAAAGGAAATATCAAATCTCCCGTAACAGTCTAACATGCCTCCCAAAAAACATAATTTATGCTTACCTGATAAATTTATTTCTCTTGTAGTGTATCCAGTCCACGGATCATCCATTACTTATGGGATATTAACTCCTCCCCAACAGGAAGTGCAAGAGGATTCACCCAGCAGAGCTGCTATATAGCTCCTCCCCTAACTGCCATTACCAGTCATTCGACCGAAAACATGCAGAGAAAGGAAAACCATAGGGTGCAGTGGTGACTGTAGTTTAATGGAAAAATTACCTGCCTTAAAGTGACAGGGCGGGCCGTGGACTGGATACACTACAAGAGAAATAAATTTATCAGGTAAGCATAAATTATGTTTTCTCTTGTTAAGTGTATCCAGTCCACGGATCATCCATTACTTATGGGATACCAATACCAAAGCTAAAGTACACGGATGACGGGAGGGACAGGCAGGCTCTTTATACGGAAGGAACCACTGCCTGAAGAACCTTTCTCCCAAAAACAGCCTCCGAAGAAGCAAAAGTGTCAAATTTGTAAAATTTGGAAAAAGTATGAAGAGAAGACCAAGTTGCAGCCTTGCAAATCTGTTCAACAGAAGCCTCATTCTTAAAGGCCCAAGTGGAAGCCACAGCTCTAGTAGAATGTGCTGTAATTCTTTCAGGAGGCTGCTGTCCAGCAGTCTCATAGGCTAACCGTATTATGCTACGAAGCCAAAAGGAGAGAGAGGTAGCCGAAGCTTTTTGACCTCTCCTCTGACCAGAATAAACGACAAACAGGGAAGACGTTTGTCGAAAATCCTTAGTTGCCTGTAGATAAAATTTCAGGGCACGGACTACATCTAGATTGTGTAGCAGACGTTCCTTTTTCGAAGAAGGATTAGGACACAAGATGGAACCACAATCTCTTGATTGATATTCCTGTTAGTGACCACCTTAGGTAGGAACCCAGGTTTAGTACGCAGAACTACCTTGTCTGAATGAAAAATCAGATAAGGAGAATCACAATGTAAGGCAGATAACTCAGAGACTCTTCGAGCCGAGGAAATCGCCATTAAAAACAGAACTTTCCAAGATAACAACTTGATATCAATGGAATGAAGGGGTTCAAACGGAACCCCCTGTAAAACATTAAGAACTAAGTTCAAACTCCATGGTGGAGCAACAGTTTTAAACACAGGCTTGATCCTAGCTAAAGCCTGACAAAAATCTTGAACTTCCGGAAATTCTGACAGACGTTTGTGTAAAAGAATGGACAGAGCTGAAATCTGTCCCTTTAAGGAACTAGCGGATAAACCCTTTTCTAAACCTTCTTGTAGAAAAGACAATATCCTCGGAATCCTAACCTTACTCCATGAGTAACTCTTGGATTCGCACCAATATAAGTATTTGCGCCATATCTTATGGTAAATCTTTCTGGTAACAGGCTTCCTAGCCTGTATTAAGGTATCAATAACTGACTCAGAAAAAACACGTTTTGATAAAATCAAGCGTTCAATTTCCAAGCAGTCAGCTTCAGAGAAATTAGATTTTGATGTTTGAAGGGACCCTGGATCAGAAGGTCCTGTTTCAGAGGTAGCGACCAAGGTGGACAGGATGACATGTCCACTAGATCTGCATACCAAGTCCTGCGTGGCCATGCAGGCGCTATTAGAATCACTGATGCTCTCTCCTGTTTGATTCTGGCAATCAATCGAGGAAGCATCGGGAAGGGTGGAAACACATAAGCCATCCCGAAGGTCCAAGGTGCTGTCAAAGCATCTATCAGAACCGCTCCCGGATCCCTGGATCTGGACCCGTAACGAGGAAGCTTGGCGTTCTGTCGAGACGCCATGAGATCTATCTCTGGTTTGCCCCAACGTCGAAGTATTTGGGCAAAGACCTCCGGATGAAGTTCCCACTCCCCCGGATGAAAAGTCTGACGACTTAAGAAATCCGCCTCCCAGTTCTCCACTCCCGGGATGTGGATTGCTGACAGGTGGCAAGAGTGAGACTCTGCCCAGCGAATTATCTTTGATACTTCCATCATTGCTAGGGAGCTTCTTGTCCCTCCCTGATGGTTGATGTAAGATACAGTCGTGATGTTGTCCGACTGAAACCTGATGAACCCCCGAGTTGTTAACTGGGGCCAAGCCAGAAGGGCATTGAGAACTGCTCTCAATTCCAGAATGTTTATTGGTAGGAGACTCTCCTCCTGATTCCATTGTCCCTGAGCCTTCAGAGAATTCCAGACAGCGCCCCAACCTAGTAGGCTGGCGTCTGTTGTTAGAATTGTCCAGTCCGGCCTGCTGAATGGCATCCCCCTGGACAGATGTGGCCGAGAAAGCCACCATAGAAGAGAATTTCTGGTCTCTTGATCCAGATTCAGAGTAGGGGACAAGTCTGAGAAATCCCCATTCCACTGACTTAGCATGCACAATTGCAGCGGTCTGAGATGTAGGCGTGCAAAGGGTACTATGTCCATTGCTGCTACCATTAAGCCGATCACCTCCATGCATTGAGCTACTGACGGGTGTTGAATGGAATGAAGGACACGGCATGCATTTTGAAGCTTTGTTAACCTGTCTTCTGTCAGGTAAATCTTCATTTCTACAGAATCTATAAGAGTCCCCAAGAAAGGAACTCTTGTGAGTGGAAAGAGAGAACTCTTCTTTTCGTTCACCTTCCATCCATGCGACCTTAGAAATGCCAGTACTAACTCTGTATGAGACTTGGCAGTTTGAAAGCTTGAAGCTTGTATCAGAATGTCGTCTAGGTACGGAGCTACCGCAATTCCTCGCGGTCTTAGTACCGCCAGAAGAGCACCCAGAACCTTTGTGAAGATTCTCGGAGCCGTAGCCAATCCGAATGGAAGAGCTACAAACTGGTAATGCCTGTCTAGAAAGGCAAACCTTAGATACCGGTAATGATCTTTGTGAATCGGTATGTGAAGGTAAGCATCCTTTAAATCCACTGTGGTCATGTACTGACCCTTTTGGATCATGGGTAAAATTGTCCGAATAGTCTCCATTTTGAACGATGGAACTCTTAGGAATTTGTTTAGGATCTTTAAATCCAGGATTGGCCTGAAAGTTCCCTCTTTTTTGGGAACCACAAACAGATTTGAGTAAAACCCTTGTCCCTGTTCCGACCGTGGAACTGGATGGATTACTCCCATTAATAAAAGCTCTTGTACGCAGCGTAGAAACGCCTCTTTCTTTATTTGGTTTGTTGACAACCTTGACAGATGAAATCTCTCTCTTGGGGGAGAGTATTTGAAGTCCAGAAGGTATCCCTGAGATATTATCTCTAGCGCCCAGGGATCCTGGACATCTCTTGCCCAAGCCTGGGCGAAGAGAGAAAGTCTGCCCCCCACTAGATCCGTTCCCGGATCGGGGGCCCTCAATTCATGCTGTTTTAGGGGCACCAGCAGGTTTCCTGGCCTGCTTGCCCTTGTTCCAGGACTGGTTAGGTCTCCAGCCTTGTCTGTAGCGAGCAACAGATCCTTCTTGTTTTGGAGCAGAGGAAGTTGATGCTGCTCCTGCTTTGAAATTCCGAAAGGAACGAAAATTAGATTGTCTAGCCTTAGGTTTGGCTCTGTCTTGAGGCAGGGCATGGCCTTTACCTCCTGTAATGTCAGCGATAATTTCTTTCAATCCGGGCCCGAATAAGGTCTGCCCTTTGAAAGGTATATTAAGAAATTTAGACTTAGAAGTAACGTCAGCTGACCAGGATTTTAGCCACAGTGCTCTGCGCGCCTGAATGGCGAATCCGGAATTCTTAGCCGTAAGCTTAGTTAAATGTACTACGGCATCTGAAATAAATGAGTTAGCTAACTTAAGAGCTTTAAGCCTGTGTGTAATCTCATCTAATGGAGCTGATTCAAGTGTCCCTTCCAGAGACTCAAACCAAAATGCTGCTGCAGCCGTGACAGGCGCAATGCATGCAAGGGGTTGCAATATAAAACCTTGTTGAACAAACATTTTCTTAAGGTAACCCTCTAACTTTTTATCCATTGGATCTGAAAAGGCACAGCTATCCTCCACCGGGATAGTGGTACGCTTAGCTAAAGTAGAAACTGCTCCCTCCACCTTAGGGATCGTTTGCCATAAGTCCCGTGTGGTGGTGTCTATTGGAAACATCTTTCTAAATATCGGAGGGGGTGAGAACGGCACACCGGGTCTATCCCACTCCTTAGTAACAATTTCAGTAAGTCTCTTAGGTATAGGAAAAACGTCAGTACTCGACGGTACCGCAAAATATTTATCCAACCTACACATTTTTTCTGGTATTGCAACTGTGTTACAATCATTCAGAGCCGCTAACACCTCCCCCTAGTAATACACGGAGGTTTTCCAGCTTAAATTTAAAATTTGAAATATCTGAATCCAATCTGTTTGGATCAGAACCGTCAGCCGCAGAATGAAGCTCTCCGTCCTCATGTTCTGCAAGTTGTGACGCAGTATCTGACATGGCCCTAACATTATCAGCGCACTCTGTTCTCACCCCAGAGTGATCACGCTTACCTCATAGTTCTGGTAATTTAGCCAAAACTTCAGTCATAACAGTAGCCATATCCTGTAATGTGATTTGTAATGGGCGCCCAGATGTACTCGGCGCCACAATATCACGCACCCCCCGAGCGGGAGATGCAGGTACTGACACGTGAGGCGAGTTAGTCGGCATAACTCTCCCCTCGTTGTTTGGTGAAATGTGTTCAATTTGTACAGATTGACTTTTATTTAAAGTAGCATCAATACAGTTAGTACATAAATTTCTATTGGGCTCCACTTTGGCATTAGCACATATAGCACAGATGTCTTCCTCTGAATCAGACGTGTTTAACACACTAGCAAATAAACTAGCAACTTGGAAATACTTTTCAAGTAATTTACTATAATATGAAAACGTACTGTGCCTATAAGAAGCACAGAAAGAGTTATGACAGTTGAAAGTTAATAAACTGAAAGGTTATAGCATCAAATCTTTGTAAAAAACACAATTTTAGCAAAGGCTTGTTCCCATTAGCGAAGGATAACTAACCCTGATAGCAGAAAAAAAAGTTACAGAAATAAACGTTTTTTATCACAGTCAACTACAATCTCACAGCTCTGCTGTGAATGATTACCTCCCTCAAAACAAGTTTTGAAGACCCCTGAGTTCTGTAGAGATGAACCGGATCATGCAGGAAATACAATGAGCATCTGACTGAATTTTTTGACCTCCCCCTCACACACAACAGTGAGAGAGATCAGTAAACTGTCATAAATTAAATAAAACAACTGCCAAGTGGAAAAAATAATGCCCAAAACATTTTATTCACCCAGTACCTCAGAAAATGAAACGATTTTACATGCCAGCAAAAAACGTTTAACATAAATTAAGTGTTATTAAAGAGCCTGTTGCCAGTCCCTGCAAATTAGGCTAAAGTCTTATGCACACAGTATAATTCCAGTGAAGTGCCATTCCCCAGAATACTGAAGTGTAAAATATACATACATGACAGCCTGATACCAGTTGCTGCTACTGCATTTAAGGCTGAGTTTACATTATATCGGTATGGCAGAATTTTCTCATCAATTCCATTGTCAGAAAATAATAAGCTGCTACATACCTCTTTGCAGATTAATCTGCCCGCTGTCCCCTGATCTGAAGTTTACCTCTCCTCAGATGGCCGAGAAACAGCAATATGATCTTAACTACGCCGGCTAAAATCATAGTAAAAACTCAGGTAGATTCTTCTTCAAATTCTACCAGAGAAGGAATAACACACTCCGGTGCTATTATAAAATAACAAACTTTTGATTGAAGGTATAAAACTAAATATAATCACCATAGTCCTCTCACACATCCTATCTAGTCGTTGGGTGCAAGAGAATGACTGGTAATGGCAGTTAGGGGAGGAGCTATATAGCAGCTCTGCTGGGTGAATCCTCTTGCACTTCCTGTTGGGGAGGAGTTAATATCCCATAAGTAATGGATGATCCGTGGACTGGATACACTTAACAAGAGAAAAATGAGTTAGCTAACTTAAGAGCTTTAAGCTTGTGTGTAATCTCATCTAATGGAGCTGATTCAAGTGTCTCTTCCAGAGACTCAAACCAAAATGCTGCTGCAGCCGTGACAGGCGCAATGCATGCAAGGGGTTGCAATATAAAACCTTGTTGAACAAACATTTTCTTAAGGTAACCCTCTAACTTTTTATCCATTGGATCTGAAAAGGCACAGCTATCCTCCACCGGGATAGTGGTACGCTTAGCTAAAGTAGAAACTGCTCCCTCCACCTTAGGGACCGTTTGCCATAAGTCCCGTGTGGGGGTGTCTATTGGAAACATCTTTCTAAATATCGGAGGGGGTGAGAACGGCACACCGGGTCTATCCCACTCCTTAGCAACAATTTCAGTAAGTCTCTTAGGTATAGGAAAAACGTCAGTACTCGACGGTACCGCAAAATATTTATCCAACCTACACATTTTCTCTGGTATTGCAACTGTGTTACAATCATTCAGAGCCGCTAACACCTCCCCTAGTAATACACGGAGGTTTTCCAGCTTAAATTTAAAATTTGAAATATCTGAATCCAATCTGTTTGGATCAGAACCGTCAGCCGCAGAATGAAGCTCTCCGTCCTCATGTTCTGCAAGTTGTGACGCAGTATCTGACATGGCCCTAACATTATCAGCGCACTCTGTTCTCACCCCAGAGTGATCACGCTTACCTCTTAGTTCTGGTAATTTAGCCAAAACTTCAGTCATAACAGTAGCCATATCCTGTAATGTGATTTGTAATGGCCGCCCAGATGTACTCGGCGCCACAATATCACGCACCTCCCGAGCGGGAGATGCAGGTACTGACACGTGAGGCGAGTTAGTCGGCATAACTCTCCCCTCGTTGTTTGGTGAAATGTGTTCAATTTGTACAGATTGACTCTTATTTAAAGTAGCATCAATGCAGTTAGTACATAAATTTCTATTGGGCTCCACTTTGGCATTAGCACATATAGCACAGATGTCTTCCTCTGAATCAGACATGTTTAACACACTAGCAAATAAACTAGCAACTTGGAAATACTTTTCAAGTAATTTACTATAATAAGAAAACGTACTGTGCCTATAAGAAGCACAGAAAGAGTTATGACAGTTGAAAGTTAATAAACTGAAAGGTTATAGCATCAAATCTTTGTAAAAAACACAATTTTAGCAAAGGCTTGTTCCCATTAGCAAAGGATAACTAACCCTGATAGCAGAAAAAAAAAAAAAAAAAAGTTACAGAAATAAACGTTTTTTATCACAGTCAACTACAATCTCACAGCTCTGCTGTGAGTGATTACCTCCCTCAAAACAAGTTTTGAAGACCTCTGAGTTCTGTAGAGATGAACCGGATCATGCAGGAAGTACAGTGAGCTTCTGACTGAATTTTTTGATGCGTAGCAAAAGCGCCAAAAACGGCCCCTCCCCCTCACACACAACAGTGAGAGAGATCAGTAAACTGTCATAAATTAAATAAAACAACTGCCAAGTGGAAAAAAATAGTGCCCAAAATATTTTATTCACCCAGTACCTCAGAAAATGAAACGATTTTACATGCCAGCAAAAAACGTTTAACATAAATTAAGTGTTATTAAAAAGCCTGTTGCTAGTCCCTGCAAATTAGGCTAAAGTCTTATGCACACAGTATAATTCCAGTGAAGTGCCATTCCCCAGAATACTGAAGTGTAAAATATACATACATGACAGCCTGATACCAGTTGCTGCTACTGCATTTAAGGCTGAGATTACATTATATCGGTATGGCAGAATTTTCTCATCAATTCCATTGTCAGAAAATAATAAGCTGCTACATACCTCTTTGCAGATTAATCTGCCCGCTGTCCCCTGATCTGAAGTTTACCTCTCCTCAGATGGCCGAGAAACAGCAATATGATCTTAACTACGCCAGCTAAAATCATAGTAAAAACTCAGGTAGATTCTTCTTCAAATTCTACCAGAGAAGGAATAACACACTCCGGTGCTATTATAAAATAACAAACTTTTGATTGAAGGTATAAAACTAAGTATAATCACCATAGTCCTCTCACACATCCTATCTAGTCGTTGGGTGCAAGAGAATGACTGGAGGTGACGTAGAGGGGAGGAGCTATATGCAGCTCTGCTGGGTGAATCCTCTTGCACTTCCTGTTGGGGAGGAGCAATATCCCAGAAGTAATGATGACCCGTGGACTGATCACACTTAACAGGAGAAATTAGAAATATGGGCAGGTAAATGGAAAATGAGATTTAATACAGAAACATGCAAGGTTCTACATTTTGGAAGTAAAAATAAGCGGGCAATGTATTATTTAAATGGAAGAAGACTTAGCCAATCAGAGGAGGAAAGGGATTTGGGAGTAGTAATAGATAATAAGTTAAAGATGGATGCACAATGCTTCAAAGGCTAATAAGATACTAGCATGTATTAAAAGAGGCATTGATTCAAGGAAGGAAAGCATAATTCTCTCACTATATAAATCCCTGGTAAGACCTCACCTTGAGTATGGAGTGCAGTTCTGGGGTCCGATCACAAAAAAGATATTGCAGAACTAGAAAAAGTCCAGAGAAGGGCCACAAAGCTAATAAGGGGAATGGAGAATTTAAGCTATGAGGAGAGGCTAGCCAAAGTGGGTCTGTTTTCCCTAGAAAAAAGGCGCTTGAGAGGTAACATGATTACTTTAATTAAATATAATCAAGGCCCATAAAGAGAGATGGCAGAAGCTCTGTTTATTCCAAGAAAATTGATTGTGACAAGAGGTCACAATTTAAGGTTGAAGGAAAGGAGATTTAATCCCCTGCAACGGAAACATTTTTTCACTGTAAGAGCAATAAAATTATGGAACTCATTACCAAAGGAGGTAGTGAATGGCAATACCTTAGATACATTTAAAAAAAATATTTGGATACATTTCTGGCTAGAAACAAAATTCATGGATATGATTGCTTGTATTAAATGGGTCACCTTTTAGTGGGTTAATTTAAGCTCAAATGGAGCTTTTTTTTATAAGTATATTATTTTTTAAGTATATTTGATTTGTATAGGTTGAACTCAATGGACTTCAGTCTTTTTTTTCAACCTCATCTACTATGGTACTATGTTAACATAAGACAGGGTATATAGAGCCTGGGGTAAATCTAGGGTTTCCGCAAATAGGTAAATATCGGAAATGGAAGGGATTGGAGCCTATATGTTTATTTACTGATTGCCATGCTCGGAGTATATCTCTAAACAAAGTCTGGCTTCTTTCATAGAATCCATTGTCCCATAGTGTCCAGCGGTGTAGTGATGGGGGTTCTGGGGTGATCCTGGGGGAGCAGTGGCACTTCCAGGGTGTCGTTGGAAATCCCTCAGTCCCCAGCTGCTTTAGTCTAAAAAGGACCAGAGGGGGGCCAGAGCTATGGGTGATTAAACGTACACCTGAAAGGCCACTGAGGAGAGGGGTTTGTAGAGGGGGTCTGTAACCCCCAGTTCCCAAGGGAGCTCCCTTCCAGCAATCACCCTCGCTCTTGTCCTCCTCATGGGGGGATCAATCCCTAAAAGAGCGGACCTCTGGGGCAAGGAGCCGCTGAAGCGACCTGGGTTAAAGGACACCAGGAATCTTAACTGTTATGGCCGACCTGTAGTTCCATGGGCCCGGCTGGCCGGAGAGGGATGGGGCAGTCAGAGACCAGCTTTTTAAAGATGAGGTCCAAACACAAAAATATAACAAAGGGAAGGTCTGGGAGATCGTGAATGCTCCCAATCACTCAAATCCAGGGAGAAACACAAAGGGTGTAGGTGGTGGTGGTGGGGGGGGTAGAGGTTTATCCCCTGCAGCCCGGTATCCGTGAAAAGACCTGGGTAGATCCACGCATGGGTTAGCCTGGGGCTGTCCAAGGAGTTTATGCCACATCAGTCTGCTGGGAAAGTCCATCAGCGTTCCCATTGCTTTTTCCCGGCCGGTATTGAATGTCAAAGTTAAAGAGCTGCAGGGTTAAACTCTACAGTAGCAATCGCTCATTGTCCACGGACACTCTGTTAAGTCACACAAGGGGATTGTGGTCTGTGAGGACAGTGAAGGACCTCCCATAGAGGTAGGGCTGTAGCTTCTTCAGGGCCCATACCAGGGCCAGACACACTTTCTCCACCACCGCGTAGCCTACTTCCCTGGGTAAGAGCTTCCTGCTGAGGTAGGCTTCAGGTGGTCTTGCCCTTCGTCATCTTTCTGGCTTAACACTGCTCCCAACCAGAACATGGAGGCATCTGTGTGGACACAAAAACGTTTGGTTGGATCAGGAGCAGCCAAGACAGGGGCAGGGATTAAGCCAGACTTAAGGCTCTAGAAGGCAGTTTCACACCCTGGGGACCACAGGACTTGTCGGGGTAGCCGTTAGCGGGCCAGTTCAGTCAGGGAATTGGCCAGGGCAAATAGTTAGTTAAGGACACATTTTCTATAGCACCCTGCAATCCCTAGGAAGGCTAGAACTTGAGTTTTGGGAGTGGGCCAGATGGCCACAGCCTCCACTTTGGCCGATTCTGGTCACTGCTTCCCACAGCCCACCCTTTGGCTCAGATACTGGACCTCCAAGCATCTGATGGTGCACTTGTCAAGTTTTAAGGTCAGCCCGGCAGCCCTGATGCAATCTAGGATGACCGCCAGGTGGACCAAATGGTCCTCCCAGGTGTCGCTATAGATAGGGATGTCATCCAGGTATGCACAGGCATAGTTCTGGAGACCATCTAGGAGGCGATCCACCATCCTCTGGAAGGTGGCCGGAGCTTTCTTCATTCCAAACAGCATGACCTTGAACTGGTAGAGGCCAAAGGGGGTATTGGTCGTAGTCCTGTCATTAAGCCTGCGGTAATCTATGCAGAACCGGGTGGACCCATCTCGCTTGGGCCCTAGCACCACCGGAGAGGCCAAGGGACTTTTGGATGGCTAAACACCCAGGTCCAACATTTCCCTGAGTTCCCAGTGCATAGTTTCCCTGACTGCCTCAGGAACCCGATATGCTGCCTGTCATAGGGGAGCCTGTCCTGGGGTCTCCACTCGGTGTATTGCTGCGGTGGTGTACCCAGGGACAGTGGAGAACATCTCTTGCCTGTCTTCCAGTACTTGCTGGATCTGCCTCCTCTGACTAGCCCCTAACCTCTCATACAAGGTTATTCCTGCTATTCTTTGGGGAAGGTCACTTTGACCAGGGAGCTCCGGCATAGGGATACTCTCAGAGTTTTCCACAGCCGGAGCACAAATGGCGCCCCTGCCCTTTCTAAGTAGGCCTTGAGCATGTTCACATGGAAGGTCCAGTTGAACCGCTCATCTGAACATTTGGCCACCAGGTAGGTAGTGTCATTTACCTGTTCCATTGCTCGGTAGGGTCCTTGCCAAGAAACCTGTAACCTATCCGTTTTGACAGGCTTCAGGGCTAGGACCTTCTGCCCTACTGTCAGGTTCCAGTTGGGGGCATTCCGGTCGTACCACCGCTTCTGCCTACCTTGAGCGACCTGAAGGCTCTGTCATACTCTCTTGGTGAGGTCCTTCAGTCAGTCCCTAAAGTTTAAAACGTACTCCACAACGGAGGGTCCGTCCTTCCTTGTGGATCTCTCCCAATGGGCTCTCAATAAGTCTAGGGGTCCTCTTATTTTCCGGCCATACAACAGTTCAAAGGGGGAGAACCCAGTGGATTCCTGGGGCACCTCTCTGTATGCAAAGAGGAGGTGCGCCAGGTATTGTTCCCAGTCCTTGTGAGAGGCTGAGAACATCCTAAGCAACTGCTTTAGGGTCCCGTTAAACCTCTCACATAACCCATTAGTTTGGGGGTGGTATGAGCGCTGTACAGGGGTTTGATCCCACACAGGTCCCATAGCTGTCGGGTGATCTCCACAGTGAACTGGGTTCCCTGATCGGAGATCACTGTGCAACTGTGCCATGGGGATCTGTAGTACAGCACCTCCAGTGACTCGTACAGCAAGGGCTTTTCGAGCTGATTATGTGTAAAGTAAAGGCTAAATAAGGAGGTTAATGTGGAAGAGATCTGGTTCAATAGCATGCAGTAAAATTCTGTAAGGAGCCCATCCGGTCCTGGGGCCTTCCCTAAAGCTAGGGATTTTATAGTTAGTTGGAGCTCATTTTGTATTATCGGGGCACTTAAGCTATCAATCTGAGCAGGGGATAGTTTGGGTAGAGTGACTTTATCCCAGAATTTATTCTGGGCTTGTATATTATCCGGCTGAGCCGTGTAGAGAGTAGAGTAGTATTCGGCAAATTCGAACACTATTTCAGCTGGGTTTTTAATTAAGGAGATTTCTTTTTTAAGCACTGGGATGCCTCTATTAGCTTGTTTGATCTTAATCAGGGAGGCCAAAAACCTGCCAGTTCTATTGCCGTGTCAAAGGAACCTTCCCTGTTTCCCGTGTTCCCGAAGTGTGGTGTTTTGGAGTAAGAAGGTCTCTCTCTCTTTTTTTGCCTGAAAATATGCTGGTCTGTGTGGTGTAGTTAGGGAGTGGCGGTCAGTTAGATAAGCATTAGTCAGGGTGTCGTTATGATATTTTCCTTACTATCACTCAATCATTTTGTTTTTTTGTAAGGTAGGCGATAATGTCTCAAGTTTTAGCTGTTTCCCAGTGAAGCTCAGGGGTAGTTGTGTGCAATGCATTATTGAAAGTGAAATCATCCCATTGCTTCACAAGATATGTACAAAAGTCTGGGGAGGTGAGCAAATGAGTAGGAAAGCGAAATACTCTTTTGTTTGTGGGATGAGGGGTAGGAAATAGTCTACGGGGGCATGGTCATAGATAGTGATATTAGGAATCTTGGCCTCAGTAACCAAGAATTCTAGTGAGTTAGACGTGAGAAAGAGGTCTGTACGAGAAAGTGTATTATGCACCCTAGAGGCACAGGTGTAGTCTCTCTCTGTAGGGTTTCTTTTTCTCCAGTGCTGAGAGCACAATGTCAAATATTTTCAGCGCATATGTGGCAGGGGCAGGTGGCAATAGTAATGAGTTAGGTCTGTCTGGGTCTTTGAACCTGTCCAAAGTGGATTGGGGGCTAAGTTGAAGTCACCAGCAAGGATGAGTTTAGTGTCTAAAAATGGGACCAGGAGCTTAATTAGATTTTGCCAGAAGTTTGGGTTACGTTGGTTAGGCCTTTATATACACACAGTATACCACTGTTCTTGCCAGTTAAGTTTCACTATAGTAAATCTCCTGTTAGGATCTATCATTTTAATATGAATCTCACATTGAAAGTCTTTATGTAAGAGCATACCCATACCTCTGCTGGATTTATTGTAAGGGGCACATATCCTTTCAGATATCCAATTAGTTTTAAGTTGTTCATGCTCTAGAGCATTGAAATTGGTCTCCTGTAATGGTATAATATCAGCATGGGATTTTTTTAAGGTAGGTCAGAATTGTTTTTCTCCTTATGGGGGAATTTATCCCTCCAACATTCCAAGAAATTATTTTTGCTGTCATTGGGGTAATGTTAAAGATAGACAGCCCATGGGGGAGAGATAAGGGCCTAACATTGGGATACATTTAAGGCTCCAAGAGAGGTGGGTGGCAAAGGATAAATCAGTTTGTGACCTACGATCTCCTGCAGCTAAAATACAACATAACCATAACATTTTAAACAGATTAAACAACAATATACATAAGAAACATTTAAAAAACAAGGTAACATACGACCTTACAGGAGTTCCAGCCATATATAAACACCAGTTAAGGTTGTTTTCATGAAGCTCCAATCAAGGGGTAGCTGAGGTTTGCAAATAGTGGCAACTTCCAGTCTAGTACATCAGTGAGGAGGGTTCTGTTGTTGTGGTGGAGATTGTGACAGGGCGCTTCTGTGCTAATCCAGGAACTCTTCTTTAGGCGAGTCGAATATTCTTGGTCCTCTCAGAGTGTAAAGGTGTAGACGAGCTGGGTAAAGCAAGGTGGTCTGTCTATTTTCTTTATGAAGTAGGGTGCATAGGGGTGCAAAATCTTTTCTCCTTTTCAGGACTTCCGCTGAGTAATCTTGGAAGATATAAAGCCTTTTGTCATCTTAAATGAGCATCTGGAGTTTGTGGTAGGCTTATGAGCATCTGCATTTTAAATTGAAATATCAGATACTTGATCATGACTCCTCTTGGTGGGGCATTTTTCTAAGAAGGTCTGTCACCTCCAATCCTATGTGCTCTTTCAGCTTTAATAGCAATGAATTCAGCATGTACCTTTAATATATTAGGAAGTAAGTGTTCCGTGAAGTACAACAGCTCTGATGGTCATATTGTCTCATGCAAGCCCACAAGTCTGACGTTGTTCCTGCGAGAGCGATTTTCTAAGTCGTCAATTTTTTGATGCAAGTAGTTATTTTGTTGAATCAGATTTCTTAGTTGGATAGAAGAGGTGTTTTGGCCATCTTCTGGATCAGATATGCATTGCTCTGCAATAGTCAGTCTAGAATTTAATTGGGGGGGGGTCCCTGGCTGTGTGGTATCATTATTTGTGAATGGTGATAGTAGTGTGGCATCAGAAGTCCCCTTCACCTTTCTTTCTTGTGTCTTTGTCCTTTGCGACATTATCTGTGAGGTTAGAAATCTGTCCATGAACAAATATGAGAGCGCAATATGCCAATTTTGAAGATGCAGGTGACAAGCGTATACTGTAGGTGGAAACGCTTTACATATGTCTTAGAGTTATACCTATACACAGTGATAAGGAGGCATATTTTTGAGCTAGGTGGTACGAAGAAACAGCATTAGGCAGTAGCGCTATGTCTTTTAGCTAGTGCAGTAGTGGTATTTCTTTTAGCGATAAAGTCAAGTTCTGTCTCAGAGCATATGAACCAGATGTTTAGATTTTGGCCTTCAGATTGGCCCTGGTTGATGGGAATTAAGCCCCTGCATTCTAGAAGTGTGGCAACACTCGTGAGGCATGCAAATGCAATTTAGGTATCAGGAGATGGGCGGTATCGCTACCTAAGGCCGCACAGTCTGAGAACGATAAGGCCCAGATGTGTGTGACGCAGTTCCAAAGCCGGGGCTGTGTATTCTGCCAAGTTTTTAGCGGTCTGTCAGGTGTTACCCTTTTAGGTCGTTTTCAGTGTTCACCCTGATGAGGCTTCTATTTTCCTGCAAGAGGCTGAGCCAGAGGGCTCCCGCATGGCGATGCGCTGTTCTCAGCAGTTATCGTGTACAGTCCTTCCGTGGTGAGGTAGCTGGCAGAGAAACCTCTCAAAAGTTGGCACCAAAACTCTGCGATGCCTCCAGACAGCAACGTGTCTAATTGAGGGCCAGGATGGGTGATATTGTTGCAAGAAGTATAGGAGCTCTTCCTTCATGCCGCCATACCTAGAGCCCGCCCCGTCCAAAAGATTTTTATTTATTTTTTAAATTTGAGGTTTCACAATATAACTTAAAACATGCCGATTGTTGGTAAATTTATTCTTGCACTTTGTAACTTAGGCATGTATTTATCAAGCCGTCAACCGCAAATACGCTGGAATTCTGCAGTGTATTTGTGGCGAGCCTGATTCGCCTTAGTTATGAAACCCTACAAACCGGCAAAAGTAGAATTTAGTGACGTAACATACGATCCGCCGGACTCAGTCCGACACAGATCGATGCTTACGTCACTACAGATGTTCCGAACGCAAGTTCGGCACAATCTGATTACTTTTGCTAGTTATCAAAAGTCTACCAGGTACGCTCGGCACTATTCCGGCCCAGCATACCTGGTTTTCAATCCGCACCCTGGAGGCAGCGGATGCCATAGGAATCAATGGGAGTCTGAACGCAGCGAAAGTTTATGTTCGCTGCTGCCCGATATCCCATTGATTCCTATGGGAATGTTTACACCTAACACCCTAACATGTACCCCGAGTCTAAACACCCCTAATCTGCCCCCCCTACACCGCCGCCACCTACGTTATATTTATTAACCCCTAAACCGCCGCTCCCAGAGCCCATCACCACTCTAATAAACTTGTTAAGCCCTAAACCGCCGCTCACGGACCCCGCCGCAACTAAATAAATTGTTTAACCCCCATACTGCTGCTCCCGGAGCCCACCGCCACCTACATTATACTTATTAACCCCTAATCTGCCCCCACACACCGCCGCCGCCTACATTATATTTATTAACCCCTAATCTGCCCCCTCTACACCGTCGCCAACTACATTATATTTATTAACCCCTAAACCTAAGTCTAACCCTAACCCTAACACCCCTAACTTAACTTAAATATAATTTAAATAAATATAAATAAATATTCCTAGCATTAAATAAATTATTCCTATTTAAAACTAAATACTTACCTATAAAATAAACCATAAGATAGCTACAATATAACTAATAGTTACATTGTAGCTATCTTAGGGTTTATTTTTATTTTACAGGCAACTTTGTATTTATTTTAGCTAGGTACAATAGTTATTAAATAGTTATCTAAAGTACAAAAAAAACAAAACACTACATTACAGAAAATAATAAAATAATTACAAGATTTTTAAACTAATTACACCTAATCTAATCCCCCTAACAAAATAAAAAAGCCCCCCAAAATAAAAAAAAAGCCCTACCCTATACTAAATTACAAATAGCCCTTAAAAGGGCCTTTTGCGGGACATTGCCCCAAAGTAATCAGCTCTTTTACCTGTAAAAGAGCTGATTAAAACCCACCATCCACACAACCAACCCTACTCTAAAACCCACCCAATCCCCCCTTAATATAACCTAACACTAACCCCTTGAAGATCACCCTACCTTGAGAAGTCTTCCCCCAACCCGGGCCGAAGTCCTCAACGAAGCTGGGCGAAGTGGTCCTCCAGACGGGCAGAAGTCTTCATCCAAGCCGGGCAGAAGTCTTCATCCAGGCGGCATCTTCTATTTTCATCCATCTGGCGCGGAGCGGCTCCATCTTCAAGACATCCGACGCAGAGCATCCTCTTCATCCGGAGTCTTCTTGAACAATGACGGGTCCTTTAAGTGACGTCATCCAAGATGGCGTCCCTTCAATTCCGATTGACTGATAGAATTCTATCAGCCAATCGGAATTACGGTAGAAAAAATCCTATTGGCTGATCCAATCAGCCAATAGGATTGAGCTTGCATTCTATTGGCTGTTCCAATTAGCCAATAGAATGCAAGCTCAATCCTATTGGCTCATTGCATCAGCCAATAGGATTTTTCCTACCTTAATTCCGATTGGCTGATAGAATTCTATCAGCCAATCTGAATTGAAGGGACGGCATCTTGGATGACGTCACTTAAAGGACTCGTCATTGTTCAAGAAGGTTCCGGATGAAGAGGATGCTCCGCGTCGGATGTCTTGAAGATGGAGCCGCTCCGCGCCGGATGGATGAAGATAGAAGATGCCGTCTGGATGAAGACTTCTGCCCGTCTGGAGTACCTCTTCTGCCCGGCTTGGATGAAGACTTCTGCCCATCTGGAGGACCACTTCGCCCGGCTTCGTTGAGGACTTTGGCCCGGTTGGGTGAAGACTTCTCAAGGTAGGGTGATCTTCAAGTGGTAAGTGTTAGGTTTTATTAAGGGGGGATTGGGTGGGTTTTAGAGTAGGGTTGGTTGTGTGGGTGGTGGGTTTTAATGTTGGGGGGGTTGTAATTTTTTTTACAGGTAAAAGAGCTGATTACTTTGGGGCAATGCCCCGCAAAAGGCACTTTTAAGGGCTATTTGTAATTTAGTGTAGGGTAGGGCTTTTTTATTTTGGGGGGCTTTTTTATTTTGTTAGGGGGTTAGATTAGGTGTAATTAGTTTAAAAATCTTGAAATTATTTTAATATTTTCTATAATTTAGTGGGGGGGGTTTTGTACTTTAGATAATTTTTTTAAATTGTATTTAATTGTATTTAGTTTAGGGAATTTATTTAATTATAGTGTAGTGTGAGGTGCAATTGTATTTAGGTTTAGGGGGGTTAGGGTTAGACTTAGGTTTAGTGGTTAATAAATTTAATATAGTGGCGGTGACGTTGGGGGCGGAAGATTAGGGGTTAATAAATGTAGGTAGGTGGCGGCGGTGTAGGGAGGGCAAATTAGGGGTTAATAAATATAATGAAGGTGGCGGTGGGCTCCGGGAACGGCAGTTTAGGGGTTAATAATTGTATTTAGTTGCGGCGGGGTCCGTGGGCGGCGGTTTAGGGGTTAATACATTTATTAGAGTTGCGGTGGCCTCCGGGAGTGGCGGTATAGGGGGTAAACAATTTATTTAGTTGCGGTGGGCTCCGAGAGCGGCGGTTTAGGGGTTAAACAATTTATTTAGTTGCGGCGGGGTCCAGGAGCGGCGGTTTAGGGGGTAAACTGTATAGTATAGTGTGGGTGTTTAGTGACAGGGTACAAAGAAAGCTATAAAAAAGCCGAAGAACAGCGAGATCGATGACTGTTAGTTAACAACAGTCCGCTGCTCATCGCCCCGTACTTGGTGCGCAGCTTTTTGACAGCTTTTTTTTCAGGTCCGCGGCAGCGATGTTAGGCGATCTTAGGCGAGCGTATTGGTGCCGGCGAATGCAAGAAAGTCGACGCTTTGATAAATAAATGCCTCTGTATTCAGTGTTCTTTGCAGATTATACTAAATGTATTGTCTAATGTACAATTTATTACCATGCGTATTACAAGTTGAAAGTAAAGCTATTGCGTGTGAGCAAAATCCAACGCACATCCTAATTAAGGACTGTGGTTATTGTGCCCTCGCTAACGCATGTGTCCCATAGACTTCAAGGGAGAGCACAGAAGGTTTTTTTATAAAAAAACACTTATCGTTTGCTAACCTGACATGAGTTGTTAATATTTGTTCATATAACCAGACAGGATTACAATAATGTTTAATATGCACTGACTAGGCATGAGTTATCTTAAAGGGACAATCTAGTCAAAATTAAACTTTCATGATTCAGATAGGGCATGCAATTTTAAACAACTTTCCAATTTAATTCTATTATTTAATTTGCTCAATTCTTTAGATATCCTTTGTTGAAGAAATAGCAATGCACATGTGTGAGCCAATCACACAAGGCCTCTAGGTGCAGCAACCAATCAGCAGCTACTGAGCATATCTAGATATGCTTTTCAGCAAGTGATATCAAGAGAATGAATCAAATTAGATAATAGAAGTAAATTAGAAAGTTGTTTAAAATGACATGCTCTTTCTAAATCACGAAAGAAAAAAATTGGCTTTCATGTCCCTTTAAGGCAAGTTATGTATTTATTAAATATAAAATGTTGAAAAATATCAATAAATAATGTAAATAATTATTATATATGTACATTTTTTTTAATACATAGAATATATATGTTTATTTTACAGTATCTATAATAATTAAAAAATAATAATTTTGACAATATTTCATGTAATATTTAAATAACGTGCCTTAAAATAACTTATTCTTCATGTGCGCTAATCCAACACCGCATTAGACCTACATTGCGAAACAGCAATCACTTTACGCATATTTTACATTCCAATGTTCTTCACGTAGAAAAATGTTTTCCTTTTTATTCATTTTTATTATTAAATATATTCAGTATACTGTGTGTGTGCGTATATATATATATATATATATATATATATATATAATATCACAAAAATATACAAGTAGCACGTGTGTAAGACAAGAATGACTGTATGGATAAGTGAAAATTCCAAAGGCAAAGGAAAAAGTTGTGCGGTCAGGGTGGCTTCTGGAAATGGCTTAATATTAGTATAATTCGTCAAACTTGATGTGTCTGACAGTTCCCAAAGTTGGAATAAGTAAACAAGTACAGGATAAAGTATGGTATCCAGAGAGTCACCAAACAGGTATAGAAAAGTTAGCCAGTATTTATCTTATTTCCGCTTATATGAAGGTGCAGGAGAGTAGCAAGTTGTAAATAGTGTCCAACCTTCAGGGACCTGTTGTCATGACTAATCCGTGTGTGTAACAACTGCGGACAACCTCCGCCGGCGTTCTTGGACAGGCGATCAAACCCTCCAGTCCCGTCAGCAGGAAATGGCAGCGAAGGTACTCGCACACCGTCTTCGGTGAATGTTCCACCCACTCTGACGTCAGAGGTTCTGCGCTAAACGTAAGCGCTTGGTGGTGAGGTCCGTTGGAGAGAAAGGTAAAGTGCACCTTCAATCAGTGGCAGGGCTTAAGTCTGCGGTCAGCTGTAAGCAGTATCCCATCCGCTATGTAAGGTAGAAAGTATCCAAGAGGAAAAAGTAGCAAAACCGGAGACAAAAAAGCTTATCAATGCTTGAGTTTATTCAGCAATGTTGCCGGGTATCAGGTAAATAGACAAATTAACACCTGACGCGTTTCGCGCATGCGCACACGATGGAGCACATGTGCGCATGCATGAAACGCGTCAGGTGTTAATTTGTCTATTTACCTGATACCCGGCAACATTGCTGAATAAACTCAAGCATTGATAAGCTTTTTTGTCTCCAGTTTTGCTACTTTTTCCTCTTGGATACTTTATATATATATATATATATATATATATATATATATATATATATATATATATATATATATATACAGTGTGTATATATATATATATATATATATATATATATATATATACACTGTATATATATATATGAGTGTCTATGTCATAATGTTAATGTAAAATATTTATATATATACCTATATATCTATAGTCATAGATATACAGGTATATTTCTGAAAATGTGTATAATTCTGTAGCATATGAAACATATACTAAAAAATTATGATATTCCAGCATAGCAAAACATGAATAACATGCATGATGCTCACATAAACACAGAAAGGGAGTTATTATTTCATAGTAAATGTTATTAGGGTGAAAAAAAATATTTGAAGGCCTAAGTTTGTTTATTGCACAAATTTTAGACTTATTTACATATTTAGTAGAGTAAGTGTTGTCATGTGGGGTGGGATAATGCTTGAGTTAAACTGAAAATGACAGATATTGAACATAAGCAGACATGTTGTTTCACCCTGTTTGGGGATCATCAGTATGGTGTAGGTGCTATGTTATATGACTCAAGCATACATTTTAGATTTAAGGTTGATTAATCCTTTCTCATCAAATCTTTGTAATGGGTGATATCAATGCTTGAGCTAAATAACAGCACCAACCATAGACAGCCTGTTTGGCCCATTTGGGGCTCACCATCCCTCCACTATATTAAGCATAGCAAATAACCAATACACTTATGTTTGCAAAATTGCAGTATTCATAATTCAAAATCCACTTCAATATGAAAGGCAGCCCTATAGCAAAGGGTGGAATGCATGAGGACATCAGCATCAACCATAAGGTGAGTGAGGATGAGTCCCAAAATGGCGAAACAGGCTGCCTATGGTTGATGCTGTGTAATTAAATCTCATGCATTTCACTCTTTGCAGCGCTACTGTTCTAAACAATTCATAGAAGCATTAGGGCTTCAATATTAAAAATGGTTTTTGAATTAGAAGTTAATAAACTCTCTGGGATTGATTGCCTGTCCCAGCCATTTTATATTAATTATTTGCTGTATTTAATATAGTGGATAGTTTATCTCACTCTTTTATTAATAATATCTTAATTTATTTATTAATTTATTTATCGAATAGATTGTTCTAACTGAATCCTAAATTCCATGTAAACTTACTGTACAGAGGAGCAGACAGACTGTAGGCAGAAGCAGACAGGCTAGAGGCCCATAAGAAGGAGCAAACAAGCTGCAAGTAGGAGGAGACAAGCTAGATGCCTTATGCAGGAATAGAACAGCAGGAGGCCAATAGGCAGAAGCAGACAGGCTAAAACGCGATAGGCTGGATGCGACAGACCGGATGCCGGTATTCATAAAAAGACAGGAGGGAGGCAAGTAGGTCAGTGCAGACAGACTGGAGGGTTGTTTACAGGTGCAGACAGACTGGAAGCCTGTAAGCAAGAGAAGACAGGCTGGAGCCCTGTGGCATTAGCAGAAAGGCTAGAGGTCTGTGTCAAAAGATGACAGGATGGAGGCCTTTAGGCAGGTGCAGACAGGCTGGATGCCCATGGCAGGAGCAGGCAGGCTGGATGTCTGTTGCAGGAGCACGCAGGCTGGAAGTCTGTGGCAGGAACACTCAGGCTGGATGTCTGTGGCAGGAGCACGCAGGCTGGATGTCTGTGGCAGGAACACTTAGGCTGGATGTCTGTGGCAGGAACACTTAGGCTGGATGTCTGTGGCAGGAGCACGCAGGCTGGATGTCTGTGGCAGGAACACTTAGGCTGGAAGTCTGTGGCAGCAGGAGCACGCAGGCTGGATGTTTGTGGCAGGAGCACGCAGGCTGGATGTTTGTGGCAGGAGCACGCAGGTTGGATGTCTGTGGCAGGAGCACGCAGGCTGAATTTCTTTTACCGGAACACTCAGGCTGGATGTCTGTGGCAAGAGCACGCAGGTTGGATGTCTGTGGCAGGAACACGCAGGTTGGATGTCTTTGGCAGGAGCACGCAGGCTGGAAGTCTGTGGCAGGAGCACGCAGGCTGGAAGTCTGTGGCAGGAGCACGCAGGCTGGAAGTCTGTGGCAGGAGCACACATGCTGGAAGTCTGTGACAGGAACACTCAGGCTGGATGTCTGTGGCAGGAGCACACAGGCTGGATGTCTGTGTCTGGAACACTTAGGCTGGATATCTGTGTCAGGAGCACGCAGGCTGGATGTCTGTGGCAGGAGCACGCAGGCTGGATATCTGTGGCAGAAGCACGCAGGCTGGATGTCTGTAGCACGCAGGTTGGATGTCTGTGGCAGGCTGGATGTCTGTGGCACGCAGGTTGGATGTCTGTGGCAGGAGGACACAGGTTGGATGTTTGTGGCAGAAATACACAGGTTGGAAGTCTGTGGCAGAAACACACACAGGCTGGAGGTCTTTGGCAGGAACACTCAGGCTGGAGGTCTGTGGCAGGAGCACGCAGGCTGGAGGTCTGTGGCAGGATCACGCAGGCTGGATGTCTGTGGCAGGAACACACAGGCTGGACGTCTGCAGCAGGAACACAGGCTGGAGGTCTGTGGCAGGAATACTCAGGCTGGAGGTCTGTGACAGGAACACGCAGGCTTGATGTCTGTGGCAGGAACACTTAGACTGGATGTCTGTGGCAGGAGCACGCAGGCTGGAAGTTTGTGGCAGAAGTACGCAGGCTGGAATTCTGTGACAGGATCACACAGGCTGCAAGTCTATGGGCATAACACGCATGCTGGAAACCTTTGGAAGTAGCACACAGGCTGGAAGTCTTTGGCAGAAATATACATGCTGAAAGTCTGTGGCAGAAGCACACAGGCTGGAAGTCTGTGGCAGGAACACTCAGGCTGGGAATCGGTGGCAGGAATACTCAGGTTGGATATCTGTGGCAGGAGCACGCAGGCTGAATTTCTTTGACAGGAACATGCAGGTTGGATGTCTATGGCAAGAGCACACAGGATGGAAGTCTGTGGCAGTAGCACGCATGCTGGAAGTCTGTGGCAGGAACACGCAGGTTAGATGTCTGTGGCAGGAGCACGCAGGTTGGATGTCTGTGGCAGAAGCACGCAGGTTGGATATCTGTTGCAGAAACGCAGGCTGGAAGTCTGTGGGCGGAACACGCAAGCTGGAAGTCTTTGGGCGGAACACACAGGCTGGAAGTCAGTAATACACAGTCCGGAAGTCTGTGGGCGGAACACACAGGCCGGAAGTCTGTGGGCGGAACACACAGGCCGGAAGTCAGGAATACACAATCCGGATGTCTGTGGCAGGTGCAGATTAGATTGAGATCTGTGCAAAAAGAAACAAGCTGGATGTCTGTGCAGGACCAGATAGACTGGAGCCCTGTGGAAGTAGCACACATGCTGGAAGTCTGTGGCAGGAACACACAGGCTGGTGGTTCTGACACAAGCAGGCAGACAGGTGGTCTGTGGCAGGAGTGCACAAGCTGAAAGCCGGTGGCAGGAGCACACAGGCAATAAATCAGTGCTAGAACAGACACGCTGGTTGTCTATGCCGGACAACACCAGCCGAAGGATAGTGAAAGAATGCGGGCAGGATCAGACTGGTTAGATGTCTGATGCGGGACCAGTCTAGAAATATGTGGCAGGAGCACAAAGGCTGGAAGTCTGTGGCAGGTACACACAGTTTAAAAATCTGTGGCATGAGATGGGCATCTGTGCAAGAACAAACAAGCTGGATGTCTGTGCAGGACCATATATGCTTGGAAGCCTGTGGAAGAAGCATTCAGGCAGGTGGTACATAGCAGGAGAAGACACCTTGGTCACGAGCATGCAGGCTGGACGTCTGTTGTAGGCAGAAGGCTAATATTGGGAGGGAAGGCTAATAACGGAGAAGAACCATGGGTTTTACATATATGTTTGTGATGCTGCCTCTCTTGCTCATTGTGCTTATAGCAGAGGTGTTGCTTAAGATCAGTGGTGCCCCCCTTCTATCCCCTAGCAATGTTTATCACTAACAACCTATAATACTAACCTTATTAATTAATAATTTATTGTAATAATTTAAAATTATGGAAAGAAGTCACCAGATTACTTCAGGGAGTTGACTCTGGTCCCCTGAGGAAACAAACGGCACTCCTTCCTATTGAAATGATGGTCTAAATCAAGGCACGGGCCCGACGCCAGGCCCAGTGTGAGGGAGCCTTAGAGATAATCTGCAAGGAAACCATAAAATAACAAGTAAGTTAGCTATTGTCATCATTAATTGTAGTCACAGCACACACATATTGTCCCATCACTTACCTCCTCACAGTACTCGTGGCTAACAAATGCCCTGTAACCCATGCGTGCCCAGAAGTAATTTCGGGCCTTTAAGAAGTGTGGCGAAAGGATTTCCCAGTGTTTTCCAAGGGCTGCTGGTAAGATGTAAAGTTTGTTCCAACTTTCCTCCTCCATATCATTGGCCAAATATCTATGAGAAATATTAGAGAGAAATGTATCAAATAGGGTTGTAATGCATAATGCACAGACCAAGGTACCAGTAGTAACACCAACCCACAGGACTGGTTAAATGAATAGCATAAAGGTAATGTTTGTTATAAAATAATAGTGTCATGGCTTTAACATCCCCACAAGATTAACTTAAATATCATATGACCAAGAGTAAAACAATGTTTGGTATCACTTAAGTAAAAGTAAACGACATTGTATTCATGAAATTGTATAGCACCCTTCTGCTTTACTGATCACAGATATATAAACAAAACAAATTATGGTTCAGTAACAAATTTACCTTAAAGATTAATTCACTTAAATCTTCTTAGACTGCTTCATGGCTACGCACTTTTCTTCTTCAATTTCTCGAGCCTCTGGGAAAGAAGCTCATCATCCTCACATTCTGTGCGCGCATGATTTCTGTCTGCCTGGTCTTCCTGACCAGACAAACCGCGCATGCGCATTTTTATCCTGCTCATTACACTTTGCAGTGGAAACTAATTAGAAAGTTACAAGTCAATATTTGTGCTAAAGGCTCAACAAATCACTGAGAGAATCAGGTGGCTGGATGGTGCTTCTAGAGAGATATTTTAACGTTAAACATCACTTTTATTACAGCATTATTTAAATGCAAAAATATGTAATGTTTTTGTGATGCACAATAATTACTGTTCCTTTATGTACAATATATACAGTAAATTAGTAAATTGGTTACTTTGTGTGTATAGCATCACTTAATAACATGTATGTGAATTTGCATGTATGTGACCTGAAATATTCTCCCATTAAAGTAGAGGTATCTTTATATAGAAGCCAATGCATGAGTTATATGTGCTTTATCCGATCATAGAATGCTGTAATTTTGGACAGATGGATAATATATTGTAAATTGTGTCTTCAGGTGGGGCACCGCTGTGTATTCTTTACAAGAGGTCCTGTGACAGACCAAGCATTACTTACAAGGCAATGAAGAAGTTCATGGGAGTGTACTCGCTGGTATCCAGCTCCGCCCTCTTAACCCCTTAAGGACAAGGACATTTTTCAATTTATTTCCCTTAAGGACCAGGGCTATTTTTACATTTCTGCGGTGTTTGTGTTTAGCTGTAATTTTCCTCTTACTCATTTACTGTACCCACACATATTATATACCGTTTTTCTCGCCATTAAACAGACTTTCTAAATATACCATTATTCTCATCATATCTTATAATTTACAACAACAACAAAAAAATATGAGGGAAAAATTGAAAAAAACACACTTTTTCTAACTTTGACCCCCAACATCTGTTACACATCTACAACCACCAAAAAACACCCATGCTAAATAGTTTCTAAATTTTGTCCTGAGTTTAGAAATACCCAATGTTTACATGTTCTTTGCTTTTTTTGCAAGTTATAGGGCAATACATACAAGTAGCACTTTGCTATTTCCAAACCACTTTTTTTCAAAATTAGCGCTAGTTACATTGGGACACTGATATCTTTCAGGAATCCCTAAATATCCCTTGACATGTATATATTTTTTTTTAGTAGACATCCCGAAGTATTGATCAAGGCCCATTTTGGTATATTTCATGCCACCATTTCACCGCCAAATGCGATCAAATAAATAAAATCGTTCACTGTTTCACAAATTTTTTCACAAACTTTAGGTTTCTCACTGAAATTATTTACAAACAACTTGTGCAATTATGGCATAAATGGTTGTAAATGCTTCTCTGGGATCCCCTTTGTTCAGAAATAGCAGACATATATGGCTTTGGCGTTGCTTTTTGGTAATTAGAAGGCCGCTAAATGCCACTGCGCATCACACGTGTATTATGCCCAGCAATTCCAACTTTCCTCCTCCATATCATTGGCCAAATATCTATGAGAAATGTTAGAGAGAAATGTATCAAATAGGGTTGTAATGCATAATGCACAGACCAAGGTACCAGTAGTAACACCAACCCACAGGACTGGTTAAATGAATAGCATAAAGGTAATGTTTGTTATAAAATAATAGTGTCATGGCTTTAACATCCCCACAAGATTAACTTAAATATCATATGACCAAGAGTAAAACAATGTTTGTTATCACTTAAGTAAAAGTAAACATTGAAGACATTGCATTCATGAAATTGTATAGCACCCTTCTGCTTTACTGATCACAGATATATAAACAAAACAAATTATGGTTCAGTAACAAATTTACCTTAAAGATTAATTCACTTAAGTCTTCTTAGACGGCTTCATGGCTACGCACTTTACTTCTTCAATTTCTCGAGCCTCTGGGAAAGAAGCTCATCATCCTCACATTCTGTGCGCACATGATTTCTGTCTGCCTGGTCTTCCTGACCAGAAAAACCGCGCATGCGCATTTTTATCCTGCTCATTACACTTTGCAGTGGAAACAAATTAGAAAGTTACAAGTCAATATTTGTGCTAAAGGCTCAACAAATCACTGAGAGAATCAGGTGGCTGGATGGTGCTTCTAGAGAGATATTTAAACGGTAAACATCACTTTTATTACAGTATTATTATTATTTTTTTTAAATTCTTTTATTGAGGTTTAGAGAAAAGAAGAAAAAGGCATACAGATTTCAAAATCAAAACAGATAAAGATTACAGTACAGTATTATGTTACAGTACGCAATATACATTACATGCCTTACAATTTTTAAGCCCCACAATAGGTATAAGGGGTCACTAACGGACCTCAGGGTAAGTCAAATAGTCACAAAAGGGGCTTCCTAAGATATAAGAGACCACTTATGGATCTCGTCAAAGAAACCTCAGTTTTATATTAGGACAATTGTTTATAACTTCAACCAGGAATAAATGATAACACTGTAAACAGAAAACCAACAAAGAATAACAGTAGTCTTGATATACAAGAGACATTCAGGATAATACCTGAGGCCATGGAGTAATACAATGGGTATTGCGGATATAAAATTATGATAGAATCCTTCAGGTCAAGGTGGCTGGTGAGTAAACCAAACGAGAGAAAGACTACAGAAAAAGAACATGGATGTGCAGCAGAGTGCCGGAGGGGGTAGAAAAAAAAAAAAAAAAGGAAGGGTGGAGAGGGGATGTGATAAGGAAGGGGGAAGGAAGGAAGGAAGGAAGGAAGGAAGGAAGGGGAGGAAAACAATAAAGAATACATAATATCTGATACGTTCAATAGGGCTCTCACATAATCCAAATTTTGGGCTTATTTAATTTGTCTCCAGAATTCCCAGGCCTGGATGTGTAAGATTGTCTTATTATTTATGGTAAAGATAGGGCTCTCCATACATTCTAAATAGTCCATAGTCTTAGCTATATCATTCCAGGTGGGGAGGATAGACTGCTTCCATAAGCGGGCAATGGAGAGTTTAGTAGCCATTACTAGGTAAATAGTAAACAACCCTCTAGGATTAAGGGGAGTCTCAATGAACAAATGAAAGAGTATGGTTTGTGGCTTTGTCCACATAGTAGGATCAAAGGCATGACATCTGCGAGAAAGCATTGTCCAGAGAGGCTGCAACATGGGGCATCCCCACCAAACATGTGACGGCGAATCTACTTCCCCACAGTTTCTCCAACACAGCGGAGAGTTTAAAGGGGAAATTTTAAAAAGTCTTAGGGGAGTAAGATGCCACTGGGTGCAAATTTTAAGGTGCAGCTCTAATAAGGTAATACAATGCAGAGCCTGTTTTGTGAGTAAAGTGGCCTTAGACCATTCCTCCTGCAAAGCGTGAAAATTCAAAGCTCTTTCCCATGATATAATATAGGGCGATTTATAAAAAATCGGAAGGTAAAGTAAGTCCTTATAAGAGATGGAAAGTGATCTGGGGATCCTCCGGGCTGTAGCCCAACGTTGTTCCCAATTAGTAGGAGCCCGTAAGGGAAAGGTCGTGAACCCCCAGGAGTGGAGCAAACTCCTCAACCTCCAGAACTCAAATTGGAGCAACTGGGTAGGGTGGTATGTGGAGTTAAAGGTGGCTGGTGGCATTAATTGCCCGCCTGGGAAGAGATCCTGAATAGTAGAAATTCCATGCGAGTGCCATAATGAGGGGTGTGAGTCTCTAAGAGCGCGAAGAAGACCTGACAATGTATGAACCGGCGAGGGGTGCGGAGCAATCTGTGGCAAAGATCGAATTCTATCCCAGAAGCGTAGCGCCGACAGGATTATAAAATTTTGAATGTTGAAAGAGGCCCAGTGTGCTTAGGGATCCACAGCAGGTCTGAAAGAGTGAGTGAGTCAGGGAGAGTCGCTTGTTCTATCCTCCACCACTATTACAGTATTATTTAAATGCAAAAATATGTAATGTTTTTGTGATGCACACTAATTACTGTTCCTTTATGTACAATATATACAGTAAATTAGTAAATTG
Organism: Bombina bombina; assembly: GCF_027579735.1. Lineage (NCBI taxonomy): Eukaryota > Metazoa > Chordata > Amphibia > Anura > Bombinatoridae > Bombina > Bombina bombina. The sequence goes on along the minus strand of NC_069504.1, from coordinate 744,459,051 downwards.
GTTACTTTATGTGTATAGCTTCACTTAATAACATGTATGTGAATTTGCATGTATTTGACCTGAAATATTCTCCCATTAAAGTAGAGGTATCTGTATATAGAAGCCAATGCATGAGTTATATGTGCTTTATCAGATCATAGAATGCTGTAATTTTGGACAGATGGATAATATATTGTAAATTGTGTCTTCAGGTGGGGCACCGCTGTGTATTCTTTACAAGAGGTCCTGTGACAGACCAAGCATTACTTACAAGGCAATGAAGAAGTTCATGGGAGTGTACTCGCTGGTATCCAGCTCCGCCCTCTTAAAGTAAGCCATGACCATGGCGAGAAGGTACCTGTCAGAGACTTTAAAGTGAATGTCCTTTTGAAGGAGAGCTTGAACTTTGTCAGTCTCTGAAATGAAAAAAACTTGTAAATAGTAAGTTGTACTCATCATTCACTATTCTTATTTATCTAAAGGCTCACTGTATATACTTACAGATAGGATGATCAGACAGACACTACAGATGTTGAGCAGCTACATTACCTAGGAGACTGAGGAAGGACCGGAGTTCATTAACTGTAAGGTAGGCATCAGAGTGGTGCAGTCCAGCAGCCCAAGTGCGTAGGGGAACCATCATCTCACGGCCAGTACGGTGTTCATCCCGTGGGTAGCTCTGCTTATTTCCCATAGTATCACTGGAAGTCTGGAATGAAATGACACAGGTTATGTTAAAGCTTATTTGTTTATTGAGAAACCAAACTTCCATGTAATTGAAAACTGATCGCAAACAGTTTAACTCTGACATTTGTTTTTAATTCCAGACATAAAAGTGGAGTTTTTTGTTTAAAAATGAACAAAATACATTTTTTTTACAGCAATAGAAACCGGCAAATGTTCTTGTTAGTAAAGTGCACCTGAATTTTCCCCCTAGTCAATAAGTTTGGGCATAGGGTATATTTATTCTGTTATTTTTTAATATTATTACTTAACGGAAACCCAACTGTATGTGCCGCTTGATTTAGGAGCGATATAAATGAACCTGTTTGCCTAGAGAGGTTCAATATAAGTTGCAAATAAAGACAAGGGATGTTTGAACAGAACAGCCATTTTATATGTATAAAATATCTGCATAGCGTTGGGCTCAGCTATAGGGTTTGCATTGCTGTGGGCATGTTAGCTGCTTTTGGGTATAGCGTGCAGGCGTATTCTTGTTTGTAGGATGTTTCTGAAAATTATCCTTGCAGTTGCCCATTGAGATTGGTATTGTGCACAGTTAGGTTTCTTTTGTTAACCCCATTCACGACTAAGTTAACCCCTTCACCCTGTACATTGCTGGTATTTCTATGGGGCTTGCATTTTTAATAGCGCAGTCTCGCCACCACGGACAAAACAACACTATTTCCGGTGGCCAGCTGGAGGGAGGGTATAATAGCGCAGTCCCACCACTAGCTGCGGGACCCATGCTATTATAACAAAAAAACCTTAACGATCAGCCATGTACAGGGTACATCAGAGTTGTTAAGGAGTTTATTTACAATTCTATGCTATAACCATTTTTGGGCTAGATTGCAAGTGGTGCACTGACTAAGTCGTGATATCAATATGGCAACTGCTCTTGCAGTTTTGTGCTGTATTACAATTTAAAAGTAACACGCACTGCCAAACACAATCTAAATTTGCTCTTGTCGGGATAGTACGAGTAAAGACCTTCCGTAAAGGGTTATGGCTAAAAAAAAAAAAAGTTACCCCAAACACAACGTGTGTGTATGTGTATATTTATTTATTTATTTATATATATATATATATATATATATATATATATATATATAAAATGTAGAAATGACTGCAGCACTCTGGGTATATTTTAACAATTTTAATTACAAGCAGTGAACATACAGGCGACGTTTCGGGCGCCTGTATGTTCACTGCTTGTATTTAAAATTGTTAAAATATACCCGGAGTGCTGCAGTAACTTCTACATTTTCTATCAATATCTGTTTGAGGTGAGACAGAGACTGCTTGCACCCATATATATAAGTGAATTGGTGCTGGACTTTCTCCTATTTATATATATATATATATATGTGTGTTTGCGTGTGTGTGTGTATGTATATTTATATGTGTGTATGCACCTCACTGACGAGGCCCATAGGAGGCCGAAACGATCGTCTGGGGTTGTCATGTTCCTTGTTCAGAGGAGAATTGCCTGGTATTTCGGGGCTGGACTGACCTTACTTGGCGGGATCAGACTGATATACTTCAGGAAAGTTTTCTTCTGTGAAAAGCACACTGGTCTAAAAGAGGCTGCTTCCGGGTGGTAAATCGCCATAGAACAAGCCACTGAGCTGTTGTTCGTTCCTGGTAGAGCGCTTCTCTCTTTGTATGCAAATTATTATGACCCTGGGGAAGTCTCCCTATGGGTGATGGGGGAAACCAGACGTGGACTCCTTGCTCAGTGTGCTTAGAGGAATGTGGCTGCACCTCACTGACGAGGCCCATAGGAGGCCGAAACGATCGTCTGGGGTTGTCATGTTCCTTGTTCAGAGGAGAATTGCCTGGTATTTCGGGGCTGGACTGACCTTACTTGGCGGGATCAGACTGATATACTTCAGGAAAGTTTTCTTCTGTGAAAAGCACACTGGTCTAAAAGAGGCTGCTTCCGGGTGGTAAATCGCCATAGAACAAGCCACTGAGCTGTTGTTCGTTCCTGGTAGAGCGCTTCTCTCTTTGTATGCAAATTATTATGACCCTGGGGAAGTCTCCCTATGGGTGATGGGGGAAACCAGACGTGGACTCCTTGCTCAGTGTGCTTAGAGGAATGTGGCTGCACCTCACTGACGAGGCCCATAGGAGGCCGAAACGATCGTCTGGGGTTGTCATGTTCCTTGTTCAGAGGAGAATTGCCTGGTATTTCGGGGCTGGACTGACCTTACTTGGCGGGATCAGACTGATATACTTCAGGAAAGTTTTCTTCTGTGAAAAGCACACTGGTCTAAAAGAGGCTGCTTCCGGGTGGTAAATCGCCATAGAACAAGCCACTGAGCTGTTGTTCGTTCCTGGTAGAGCGCTTCTCTCTTTGTATGCAAATTATTATGACCCTGGGGAAGTCTCCCTATGGGTGATGGGGGAAACCAGACGTGGACTCCTTGCTCAGTGTGCTTAGAGGAATGTGGCTGCACCTCACTGACGAGGCCCATAGGAGGCCGAAACGATCGTCTGGGGTTGTCATGTTCCTTGTTCAGAGGAGAATTGCCTGGTATTTCGGGGCTGGACTGACCTTACTTGGCGGGATCAGACTGATATACTTCAGGAAAGTTTTCTTCTGTGAAAAGCACACTGGTCTAAAAGAGGCTGCTTCCGGGTGGTAAATCGCCATAGAACAAGCCACTGAGCTGTTGTTCGTTCCTGGTAGAGCGCTTCTCTCTTTGTATGCAAATTATTATGACCCTGGGGAAGTCTCCCTATGGGTGATGGGGGAAACCAGACGTGGACTCCTTGCTCAGTGTGCTTAGAGGAATGTGGCTGCACCTCACTGACGAGGCCCATAGGAGGCCGAAACGATCGTCTGGGGTTGTCATGTTCCTTGTTCAGAGGAGAATTGCCTGGTATTTCGGGGCTGGACTGACCTTACTTGGCGGGATCAGACTGATATACTTCAGGAAAGTTTTCTTCTGTGAAAAGCACACTGGTCTAAAAGAGGCTGCTTCCGGGTGGTAAATCGCCATAGAACAAGCCACTGAGCTGTTGTTCGTTCCTGGTAGAGCGCTTCTCTCTTTGTATGCAAATTATTATGACCCTGGGGAAGTCTCCCTATGGGTGATGGGGGAAACCAGACGTGGACTCCTTGCTCAGTGTGCTTAGAGGAATGTGGCTGCACCTCACTGACGAGGCCCATAGGAGGCCGAAACGATCGTCTGGGGTTGTCATGTTCCTTGTTCAGAGGAGAATTGCCTGGTATTTCGGGGCTGGACTGACCTTACTTGGCGGGATCAGACTGATATACTTCAGGAAAGTTTTCTTCTGTGAAAAGCACACTGGTCTAAAAGAGGCTGCTTCCGGGTGGTAAATCGCCATAGAACAAGCCACTGAGCTGTTGTTCGTTCCTGGTAGAGCGCTTCTCTCTTTGTATGCAAATTATTATGACCCTGGGGAAGTCTCCCTATGGGTGATGGGGGAAACCAGACGTGGACTCCTTGCTCAGTGTGCTTAGAGGAATGTGGCTGCACCTCACTGACGAGGCCCATAGGAGGCCGAAACGATCGTCTGGGGTTGTCATGTTCCTTGTTCAGAGGAGAATTGCCTGGTATTTCGGGGCTGGACTGACCTTACTTGGCGGGATCAGACTGATATACTTCAGGAAAGTTTTCTTCTGTGAAAAGCACACTGGTCTAAAAGAGGCTGCTTCCGGGTGGTAAATCGCCATAGAACAAGCCACTGAGCTGTTGTTCGTTCCTGGTAGAGCGCTTCTCTCTTTGTATGCAAAATATATATATATATATATATATATATACTGTATGGCCTCTAGTTATTAAGGTCTGTCGGACCTGATCCGACAGTGCGGATCAGGTCCGACAGACCTCGCTGAATACGGCGAGCAATACGCTCGCCATATTCAGCATTGCACCAGCAGCTCACAAGAGCTGCTGGTGCAACGCAGCCCCCTGCAGACTCGCGGCCAATAGGCCGCCAGCAGGAGGGTGTCAATCAACCCGATCGTACTCGATCGGGTTGATTTCCGGCGATGTGTGTCCGTCTGCTCAGAGCAGGCGGACAGGTTATGGAGCAGCGGTCTTTGTCACCGCTGCTTCATAACTGGTGTTTCTGGCGAGCCTGCAGGCTCCCCAGAAACACGGGGCATCAAGCTCCATTCGGAGCTTGATACATATGCCCCTATGTGTGTATGTATATTTATATGTGTATATATCTGTATATATATAAGTATGTATATTTATATGTGTGTGTATATATATATATACAGGGAGTGCAGAATTATTAGGCAAATGAGTATTTTGAACACATCATCCTCTTTATGCATGTTGTCTTACTCCAAGCTGTATAGGCTCGAAAGCCTACTACCAATTAAGCATATTAGGTGATGTGCATCTCTGTAATGAGAAGGGGTGTGGTCTAATGACATCAACACCCTATATCAGGTGTGCATAATTATTAGGCAACTTCCTTTCCTTTGGCAAAATGGGTCAAAATAAGGACTTGACAGGCTCAGAAAAGTCAAAAATAGTGAGATATCTTGCAGAGGGATGCAGCACTCTTAAAATTGCAAAGCTTCTGAAGCGTGATCATCGAACAATCAAGCGTTTCATTCAAAATAGTCAACAGGGTCGCAAGAAGCGTGTGGAAAAACCAAGGCGCAAAATAACTGCCCATGAACTGAGAAAAGTCAAGCGTGCAGCTGCCAAGATGCCACTTGCCACCAGTTTGGCCATATTTCAGAGCTGCAACATCACTGGAGTGCCCAAAAGCACAAGGTGTGCAATGCTCAGAGACATGGCCAAGGTAAGAAAGGCTGAAAGACGACCACCACTGAACAAGACACACAAGCTGAAACGTCAAGACTGGGCCAAGAAATATCTCAAGACTGATTTTTCTAAGGTTTTATGGACTGATGAAATGAGAGTGAGTCTTGATGGGCCAGATGGATGGGCCCGTGGCTGGATTGGTAAAGGGCAGAGAGCTCCCGTCCGACTCAGACGCCAGCAAGGTGGAGGTGGAGTACTGGTTTGGGCTGGTATCATCAAAGATGAGCTTGTGGGGCCTTTTCAGGTTGAGGATGGAGTCAAGCTCAACTCCCAGTCCTACTGCCACTTTCTGGAAGACACCTTCTTCAAGCAGTGGTACAGGAAGAAGTCTGCATCCTTCAAGAAAAACATGATTTTCATGCAGGACAATGCTCCATCACACGCGTCCAAGTACTCCACAGCGTGGCTGGCAAGAAAGGGTATAAAAGAAGAAAATCTAATGACATGGCCTCCTTGTTCACCTGATCTGAACCCCATTGAGAACCTGTGGTCCATCATCAAATGTGAGATTTACAAGGAGGGAAAACAGTACACCTCTCTGAACAGTGTCTGGGAGGCTGTGGTTGCTGCTGCACGCAATGTTGATGGTGAACAGATCAAAACACTGACAGAATCCATGGATGGCAGGCTTTTGAGTGTCCTTGCAAAGAAAGGTGGCTATATTGGTCACTGATTTGTTTTTGTTTTGTTTTTGAATGTCAGAAATGTATATTTGTGAATGTTGAGATGTTATATTGGTTTCACTGGTAAAAATAAATAATTGAAATGGGTATATATTTGTTTTTTGTTAAGTTGCCTAATAATTATGCACAGTAATAGTCACCTGCACACACAGATATCCCCCTAAAATAGCTAAAACTAAAAACAAACTAAAAACTACTTCCAAAAATATTCAGCTTTGATATTAATGAGTTTTTTGGGTTCATTGAGAACATGGTTGTTGTTCAATAATAAAATTAATCCTCAAAAATACAACTTGCCTAATAATTCTGCACTCCCTGTATATATATATATATATGCGTATACATATGTGTGTGTGTATATATACAATATATATATATATATATATATATGTGTGTGTGTGTTTTCACTCAAATCTTTCTTAAAGAAATGTGAAAATCAGTTTTCAAGGGACATTCTAGTCAAAATGCAAATGCACATAGATGAGTTATATCATTGAATTGAAACATATTTGCAATATACATGTACTGGCAAAAATGCTTCTAGTAAAAGTTATCACTGTTTTAGACTAAACATTTTCTCTGCACGTGCATGTGAAGCATAGTTAAATATTCTCAGTGATCCAGCATTTTAAATACTGCAGCTGATCAGAGCGCCAGTGGGACTTGTATCATGTCATGTTTAGAAGCATTTTTGCTAATACATGCATATTACAAAAATGCTTTTATTCAAAAATGTAATGCATTCATGTGGATTAAAATTTTGGTTGAAATATCCCTTTCATCTACTCAGTATTGCAACAATATTATACATATAGTGATAACGTCACATGCATAACCCTTAGCTTAATAGAACAGTAAAGTCAAAATTACACTTTCATGGTTCAGATATAGGGGTAGATTTACCAAGCAGCGGATGCTGCAATCTACCCCCGAAGTTTCCGGCTCACCGGAAACTTAAGTTAAAAAGCAGCGGTCGTGCTCCTTAACTCGTCCGCCAGCTCTGAGGTGGCAGACTGCAATCATCCCGATCTGATCGGGATGATTGACACCCCCTGCTAGTGGCCGATTGGCCGCAAATGTGCAGGGGCGGCATTGCAGAAGCATTTCACCAGAAATGCGTGTGGAATGTTAAATGCCGACAGCGTATGCCATTTAGCAATTTCGGGCGGAATCATGTCCGCCGACCATTTGATTATTCGGCCCAATAGTGTGAAATTTCATACAACTTTCCAATTTAATTATCAAATTTTATTACTTGTTTTGGTAAAACAGGGGGTGCACATGTCTTTTGCACCCTGTGGTAACAATGTTTGCATTGATGTTTGTAGCATTATTATATAAAGTTACAAACACTACTAACTGATGCGTGCAAGTGATAAGGAGTTTATTGCACTCTTTGCGCACGTCAGAAGTAGCGTGCTTATTACAAGTTGAAAGTAAACACGTTCGCATGAGGGCAATTGAATGTAATGCTTGTCAGGATATTGCAACTTCAGAGCTCTGGTTAACTGTTACTCTCGATTAAAAAGTTACAAAACACATCAATATTACATTTAAAAGTACAGTTACACTCATAATAACACTATCTACTAAAAATTATTTTTACAAAAATTGCAACAAAGTTTTAAAGTGAATTTAAATTTAACGTTATTAGCTAAAGTCAAATGATAGAAGTTAAAATATAAATGAGACTTTCATTCATGAAATCTTTAGTATATACTTATGTTCAGAGATATTTCACTAGAAACGCTATATGGATAAGAAATGAATCTCCGGTTGCCATATTCAGCAATTGACTGACAGATGACTCTGCAATCAACTAATCTGGGGGAAACAACGATTAGTTGATTGCAGATGAGTCATCTGTCAATCAATTGCTGAATATGGCGACCGGAGGTTCAGTTCTTAGCGTTTCTAGTGAAATATCTCTGAACATAAGTATATACTAAAGATTTGATGAATGAAAGTCTTATTCATTTTTTAACTTCTATTTTTTTACTTTAGCTAATAACGTTAAATTTACATTCACTTTAAGGGCTCAAAGATATGAGGTCTTAGGTGGGATAAAAGGACTGCAAAGGGCTTTCACATAGAGATACATATCTATACATGCCTGTTTATTAGACACAGCCATTAATGTCTAAACCGTTGGCAACAAAAGTGAGTACACCGCAAAGTTGAAATGTCCAAATTGGGCCCAATTGGCCATTTTCCCTCCCCGGTGTCATGTGACTTGTTAGTGTTACAAGGTCTCAGGTGTGAATGGGGAGCAGGTGTGTTAAATTTGGTGTTATCACTCTCACACTCTCTCATACTGGTCACTGGAAGTTCAACATGGCACCTCATGGGAAAAAACTCTCTGAGGAGCTTAAAAAAAGAATTGTTGCTCTACATATAGATGGCCTAGGCTATTAGAAGATTGCCAAGACCCTGAAACTGAGCTGCAGCACGGTGGCCAAGACCATACAGCAGTTTCACAGGACAGGTTCCACTCAGAATAGGCCTCACCATGGTCGACCAAAGAAGTTGAGTGCACGTGCTAAGCGTCATATCCAGAGGTTGTCTTTGGGAAATAGACAAATAAGTGCTGCCAGCATTGCTGCAGAGGTTGAAGTGGTGGGGTTCAGCCTGTCAGTGCTTAGACTATATGCCACACACTGCAACAAATTGGTCTGCATGGCTGTCATCCCAGAAGGAAGCCTTTACTAAAGATGATGCACAAGAAAGCCCGCAAACAGTTTGTTGAAGACAAGCAGACTAAGGACATGGATTGCTGAAACCATGTCCTGTGGTCCCATGAGACTAAGATAAACTTATTTGGTTTAGATGGTGTCAAGCGTGTGTGGTGGCATCCAGGTGAGGAGTACAAAGACAAGTGTGTCTTGCTTACAGTCAAGCATGGTGGTGGGAGTGTCATGGTCTGGACCTGCATGAGTGCTGCTGGCACTGGGGTGCTATAGTTCATTGAGGGAACCATGAATGCCAACATGTACTGTGACATACTGAAGCAGAGCATGATCCCTTCCCTTCAGAGACTTAGCCGCAGGGCAGTATTCCAACATGATAACGACCCCAGACACAACTCCAAGACGACCACTGCCAGGACGACCCCTGCCTTGCTAAAGAAGCTGACGGTAAAGGTGATTGACTGGCCAAGCATGTCTCCAGACCTAAACCCTATTGAGCATCTGTGGGGCATCCTCAAATGGAATGTGGGGGGAGCGCAAGGTCTCTAACATCCACCAGCTCCGTGATGTTGTCATGGAGGAGTGGAAGAGGACTCCAGTGGCAACCTGTGAAGCTCTGGTGAACTACATGCCCAAGAGGGTTAAGGCAGTGCTGGAAAATAATGGTGGCCACACAAAATATTGACACTTTGGGCCCAATTTCGACATTTCCACTCACATTTGTACTCACATTTGTTGCCAGCGGTTTAGACATTAATGGCTGTGTATTGAGTCATTTTGAGGGGACAGCAAATTTACACTGTTATACAGGCTGTACACTCACTACTTTACATTGTAGCAAAGTGTCATTTCTTCAGTGTTGTCACTTGAAAAGATATAATAAAATATTTACAAAAATGTGAGGGGTGTACTCACTTTTGTGAGATACTGTATATATATATATATATATATATATATATATATATATACACATACGTATTCACAAAGCTTGGTTTAGCAAGGTTTAAATACATCTTTGGGAGTGCTGCCAATGAGACCAAATAGTTACACAACACAGGGGGTATCGGGGCACATCTACTTGCAAATAAACAACACTTTTTTAAATGCTGCAAAAAAATTGTCTGCAAAAAACACCTATGATTTTATATTAAAATTGGGATATTAGTCACACAATATGGCCATATTCTGCTTAGCCGGTCACCAACTTACATGGTGCCCCAATGTTGACTGATCCTAACACTACAGTGCTTTGTCTTTATGGGCTGAATCATTCCTGCTTTTTCTCTTTATAATAGAATGAGACTCCCTGGCTTTATATACACAACTCCATTACACTGTCATGAGTACACCAGTCTACAGCCAATACAGGAGTAGTGCACATGAGGGCACGTGTGGGAGGCAGTGGAGCAATAATGAAGTTTTTATGGTAATAGCTGTTGGTTTACATTCAGATAATGTGCAGTCAGCTGAATTTTTCTTTGAACGTAGCACAGACATAATTAGTATAAAACACAGAAGCCTCGGGGTACTGCAAAGAATAACATTTTACAATCCTTTAGAAAACATATCTAATGGTTTTCAACAGAAAATCACTACTAAAGTTTATGGAGATTTTTTTAGATAAATAATTTGATACTTTTTTCTACAGGATTGTTTTTTACCCCAATGTGTTTTTTTTATCTGGTTAATTGTGTTAGCTATGACTATATTCATGTAAGGAAGAATAGCCATTCTCATAACAAACCTTTAACTGGTATCATTGTTTATAGATAAATTACACATAAACATCATATAAATGGCCTAACAAACTGTATCAGCTGCGTAAAATGCCTGGAACACACATTATATACAATACACTGTGCGCTAATGTTGCTGCATCTATTTTCCTATAGCAAACAACCAACACATCCCTATAGAGAATGCTAAAGAGGTGACCACTGTGTTATGTACTTGTCATGTATTAGTTATCTTACCCAATTACATCCCTCAAAGACACCCAAAATGTCCACACCCAATCACAGGGAGTTGATCAGTGGCACAGTTAATGTGATTGGTCTCTTTGTAGGAGTTGTTAATGACTGAGGCTGGGCCACATAGCTCTAAATTAATCTGAATTGTTATAATAAAACAACTGTGGTGCCAGATGACTCCAGTTTGTAACATCAGTTGGTCATTTAGTTTTCCCAGGATCACTCAGATCAGCCAGGAAACAAACACCTACTGGGCAGTTTGTGTAAGTGGCACATTTGTACATTTAGTAACTCTATAATAGTAATTGTACCCAGAAAGCTCTAGATCTCCACCTGGATCTATGTCTCCAATTAGAATAGAATTGTTATAGGGGGCCCATAAACCAAAAGATTAAATATTAAAGGGATATGTATAAAATCTAAGTAATGCAATGGACAGAAGACTTCAATAGCTGAGCTTGTACATACAAGCAATCAGTAAGGTTACACCACTCTCCCAGCATGGGCCCATTGTTGTGACTCACATAAACCTCTTATTTCTAGAGACCAGTTGGTAGCTGTAACCCACAATACCTGGTCTATAAGGCTGCCTGAGTCTTCTTATGCACTAACCTTAGCAGAGGATGGTACAAAGCTTCCCCAGCGAGATGCCCAGCAAGTGAAGAATATCAGATGGTTAGGTCTGTATAATCCTGTAAATGATTCCAAGAAAAGAACAGGAAAAGTCACACTTTGGAAGTTGAGTGTCAGCTAGAAGCTTAAACCAAACCTTCCTCAGCACAGTTGGCAGAAAAAATGAACATGGCAGTTTGAGTCAGTAATTAGTCCTGACAAAACTGTCATTTTTCTCAAATAGCCAGCCAATCAGCAAACAAAGATATTTTGTTGTAGCCAATCAGCAGTGAGGGAAGTTACTATAGTAACATGCAGCTTCCATTTTATATTACATATTGGTAATGTTACTATATTAACAACATTTGTTACAAAACTGATATGTTGACATGTATCAGTGAGCAGCTACACACAGTGCAGTACAGTTTGTTTTTATTAGTAAATTCCAACAGCCTAATTAAATCATTGTACAGTGATGTTAGCTACATCTTATCTGTTTCTGTAATACAAGTTCAATCATTTCCCTGTGTGTCCCACATTGGCTTTATAAACCAGCATACTTTTAAAAAAAGTTATCGTTTTTATGTTTTCGCTTCTTCGCAAGCAGCTTTTGGCAAGAAAGTCATTCAGGCTGCAGTGTCGGGTAAATAGGGAAATTGTCCCACCCTGTCCTTAACATAGACCATCTGCTTGGATATTAAACCCATATGTTATGGAGGACGGTGACCATCATTATTTTACAATGAAATTATAATTTATGCTTACCTGATAAATTATTTTTTTTCGGAACGAAGAATCGTCCGCAGGCCCCGCCTGTTTAAATTTCTAGGCAACAGTTCTAGTGACATCTATAGACCCTGCTTTGTCTTCCCTACCTTTTTCTTTCCTATTCTCTACTTGGCTATACATAAAACTAAAAGAGAAGTGGGAGGAATTTTAAGCTCTGATATGGTTTCTTGACCTATTTCTAGATGCGGGAAATATATCCCATATGTTATGGAGGACTGTGGACCATCATCATTCCAAAAGAAAATAATTTATCAGGTGTTTTGTGTGCATACACTATACATTTTGTAGTCACTATGTGTGAACTGTACAGCAGGGCAGGCTGGCTATATGGGCCACTGTTACTGGTCGAATCAGGGCCGATGCAGGTGTAATGCTGGGCAGTTTTTTTCATAGGCATGATCTAGGTATGTCACAACCCAATTAACTTTTTCTTTTAGCTTTTATCAGTGTCCACAGTGATCAGAAAGCACTGTACAGTACTTACTTTGATTCTGCAATCCCATAGAAGTAAACCGCCTTACTTAATAATTTCTCATGTTTTTGACTACAATTATATATATATAACATTGTAAAAGGGTTGAGTTGTTATACCAATGTTCTTGACCCCTGGACCATATTTGTCAGTCTTCACCTGAGCTGTATGCTAAACCTTTTTTTTTTGAGGTTACAATAAGCGTCAATACATACAAATATAATGACATCATATATACATCTAGAGACAACATAAAAATAAAAGTATCATTTAAATGATACATACACTCTCTGTTGTACAAATCAAAAATAATTTAACCTCAATTTTTCAATTTCTAGAAAACAGAAAAAACTAAATCATAGGAAATCAGGTTAATTATCAACCAAAAAAATAATTAGATTAGATTAATGGAATCAGTGGCTAAATCTTATAGCTTTAATAAAAAAAAAAATATTATAACATTATTATAATTCAATAATTTAGCTGATATCTCCAATACTACCTACATTTCCAGGTTAATATAAATAAAGATGATTACCACTGTTCACTATGGAACTAAATAAATCTACCTTTTATTGATTAAACAATATCTTACAGTTTACCCTTAAAATATTTACTTGAAATAAAACAGATTATATTTACCCATATTACAATTCTCCTCTTATGAACTCAAGGTAAAAAGAAAAAAACAAAACACATTGCTTCCCTTAACACCCCCCAATCACGCTACAAACCATTAATTGATGCATAATTTCTCTATATGCTAAACTTTAATACACGTTTACACATTTCCTTTTTTGGTTTTTACAAAAATGCTTGTTTTTATGCAGACTCCTAACTTATAAATGAAATAGGATCATATAGTTTTATTTATTATTTAGTGCTTTGCTTATTTGAGCTGTTACATAATACAGTTATAAAGAAGAAAAACATAAGCAAAATTAAACCCAATATAATACATATAAAGCCTAAAGCTCCTGACAGTGCTTTATCTAAAATATACAAAATAAACATTCCTCTGCATGTTATTGGCAACATTTTAAACTATTCCAGTATATGAGTAAGAGGACAGAAAGTGCACATTTGTCATTAATCAGATACCTTATTCTTCGCTGCTGTTAAAAAGGTGGTGGGAGTAAAATATATATAGAAGACGAGGGGGCCTATTTATTATGTGTCTGTCCAACATGATCCAATCAACGGATCAGGTCCGACAGAGATCGCTGAATGCGGAGAGCAATACGCTCTCCACATTCAGCATTGCACTAGCAGCTCTTGTGAACTGCTGGCGCAACGCCGCCCCCTGCAGATTCGGCCGCTAGCAGGGGGGTGTTAATCAACCCGATCGTATTCGATCGGGTTGAATTGCGGCGATGTCTGTCTGCCTACTCAGAGCAGGCGGACAGGTTATGGAGCAGCGGTCTTTAGACTGCTGCTTCATAACTGGTGTTTCTGGCGAGCCTGAAGGCTCGCCAGAAACACAAGCCCTCAAGCTCCATACGGAACTTGATAAATGGGCCTCATAGAAGTCATGGTGCAGAGTTTTATAAGTGGCACATTTCTACCACTTGTGCAGAGGGTCTGACCATAAAAATATATACCTGTGTGTGTATGTGTGTATTGTCTGTCCCTTGACATGAAGGAGAGTGTATGACATCATGTAAAACTTTCTCCCTTCCAGGAAGCTCACTCCCAATGCATGCTTTAAATTAGAGTCCAGAACTGCAGTGGCACAATACTGCGAGGGAAATAGTGAACTATAAATTCCAGAATGCTATTAAACAAATGCCAAAATATTGTTTTTTTTTCTCAAAAACAGAGCTACATTCAGGTGGATTAAAATATCTTTTAAAAAAAAAACAACTGGATATTAAATTGTCTTTATTTTCTGCAGTTTTTACTCCAGGCGGGGCGGAAAAAATTTGCCCCATGCCTGGAAGTCATTAGTAATATTATGATTTTGATTTCACTGACAATTTTCTCTACATAGCATGGGTGTCTCATATAGAAGGTGCCTAGAGTCCTGCTAGTTCTTGAGCTGCCTGTGTTCCAGATGCTTTTTTAGAGGTTTCCTGATTCTAATTATGGTCATCGTGCAGCTGTGCAATTCTGTCACTATGCACCACCAAATCATGATATATGTATGAGCAGGGATAGGCAAGGTGTCCGTACACGGACACTGGTGTCCTTGACTAGCCCTTGCAGTGTCCGCCACAACCTTAGTATATGTTTTGATTGAATAATAGGAATAAAAAAAAATGTAGTGTGAATAAAGTTAGTGGCTTGTCAAGAGACTGCTAGCGATATTGGGTGATAAGTTATGGAATAACTAAAGCCTGAGTGAAATACTGGATGTGTATCTGCATCTGTATAACACCCAGCACTATATAATGACACAGTAGTGACACTGGCACATGCGTATAGCCAGACAAGGGTTGGTTATAGGGTCAGTGGTATCTGCATCAGTATAATAACACCCAGCGCTATATAATGACACAGTAGTGACACTGGCGCATGCATATAGCCAGACAAGGGATGGTTATAGGGTCAGTGGTATCTGCATCAGTATAATAACACCCAGCGCTATATAATGACACAGTAGTGACACTGGCACATGGGTATAGCCAGACAAGGGTTGGTTATAGGGTCAGTGGTATCTGCATCAGTATAATAACACCCAGCGCTATATAATGACACAGTAGTAACACTGGCACATGGGTATAGCCAGACAAGGGATGGTTATAGGGTCAGTGGTATCTGCATCAGTATAATAACACCCAGCGCTATATAATGACACAGTAGTGACACTGGCACATGCATATAGCCAGACAAGGGATGGTTATAGGGTCAGTGGTATCTGCATCAGTATAATAACACCCAGCGCTATATAATGACACAGTAGTGACACTGGCACATGCATATAGCCAGACAAGGGATGGTTATAGGGTCAGTGGTATCTGCATCAGTATAATAACACCCAGCGCTATATAATGACACAGTAGTGACACTGGCACATGCATATAGCCAGACAAGGGATGGTTATAGGGTCAGTGGTATCTGCATCAGTATAATAACACCCAGCGCTATATAATGACACAGTAGTGACACTGGCACATGGGTATAGCCAGACAAGGGATGGTTATAGGGTCAGTGGTATCTGCATCAGTATAATAACACCCAGCGCTATATAATGACACAGTAGTGACACTGGCACATGGGTATAGCCAGACAAGGGATGGTTATAGGGTCAGTGGTATCTGCATCAGTATAATAACACCCAGCGCTATATAATGACACAGTAGTGACACTGGCACATGGGTATAGCCAGAGAAGGGCTGGTTATAGGATCAGTGGTATCTGCATCAGTATAATAACACCCAGCACTATATAATGACACAGTAGTGACACTGGCACATGGGTATAGCCAGAGGAGGGCTGGTTATAGGATCAGTGGTATCTGCATCAGTATAATAACACCCAGCGCTATATAATGACACAGTAGTGACACTGGCACATGGGTATAGCCAGAGGAGGGCTGGTTATAGGATCAGTGGTATCTGCATCAGTATAATAACAACCAGCGCTATATAATGATAAAGTAGTGACACTGGCTTATGGGTATAGCCAGAGGAGGGCTGGTTATAGGATCAGTGGTATCTGCATCAGTATAATAACACCCAGCACTATATAATGACACAGTAGTGACACTGGCACATGCATATAGCCAGACAAGGGATGGTTATAGGGTCAGTGGTATCTGCATCAGTATAATAACACCCAGCGCTATATAATGACACAGTAGTGACACTGGCACATGGGTATAGCCAGAGGAGGGCTGGTTATAGGATCAGTGGTATCTGCATCAGTATAATAACACCCAGCGCTATATAATGACACAGTAGTGACACTGGCACATGCATATAGCCAGACAAGGGATGGTTATAGGGTCAGTGGTATCTGCATCAGTATAATAACACCCAGCACTATATAATGACACAGTAGTGACACTGGCGCATGCATATAGCCAGACAAGGGATGGTTATAGGGTCAGTGGTATCTGCATCAGTATAATAACACCCAGCACTATATAATGACACAGTAGTGACACTGGCACATGCATATAGCCAGACAAGGGATGGTTATAGGGTCAGTGGTATCTGCATCAGTATAATAACACCCAGCACTATATAATGACACAGTAGTGACACTGGCACATGGGTATAGCCAGAGGAGGGCTGGTTATAGGATCAGTGGTATCTGCATCAGTATAATAACACCCAGCACTATATAATGACACAGTAGTGACACTGGCACATGGGTATAGCCAGAGGAGGGCTGGTTATAGGATCAGTGGTATCTGCATCAGTATAATAACACCCAGCGCTATATAATGACACAGTAGTGACACTGGCACATGGGTATAGCCAGAGGAGGGCTGGTTATAGGGTCAGTGGTATCTGCATCAGTATAATAACACCCAGCGCTATATAATGACACAGTAGTGACACTGGCACATGGGTATAGCCAGAGGAGGGCTGGTTATAGGATCAGTGGTATCTGCATCAGTATAATAACACCCAGCGCTATATAATGACACAGTAGTGACACTGGCACATGGGTATAGCCAGAGGAGGGCTGGTTATAGGATCAGTGGTATCTGCATCAGTATAATAACACCCAGCACTATATAATGACACAGTAGTGACACTGGCACATGGGTATAGCCAGAGGAGGGCTGGTTATAGGATCAGTGGTATCTGCATCAGTATAATAACACCCAGCGCTATATAATGACACAGTAGTGACACTGGCACATGGGTATAGCCAGAGGAGGGCTGGTTATAGGATCAGTGGTATCTGCATCAGTATAATAACACCCAGCACTATATAATGACACAGTAGTGACACTGGCACATGGGTATAGCCAGAGGAGGGCTGGTTATAGGATCAGTGGTATCTGCATCAGTATAATAACACCCAGCGCTATATAATGACACAGTAGTGACACTGGCACATGGGTATAGCCAGAGGAGGGCTGGTTATAGGATCAGTGGTATCTGCATCAGTATATTAACACCAAGCACTATATAATGACACAGTAGTGACACTGGCACATGGGTATAACCAGAGGAGGGCTGGTTATAGGATCAGTGGTATCTGCATCAGTAAAATAACACCCAGCACTATATAATGACACAGTAGTGACACTGGCACATGGGTATAGCCAGACAAGGGATGGTTATAGGATCAGTGGTATCTGCATCAGTATAATAACACCCAGCGCTATATAATGACACAGTAGTGACACTGGCACATGGGTATAGCCAGAGGAGGGCTGGTTATAGGATCAGTGGTATCTGCATCAGTATAATAACACCCAGCACTATATAATGACACAGTAGTGACACTGGCACATGGGTATAGCCAGAGGAGGGCTGGTTATAGGATCAGTGGTATCTGCATCAGTATAATAACACCCAGCGCTATATAATGACACAGTAGTGACACTGGCACATGGGTATAGCCAGAGGAGGGCTGGTTATAGGATCAGTGGTATCTGCATCAGTATAATAACACCCAGCGCTATATAATGACACAGTAGTGACACTGGCACATGGGTATAGCCAGAGGAGGGCTGGTTATAGGATCAGTGGTATCTGCATCAGTATAATAACACCCAGCGCTATATAATGACACAGTAGTGACACTGGCACATGGGTATAGCCAGAGGAGGGCTGGTTATAGGATCAGTGGTATCTGCATCAGTATAATAACACCCAGCACTATATAATGACACAGTAGTGACACTGGCACATGGGTATAGCCAGAGGAGGGCTGGTTATAGGATCAGTGGTATCTGCATCAGTATAATAACACCCAGCGCTATATAATGACACAGTAGTGACACTGGCACATGGGTATAGCCAGAGGAGGGCTGGTTATAGGATTAGTGGTATCTGCATCAGTATAATAACACCCAGCACTATATAATGACACAGTAGTGACACTGGCACATGGGTATAGCCAGAGGAGGGCTGGTTATAGGATCAGTGGTATCTGCATCAGTATAATAACACCCAGCGCTATATAATGACACAGTAGTGACACTGGCACATGGGTATAGCCAGAGGAGGGCTGGTTATAGGATCAGTGGTATCTGCATCAGTATAATAACACCCAGCGCTATATAATGACACAGTAGTGACACTGGCACATGGGTATAGCCAGAGGAGGGCTGGTTATAGGATCAGTGGTATCTGCATCAGTATATTAACACCAAGCACTATATAATGACACAGTAGTGACACTGGCACATGGGTATAACCAGAGGAGGGCTGGTTATAGGATCAGTGGTATCTGCATCAGTAAAATAACACCCAGCACTATATAATGACACAGTAGTGACACTGGCACATGCATATAGCCAGACAAGGGATGGTTATAGGATCAGTGGTATCTGCATCAGTATAATAACACCCAGCGCTATATAATGACACAGTAGTGACACTGGCACATGGGTATAGCCAGAGGAGGGCTGGTTATAGGATTAGTGGTATCTGCATCAGTATAATAACACTAAGCACTATACAAAGACATAGTAGTGACACTGGCATATGGGTATAGCCAGAGGAGGGCTGGTTATAGGATCAGTGGTATCTGCATCAGTATAATAACACCCAGCGCTATATAATGACACAGTAGTGACACTGGCACATGGGTATAGCCAGAGGAGGGCTGGTTATAGGATCAGTGGTATCTGCATCAGTATAATAACACCCAGCACTATATAATGACACAGTAGTGACACTGGCACATGGGTATAGCCAGAGGAGGGCTGGTTATAGGATCAGTGGTATCTGCATCAGTATAATAACACCCAGCGCTATATAATGACACAGTAGTGACACTGGCACATGGGTATAGCCAGAGGAGGGCTGGTTATAGGATCAGTGGTATCTGCATCAGTATAATAACACCCAGCACTATATAATGACACAGTAGTGACACTGGCACATGGGTATAGCCAGAGGAGGGCTGGTTATAGGGTCAGTGGTATCTGCATCAGTATAATAACACCCAGCACTATATAATGACACAGTAGTGACACTGGCACATGGGTATAGCCAGAGGAGGGCTGGTTATAGGATCAGTGGTATCTGCATTAGTATAATAACACCCAGCACTATATAATGACACAGTAGTGACACTGGCACATGGGTATAGCCAGAGGAGGGCTGGTTATAGGATCAGTGGTATCTGCATCAGTATAATAACACCCAGCGCTATATAATGACACAGTAGTGACACTGGCACATGGGTATAGCCAGAGGAGTGCTGGTTATAGGGTTAGAGGTATCTGCATCAGTATAATAACACCCAGCACTATATAATGACACAGTAGTGACACTGGCACATGGGTATAGCCAGAGGAGGGCTGGTTATAGGATCAGTGGTATCTGCATCAGTATAATAACACCCAGCACTATATAATGACACAGTAGTGACACTGGCACATGGGTATAGCCAGAGGAGGACTGGTTATAGGATCAGTGGTATCTGCATCAGTATAATAACACCCAGCGCTATATAATGACACAGTAGTGACACTGGCACATGGGTATAGCCAGAGGAGGGCTGGTTATAGGATCAGTGGTATCTGCATCAGTAAAATAACACCCAGCACTATATAATGACACAGTAGTGACACTGGCACATGGGTATAGCCAGAGGAGGGCTGGTTATAGGATCAGTGGTATCTGCATCAGTATAATAACACCCAGCACTATATAATGACACAGTAGTGACACTGGCACATGGGTATAGCCAGAGGAGGACTGGTTATAGGATCAGTGGTATCTGCATCAGTATAATAACACCCAGCGCTATATAATGACACAGTAGTGACACTGGCACATGGGTATAGCCAGAGGAGGGCTGGTTATAGGATCAGTGGTATCTGCATCAGTAAAATAACACCCAGCACTATATAATGACACAGTAGTGACACTGGCACATGGGTATAGCCAGAGGAGGGCTGGTTATAGGATCAGTGGTATCTGCATCAGTATAATAACACCCAGCGCTATATAATGACACAGTAGTGACACTGGCACATGGGTATAGCCAGAGGAGGGCTGGTTATAGGATTAGTGGTATCTGCATCAGTATAATAACACCCAGCACTATATAATGACACAGTAGTGACACTGGCACATGGGTATAGCCAGACAAGGGCTGGTTATAGGGTCAGTGGTATCTGCATCAGTATAATAACACCCAGCACTATATAATGACACAGTAGTGATACTGGTTCATGGGTATAGCCAGAGGAGGGCTGGTTATAGGATCAGTGGTATCTGCATCAGTATAATAACACCAAGCACTATAAAATAATGTTTTTAATTTAAAATGTACCTTGGTGTCCTTCACTAAGGTCTGTAATTTGGAAAATGTCTGCCACAGCCTTTGTCTGTGCCTATCCCTGTGTATGAGAGGTGTGGGGTCCCTGGTTCTTCCACTGAGAGCCTGCACAGCAGTGAGTGCATAGGACAAGTGGTTGTTTTAGAGTAAAGCAAAGGTGACCCTCATATATTCATATCAATAAACTGGATAAAATAAGACAAAAATATCAATATTTAATTTTTTAAAGTTTTATTATTAGGGAAATTGAGGTTAACAGGGATTTTGTAAATTGGTGCTGTTTTCTGTGGATGACGTTAGCCTAAAAAAAAAAAAACAAGAATAATAATTTGTGACATTATTTATTAGCAATAGATAACAGCCTTGTAATAAATGTATAAAAGAAACTTTGTTTTCCATCTCTCTAAATGTTTATTGTTGTGTAACTGATCTGTGATGTTTATCTAAAAGGTGTTTATTGAAAATTTCTTTTTACTTTTCTGTTCCGGATAATGTGTATATTATATATTGGTGAAAAGCATATACTGTATAAGATGCAGGTGATCACCATGAAACATTAATAACCTGCAGAAGCAGATAAACTCGGGGAGGGGGAGGTGCCAAGTGGTGACGTCATCACGTTTTCGTGTGGTGGAAGGCAGCATGTAGCATGAGCTGGGGAAGAGAGAGCGGTGGTGAGAACTAAGCACCACGCTACGCTAAAAGGCGACTTTTTTCCTGGCAACACAGCTGCAGTTGATCTGGACCATGCAGTTCGCGTTGGCACGCATGAAACAAGTGGAGGCAAACTGGTGGCCCCTTTAACACCACGGCACGGTAGGAGACATAGGTTCTCAGCTTAATAGAGAGCCAGTCTAAGTCTAATCTAAACTGCATCATATTTTTGGCCTGTTTTATGTTTGTTTGGCCCTGTGCAGAATATAAGATAGATGCGGAGAAGACCTTCTAAGTACCGGATAGAGTGGCAACCGACTACAGAAAGGATTGTGTACAGATGGAAGACACTGAGGCAGAGGCTCAGGTGGCCTGGATAAAGGTGTGTTAAATCCCTTCCTTGTGACTGTGTGAGTCTACATATCCATACAGCACCGGGTATTTGAAATGTACAACAGATGACGTTTTATTACACTTTGACTACAGCATAAGGTTGAACAGAGTCATATTGCTGTAGGTGCAAATTAAGAGCACAAAATAGAACTGTGTGAACCTTTGTGTCAGGGTTTTTTCCCTGTTGTGTTTGCCATGTGCTGCTGGCAGCCATTTTACTCACCTCTCTTCCTGACTATAATGCATTGCGGTGGATGCTGCTCAATTCCTGCACTTCCTTTTATGGCCAGACTGGTGTGCATCATCCATGTGAGACAGGATGCAGTCTCAGAATTGTGATGTCATCACTTATTATTTAAAGGGCCTCTGTTCAGCATGCTTTGCCTTTGTGTTGTCTCAGACCTGTTTGTGAGAGTTCCTGTGTATTACCTGGCTGCCTGACATCCTTCCTGGTTCCTGATCCCTGGCTTGTTCCTGACTCTGCTGTTTTCCTTGTTCCTGATTCCGGATCGTCTGACTATTCGCTTTGGCTCCTGACTCGGCTCGTCTGACTACCAGCTCTGGTTTAGATTCCTGGGTTGTTATTTGACTTGTGGACTTTTTATTATTTTTTGCTATTAATAAAGGTGTGATTATTTTTGCACTTCTCGTCTCAGTCTGATTCCTGGCACCCTGACATTACGCAAAGGCCATGAATCCTGATGGTGCTAATAATCCACCTTTACCTGCCATCATTTCCAGGATGGATGAACAGGATCACCGCTTGGATCAATTTGCACTAGCCCTGCAAACCCTGCTGACTCACACTGCACATTTGGACCAAAGTGTCCCGCAAGTTATGGCTGCTCCTGTTTCCGCTGCTGCACCTATAAAGGAGGAGTAGGAGAAGAGCAAAAACTTGAGAATTTTTAATCAAGTACAATAAAACAAAAACACATAAAAACTTACACTTAAGTAAGCGTAGACAGTCCCCAGTCAAATTGCAATCAACAGCGGTGACAGTCTGAGTCTCACTCGACACACTAAACGTCTGAGTTCACACCTGACCGATTCACAGAGAACCGGCATCTGACGTCACTTGCGGAGAAGAGAATCTGGAGCGTCCCCCTTCAGGCTCAATGCCTCACAAGCTGCACAGCTGTCAAGAGAGTTTGACGAAGTGTCCCACCAGAAACCCTACGCGTTTCGTCCGTGTCTCGGCCGGACTTTTTCAAGGGTACAACTTTTAAAATTGGAATATTACAGTAGCTCTTATTCTATTGGCTATTCAAATCAGCCAATAGAATTAAAGTAGCTCGCATCCAATTGGCTGATTTGAATTTGAAGGCTCAAATCAGCCAATAGGAATTCAAGGGACGCCATTTTTAATCGCGTACCTTGAATTCCTATTCAGTGTACAGCGGCGATCGTATGAAGCGGATCCTCCACGCTCCGGCTCCGGTCTTCAGTTCCAGAGGTCTTCAGTTCCAGCGTCGCCGATCTTCAGTTCCAGCATCGCCGGTCTTCAGTTCCAGATGGACGGTCTTCAGCTCCGCGGTCATCGGTCTTCAACTCCTCCGCTCCGCGTCGGCTGGATCCTGGAAGAAGAAGAGGTCGCCGCCTGGAAGAAGACTTCTCCGCCTGGAACAGGACCTTCTCCGCCGGTCTTCAGGACAGGTAAGGAGCACTTGGGGGTTAGACTTAGGTTTTTTAAGGGGGGATTGGGTGGGTTAGAGTAGGGGTATGTGGGTGGTGGGTTGTAATGGGGGGGGTTGTTTTTTTTACAGGCAAAAGAGCTGATTACTTTGGGGCAATGCCCCACAAAAGGCCCTTTTAAGGGCTGGTAATAGAGCTGTTTACTTTTGTAATTTAGATTAGGGTAGGGAATTTTTTTTATTTTGGGGGGCTTTGTTATTTTATTAGGGGGCTTAGAATAGGTGTAATTATCTTAAAATTCTTGTAATCTTTTTTATTTTTGTAATTTAGTGTTTGTTTGTTTTTGTAATTTAGTTTAGTGTATTTAATTGTATTTTAGTTTAGATATTTGTAGTTTATTTAATTTATTGATAGTGTAGGTGTATTTGTAACTTAGGTTAGGATTTATTTTACAGGTAAATTGGTAATTATTTTAACTAGGTAGCTATTAAATAGTTATTAACTATTTAATAGCTATTGTACCTAGTTAAAATAAATACCAAGTTACCTGTAAAATAAATATAAACCCTAAAATAGCTACAATGTAACTATTAATTATATTGTAGCTATCTTAGGGTTTATTTTATAGGTAAGTATTTAGTTTTAAATAGGAATAATTTAGTTAATATTATTAATATTATTTAGATTTATTTTAATAATAATTAAGTTAGTGGTGTTAGAGTTAGATAGGGTTAATATAGTTAATATATATAATATAATAACTATATTAACTATATTAACCCTAATATAATTAGGGTTAATATATTTAATATAGGTGGCGGCGGTATAGGGGGATTAGATTAGGGGTTAATTAATTTAATATAGGTGGCGGCGGTGTAGGGGGATTAGATTAGGGGTTAATAATTTTAATATAGATGGCGGCGGTGTAGGGGGATTACATTAGGGGTTAATATATTTAATATAGGTGGCGGCGGTGTAGGGGGATTAGATTACATTAGAGTCAAAAGAGCTGATTACTTTGTGACAATGCCCCGCAAAAAGCCCTTTTAAGGGCTGGTAAAAGAGCTGGTTACATTGGGGTAATGCCCCGCAAAAGGCCCTTTTAAGGGCTGGTAATAGAGCTGGTTACTTTGGGGCAATGCCACGCAAAAAGCCCTTTTCAGGGCTATTTTTAATTTAGTTTAGGGTAGGGACAGTTTAGTATTTTAGGGGGTAATAAATTTATTATAGGTGGCGGCGGTGTAGGGGGATTAGATTAGGGGTTAATTAATGTAATATAGGTGGCGGCGGTATAGGGGGTCAGATTAGGTGTTAATATAGTTTAAATAGGTGGCGGCGGTATAGGGGGTCAGATTAGGGGTTAATATAGTTTAAATAGGTGGCGGCGGTGTAGGGGGATTAGATTAGGGGTTAATATAGTTTAAATAGGTGGCGGCGGTGTAGGGGGATCATATTAGGGATTAATATAGTTTAAATAGGTGGCGGCGGTGTAGGGGGATTAGATTAGGGGTTAATATAGTTTAAATAGGTGGCGGCGGTATAGGGGGATCATATTAGGGGTTAATATAGTTTAAATAGGTGGCGGCGGTGTAGGGGGATCATATTAGGGGTTAATATAGTTTAAATAGGTGGTGGCGGTGTAGGGGGATCATATTAGGGGGTAATATAGTTTAAATAGGTGGCGGCGGTGTAGGGGGATCATATTAGGGGGTAACTTAGTTAATGTAGGTGGCGGCGGGGTAGGGGGCTCACATTAGGGCAGTGCTTTCCAAACTGTGTGTCGGGACACACTAATGTGTCGGCAGCAGTGTGTAGGTGTGTCCCTGCTTCAGCACAAATTTTTTAATTTTTTTTTTTTTTTTTATAGTTTTTTGGTTTCTGATTTTCCACCTGCCTGCTACGCATATCACATGGTTGACACGTGATTGATACCTAGTGGGTCACAGATCATCTTAACCTATTGGCACAGCTCAGTGGGGAACTGAAACTATTCCCATTGCCGGCTTTGGCGGCACATTGGCTCCTGACTGCACGTGTAGTCTCCTTAATTGGCTCGTGACTGCACGTGTAGTCAGTGAGTGGTACAGCAGTGCGTTCGCAGCAGTCAGTCAGACTCACAGAGCTCTGAGGGTGGCAGCTTAAACGCTGAGCTGAAGTCAGAAGTCAAAGTGTTTTTTTTGTTGTTGGAGCTAGCTCCCAGTAGTGCATTGCTGCTCCTGCTCTTGATATATGAATAGGAAGTGGAAGCTTAAAAATGCTTAATGATGAAATGTGAGTGTCTTTATCTAATATTCCACCAAATATTCAGAAACTGGGGGGTAGTTATCAAGCCGTCAACCTCAAATACGCTGCGTATTCCGCAGCGTATTTGTGGCACGGCTGATTCGCCTTAGTTATCAAAGGCTCGAGACCGGCAAAAGTAGAATTTTGTGACGTAAACTTCGATCCGCCGGACTCAGTCCGACACCGATCGATTCTTACGTCACTCCAGATGTTCCGCACACAAGTGCGGCACAATCTCACTACTTTTGCTAGTTATCAAAAAACTAGCAGGTACGCTCGGCACTTTTACGGCCCAGCGTACCTGGTTTTCAAAGCGCCAGCCTGGAGGCGGCGGATCCCATAGGAATCAATGGGAGTCTGACCATAGCGAAAGTACAAGTTCGCTGCTGACAGACATCCCATTCATTCCTATGGGAGCTGTCTACACCTAACACCCTAACATGTACCCCGAGTCTAAACACCGCTAATCTGACCCCCCCTACACCGCCGCAACTAAATAAAGTTATTACCTCCTAAACCGCCGCTCCCGGAGCCCACCGCAAGCTACTCTATACATATTAACCCCTAAACCGCCGCTCCCGGAGCCCACCGCAACTATAATAAATGTATTAACCCCTAAACCGCCGCTCCCTGAACCCGCCGCAACCTATATTAAATGTATTAACTCCTATCCTGCCCCCCTACACCGTCGCCACCTATAATAAATTTATTAACCCCTATCCTGCCCCCCACTACGCCGCCGCCACTGTAATAAAATTATTAACCCCTAAACCTAAGTCTAACCCTAACGCCCCCCTAACTTAAATATTAATTAAATAAATCTAAATAAATTAACTGTTATTAACTAAATGAATCCTATTTAAAAATAAATACTTACCTGTAAAATAAACCCTAAGATAGCTACAATGTAATTAATAATTATATTATAGCTATCTTAGGATTTATATTTATTTTACAGGTAACTTTGTATTTATTTTAGCTAGTTAGAATAGTTATTAAATAGTTATTAACTATTTAATAACTACCTAGCTAAAAGAAATACAAAATTACCTGTAAAATAAATCCTAACCTAAGTTACAATTAAACCTAATACTACACTATCATTAAATTAATTAAATAAACTACCTACAAATAACTACAATTAAATACAATTACATAAACTAACTAAAGTACAAAAAATAAAAAAAGCTAAGTTACAAAAAAATAAAAAAATAAGTTACAAACATGTTAAAAATATTACAACAATTTTAAGCTACTTACACCTAATCTAAGCCCCCTAATAAAATAACAAACCCCCCCAAAATAAAAAAAATCCCTACCCTATTCTAAATTAAATACATTTCAAAGCTCTTTTACCTTACCAGCCCTTAAAAGGGCCATTTGTGGGGGCATGCCCCAAAAAGTCCAGCTCTTTTGCCTGTAAAAGAAAAATACAAACCCCCCCCCATCATTAAAACCCACCACCCACATACCCCTAATCTTACCCAAACCCCCCTTACAAAAACCTAACACTAATCCCCTGAAGATCATCCTACCTTGAGTCGTCTTCACTCAGCCGAGCCACCGATGGAACTGAAGAGGACATCCGGAGCGGAAGAAGTTAATCCTCCAAGCGGCGCTGAAGAAATCTTACATCCGATGAAGTCATCATCCAGGCGGCGCTGAAGAAGTCTTCGATCCGGCCGATGTCATCTTCAAAGAGGCGCTGAAGAGGTCTTCTATCCGGGCGAAGTCATCTTCCAAGCCGGGTCTTGAATCTTCCTTCCGCCGACGCGGAACCACCTTCTTCACCGACGGACTACGACGAATGACGGCTCCTTTAAGGGACGTCATCCAAGATGGCGTCCCCTCAATTCCGATTGGCTCATAGGATTCTATCAGCCAATCGGAATTAAGGTAGGAAAATCTGATTGGCTGATGGAATCAGCCAATCAGATTGAGCTCGCATTCTATTGGCTGTTCCGATCAGCCAATAGAATGCGAGCTCAATCTGATTGGCTGATTGGATCAGCCAATCGGATTGAACTATATTCTGATTGGCTGATTCCATCAGCCAATCAGAAAATTCCTACCTTAATTCCGATTGGCTGATAGAATCCTATCAGCCAATCGGAATTCGAGGGACGCCATCTTGGATGACGTCCCTTAAAGGAACCGTCATTCGTCGTCTAGTCGTCGGAAGAAGAGGATGGATCCGCGCTGGAGGTCTTCAAGATGGAGCCGGTCGTCATCGGATGGAAGAAGATAGAAGATGCCGCTTGGAGAAGATGTTTGCCGGTCCGGATGTCCTCTTCTTGCCGGATAGGAGGAAGACTTTGGAGCACCGGATTATGGATCGCCAACCCCCGCTTGGGTTGGATGAAGATCTTGGAGCCAGGACGGATCGGTGAACCTGGTATGGTGAAGACAAGGTAGGAAGATCTTCAGGGGATTAGTGTTAGGTTTATTTAAGGGGGGTTTGGGTTAGATTAGGGGTATGTGGGTGGTGGGTTGTAATGTTGGGGGGGGGGTATTGTATGTTTTTTTTTACAGGCAAAAGAGCTGAAATTCTTGGGGCATGCCCCGCAAAGGGCCCTGTTCAGGGCTGGTAAGGTAAAAGAGCTTGTAATATTTGTATTTTAGAATAGGGTAGGGAATTTTTTATTTTGGGGGGCTTTGTTATTTTATTAGGGGGCTTAGAGTAGGTGTAATTAGTTTAAAATTGTTGTAATATTTTTCTTATGTTTGTAAATATTTTATTATTTTCTGTAACTTAGTTATTTTTTATTTTTTGTACTTTAGATAGTTTATTTAATTGTATTTATTTGTAGCAATTGTGTTTAATTAATTTATTGATAGTGTAGTGTTAGGTTAATTGTAGGTAATTGTAGGTAGTTTATTTAATTATTTTATTGATAGGGTAGTGTTAGGTTTAATTATATCTTAGGTTAGGATTTATTTTACAGGTAAATTTGTTATTATTTTAACTAGGTAACTATTAAATAGTTCTTAACAAAGTTGCCTGTAAAATAAATATTAATCCTAAAATAGCTATAATATAATTATAATTTATATTGTAGCTATATTAGGATGTATTTTACAGGTAAGTA
Source organism: Bombina bombina (assembly GCF_027579735.1). Taxonomy (NCBI): domain Eukaryota; kingdom Metazoa; phylum Chordata; class Amphibia; order Anura; family Bombinatoridae; genus Bombina; species Bombina bombina. The sequence continues at coordinate 744,429,841 of NC_069504.1, read as the reverse complement.
TTTAGCTTTAAATAGGAATCATTTATTTAATAAGAGTTAATTTATTTCGTTAGATAAAAATTATATTTAACTTAGGGGGGTGTTAGTGTTAGGGTTAGACTTAGCTTTAGGGGTTAATACATTTATTAGAATAGCGGTGAGCTCCGGTCGGCAGATTAGGGGTTAATAATTGAAGGTAGGTGTCGGCGATGTTAGGGAGGGCAGATTAGGGGTTAATACTATTTATGATAGGGTTAGTGAGGCGGATTAGGGGTTAATAACTTTATTATAGTAGCGCTCAGGTCCGCTCGGCAGATTAGGGGTTAATAAGTGTAGGTAGGTGTCGGCGACATTGAGGGGGGCAGATTAGGGGTTAATAAATATAACATAGGGGTCGGCGATGTTAGGGGTAGCAGATTAGGGGTACATAGGGATAACGTAGGTGGCGGCGATTTGCGGTCGGAAGATTAGGGGTTAATTATTTTAAGTAGCTTGCGGCGACGTTGTGGGGGGCAAGTTAGGGGTTAATAGATATAATACAGGGGTCAGCGGTGTTAGGGGCAGCAGATTAGGGGTACATAAGTATAACGTAGGTGGCGGTCGGCAGATTAGGGGTTAAAAATTTTAATCGAGTGGCGGCGATGTGGGGGGACCTCGGTTTAGGGGTACATAGGTAGTTTATGGGTGTTAGTGTAGTTTAGGGTACAGTAGTTAAGAGCTTTATGAACCGGCGTTAGCCAGAAAGCTCTTAACTCCTGCTATTTTCAGGCGGCTGGAATCTTGTCGTTAGAGCTCTAACGCTCACTGCAGAAACGACTCTAAATACCGGCGTTAGGAAGATCCCATTGAAAAGATAGGCTACGCAAATGGCGTAGGGGGATCTGCGGTATGGAAAAGTCGCGGCTGAAAAGTGAGCGTTAGACCCTTTAATCACTGACTCCAAATACCAGCGGGCGGCCAAAACCAGCGTTAGGAGCCTCTAACGCTGGTTTTGACGGCTACCGCCGAACTCTAAATCTAGGCCTATGTTAATAAGAGTTAATTTATTTTGATTTATTTAATTAATATTTAAGTTAGGGGGGCGTTAGGGTTAGTGTTAGACTTAGGTTTAGGGGTTAATAATTTTATTACAGTGGCGGCGGCGTAGTGGGGGGCAGGATAGGGGTTAATAAATTTATTATAGGTGGCGACGGTGTAGGGGGGGCAGGATAGGGGTTAATAGGTTTAATATAGGTTGTGGCGGGTTCATGGAGCGGCGGTTTAGGGGTTAATACATTTATAAGAGTTGCGGCAGGGTCTAGGAGCGGCGGTTTAGGGGTTAATACATTTATAAGAGTTGCGGCAGGGTCTAGGAGCGGCGGTTTAGGGGTTAGTAACTTTATTTAGTTGCGGGGGGCTCCGGGGGCGCCGGTATAGGGGGTAGAGCAGTGTAGTTAGTGTGAGTGCTTAGTGACAGGCTAGCAATAAAGCTGGGAAAAAGCCGAAGGGCAGCGAGATCGGATGAGTGATAACTGTCACAGTCCGCTGCTCATCGCCCCGCGGCTTTTTGACAGCTTTATTTGATAACTTAGGCGTATTTTTTTCAGGTCCGCGGCGGCGAAGGTAGGCGAGCTTAGGCGGACGTATTGGGCCGGCGAAGCCAGAAAAGTAGACGGCTTGATAACTAGCCCCCACTGTGTTCATCCCATCAACCTCATACATCCCATTAAAATGGTAAGTAGCTATTGGTGTTATTAAACTTTTTTTTAATTCTTGCACATACATACAGTTACTTGTAAATGCATTTTGTTATTATATAATTTATGTATGTGTCGTATCTTTTAAAACAAATTAGTTTAACCTCCTTTTTGCTAGTACAACTGAATTAATTACTGTGTCGCGAAATGATGTAAGTCTAAAAAAGTGTGTCACCAACATGAAAAGTTTGGAAAGCTCTGCATTAGGGGGTAATATAGTTAAAATAGGTAGCGGCGGTGTAGGGGGCTCACATTAGGGGGTAATATAGATAATGTAGCTGGCGGCAGGGTCCGGGAGCGGCGGTTTAGGGGTTAATATATTTATTGTTAGGAGTGAGAGGAGGGTTGCGGATAGAGGGGTATACGTGTCGGGCTATGTTTGGGAGGCGTGTTAGACAGTATGGGTGATTTAATAACTTAGTCAGGTTTTTTATGCGGCGGCAGTTTCTAAACTGCCGTAAGTCACTGGCGACTCCAGAAATTTGTACTTACGCAGATTTCTGGACATCGCTGGTTTGTCAGACTTACGGCACTTTAGCATCTGACGGCGCCGTATATGAGATAGCTTTAGCATCGGGCGGCGCAGGTTTCCATACTTGCGCCGAAACCTGCGCCGTATATCGGATCGCGGCCTAAAAGCTATTGGTGTGTTGGGTATCTTTGCATCCTTCTTTTTGCCAATTGTTGAATCCCATATGTAATGAGCTAGTCTCACCACCAAGAAAGAAACAAATTTATCAGGTAAGCATAATTATTTTTAGTGTCCCTTTAAGTTACTAAAACGCTTAGTATAGGTGAGGATACAACCGGTAAAATCAGCTATTTCAAACTACAAAATAAAGGTAAAGGAGATATTTCTTAACAACTTAATACAATCTAGCTGATACAATAGACCATTGAGAACACATAGTAAAGTAGAAAAAAATTACAGTACATTGTCCCTTTTAAACAAATAATCTTTTATACACACAGCGTAGCCATGAGAGTTCTCCTAGCCTGCTCCTCATTTGGAAAGAAGCTGTAGACAAGCACAGTTGCTTTCCACATATGGAGAGAGTTTGACTTACATAAAAAAAATAGTTGGTTGCAATCCTTTAGAAAAACTTATCAAAAAATATTTATCTACAAAAATCTCCATAGACTTTCATTAGATACGTTTTATGCCCCTTCCAACGATAAATCCGTTGTTGGTTTTTTCTTTTTACATTTTTGTGGATGAGCTATAACATTTTTTGCCTACTTAGATTTGGAAACAAAGACCTAATAATCTATCATTAAAGAGACAGTTCACCCAAAAAGTTTCTCCCATCTACATTGTTCCCAATGATCCATTTTACCTGCTGAAGTGTATTAAATTGTTTACAAGTAGCTCCTTAACTCCTATTTTGGCCCTTGAAATAGCTGATTTAGCTTGTGGTATCCCAACCTATATTGAAAGTTTTGATACTGGAGTCTCAGCTATTGAATAGCCTAAGTAAACACAGCTAGCAGAAGAAATTACACTCCCAGTAGGGTGCAGAATAGTTAAGTAATAAAATGATAATTTTCCATTGTTCTCTCTATGTATTGAGCTTTATTATTCCAGACAAATATAAGATAAGGAAGCAAGTGTGTGTACACAAAGTGATAACATAATGAGATCTGATATTACCTGAAACTCAATCCATTGTAATAGGCTGTGGTTTAAAAGCACAATACCAGCTACTTCATATACACAAATAAGCATGAAAATGCAATTTCTCATACATTTTATACTCTGCAGCTGGTATAACAAGTCATTGAAAATACATGAAAATAAAAACAATTTTACAGTGTACTGTCCCTTTAAAGTATTACTGTTTCTAGTAACAGAAGCTACAAAAGAAATCCTATAGTATCTTAGCAGAGGCAGCTTTTATGTTTGATGAAATATAATATACTTGTTTCTTGATATTTAACCCTATGTGCTGTGCCTTTGCTTATTTCTCTCTTTGGGGGCATGCGGCATAAATGTTTTTTTTAGATCTTTTACTATTGAATTCTTTATGCAAAGTATGTTTGTTTATACAACATATTCTTTTATGAAAGTATAAGGTAAATTCTAGTATTAAAGGGACATGAAACCTAAAATGTTTCTTGATATATTATACAATTTTAAACAACTTTGCAATTTACTTCTATGATCTAGTTTGCTTCATTCTCTTGGTATCCTTTGTTGACGGAACAGTAATGCACTACTGGGAGCTAGCTGAAACCAAATTACAAGATGTGCTGTATATATTGCAGTATAGAGTTAAAGGGATACTAAACCCTTTTTTTTTTCTTTTATGATTTGGATAGAGAATGCAATTTTAAGCAACTTTCTAATTTACTCCTATTATCAATTTTTCTTTGTTCTCTTGGTATCTTTATTTTAAAAAAGCAGGAATTAAAGCTTAGGAGGTGACCCATTTTTTTTTCAGTACCCTGGATAGCATTTGCTGATTGGTGGCTACATTTAGGACGAAGAAGTTAATAGACCCAAAAATTACAAAACTCTTATTACTATCATTCTGGTTGTTAGACTTTTGATATTTCAAAACTGGAAGGCACAAGCGGCACCTGGGTTTGTCGCTTTCTGAATGGCTCTTCAACAGCAAATTTATTACAAAATTATAAATATTATCTCCTCCTCCAAGAAAAAATAGCTGTTTTTTTCAATAAATGGCTACCAATAATTAAAACATAACCCTCTCCAATTCAAAAACAGATGTTAGTCTCTTTACTAAACTCCAAGGGGCCAATTTATCAAAGCTTCAACTGATAATACGATGGAATCCGCTTGAATCTCGCGTCATATTCAACGCAAATTGAATCCGCCGTAATTAGCAAAGCATCAACATCGTCAAATGTTGAAATGTATGACGTAATATACTCTTCCGCAATCTCAATCCAATGCAGATCGATGCTTGCGTCATTCCAGATGTTTCAAATTCACTTTCGATTCTATTTGACCCTCTTCCCAGTTTATCAAATATTCAACAGGTACGATTTTCCGCCGCAGCGTACCTATTGGTTAAACTGCCACTCTTGAGGCCGCAAATTCCATAAACATCAATGGGAGTCTGAAAACCCAGAAAGGTTATGTTAGATGCTGCAAGAGAATGAAGCTTATTACATATTTATGTAAATTACAAAGTTGATTACAATTGTATACTCTTTCTAAAATCACACAGACAACAAAGATGCATGTTCAGTATCTAAATAATATGTTAAATAATAATATTATAATCACATTTAATTTCAAGGGACAGATTAATTTCAAAAGTAGTTTTAATGACAGGTAATGTCTGTCTGGCAGCAGGACTAGTAGATATAGGGATAAAAATAAAATAAATACATTACATACTATAGCTAACTTCCTTTTTTTGATCAATCTAATTTCACCATGTTTAACGCATGTAATACAAGTCCCACTGCATTTCACACCAAATTGGACGCAATACTCGAACTCAGAAACAACCCACAAACTAGGGAAATTTTCCACCACTTTTGATTGGGGAATACATAATCACATGATTTATGACATCAGCCAATCTGATTTAAATATACATTATATACTATCACTAATGAATCAAATTGCTCGATACTTGTGCCATTGATCACTCATCAGAACTTGTAAGTGCCATATGTTACATTGTGTATTATACTTTGAAAGTATATATATGTGAAATTATTATTAAAGGGACAGTCAACACCAGAATTTTTGTTGTTTTAAAAGATAGATAATCCCTTAATTACCAATTCCCCAGTTTTGCATAAGCAACACAGTTATAAAATTACATGCCCTATTTGAAACATGAAAGGTTTTTTTGGACTTGACTGTCCTTTTAAAGTTAAACATTGATGATGACATAAGGACACACAGTGTAATATTTTTGACAATGATTTTAAAAATCGATTGATGTTTGATTCAATATAATCTTAAAATGATAGGTGGACTATCCCTTTGAGCTAACATTAAACTGTCATGAATCAGATACAGCAGAAATTAAAATCACCTCTTTACTGTCATGATATTTTGAGTGTTTTTCTTCCTTCTTTTGAATTTAATTTTCATTAAGAAATGTCATCTTATATGCCAGCCCATTTTATAACACCTGTGTAGGGGTGGTGTTTAAAACTAGACTGCAATCAGAAAGGGTTACACAGGTGCAGAGAGAAAACTTGCCCAGCTCTTAAAATAGCCATTGTTTGCAAATAAATACATATGATACCCTGATTACATGTTATATTTGCATATTGTTTTTGCTCAGAATAATAATATATTTACACTATATACATATAGAGGTATAAATAAACATAGAAATATGAAAGACAACATTGTTTAGAACAAAATACAATTTAGGGACATGTAAATATGTTTGGAAAAGATTTCTAACATAATATATATATATATATATATATATATATATATATATATATATATATATATACAAATATGTGTAAAGATATATGTACAAATTATAGCATTATTAATCATTAAAAAAAACATGAGATAGTCATATCATTAATTCTAGAAATACAAATACACATTAATTTATGTGAAAATATCATATATCAGATTTTGTGTATAAAAAAATAAATAAAACAATTAGATATTATTGTTTGTTCAGGTATAAATCTAGCTATTTCTTGGACATTAACAGCTGAAAAATAAAAGATTAGCTTTAGAGAAATGTGCTTGTTCATGGACAGTAATGATATGGTATAAATAAAGTTGGAACACACAGAATATCTGCAACATCGATGACTCTTATTTATCAACACTCCAATACTTATTGCTCCGTACTTGACGCGCATGTTTTTGACAGACTTTGTAATAAATAAGGCATCGTATGTGGATTCACGGCAGCAATGTCTGGCGAGCATATTGACTCCAGCGAATGCACCGAGATTGACGCTTTCATAAATTGGCCCCTATATGTTTTCAGGATCTTGTTTAATTGGGCCAGTTTCCATTACAGTGTATTTGCCCTGTTTGAGATCCTGGGAAATAATCATTTTCTGGGATATCTGATATATAAACCGGATTTACAACATAGTTTTCTTTTTATCAAGGAACAGTAGTCAGAATCACAGGGGGGGGGGGTTCTGTTGGTGGGGTTTTTTGTATGTTGTGTGTATTAGGAAAGATGTCTAAAGTACAAATGATGTACTGTCTATTAATGCTGTTGATCAGTACTTACTATTTTAGGATATGGAAAATTCTTTTGGTTTTTCTTTCATTCTGCATATGTATGCTGTGGCTATATTTTTTATTAAGATTATTGATTATGTATATATTTAATAATGCTGACCCATGTTTCTCAATATATTATCTGTAAAGACTGTGGTATATGGTTTATTTATTTGTCCTATAATAACTGTACATGAAAACGAATGTACTATCACTCATTTTTTGTTTATCTTTTCCTTTATACTGGATTTGTATGGTGTTTTGGAATATAAATAAAAAAAAATGTGAAAAAAAAATATTAAAAAAAAATGGATTGTGCAACCAATAACTGTGTAGCAATGTTAAGTCGGGAATCTGCACTTCCACTTATAACACTATTTGGAAAACCCATAATATTTCGGGATTAAATGATAGGAAAAGGGTACAAGTACATTACATGCAAAGTTTTTTTCACTACATATAATTAAATATTTTATATTACAATTTGAAAATGTCCCTTTAGCAAGTTGCAAAGAGCAAATCTGATAATTAATAGAGATGTAGGTATAGGTAAATAGGTAAAATTCAACACTGTCACTAAGTAACTTTATAATACATTATATATATATATATATATATATATATATATATATAAATATACAGGCCTGAGAGGGGCACCTGTATCCTGTATTTTGTTTGTGAAGAAGTGTTTATGGATTTTTTCAGGAGGTGTATTATACATATATATATATATATTATTTGCCCTTGCGTTGTCTCAGACCTGTTTGTGAGAGTTCCTGTTCCTGTGTATTACCTGGCTGTCTGACGTCCCTCCTGGTTCCTGATCCCTGGCTTGTTCCTCACTCTGCTGTTCTCCTTGTTCCTGATTCCGGCTCGTCTGACTACTCGCTTTGGCTCCTGACTCGGCTCGTCTGACTATTCACTTGAGGTGACCTTTTTGAGGTCGATGCGCCTGAGACTGGAGTAGGTGCCCTCTTGTCTCAACGTTTTACGCCTGATGGTTCCTTGCATCCATGCAGTTTCTTCTCTAAGAAATTGTCTCCAGCGGAGTGCAATTATGAAATTGGCGACAGGGAATTACTGGCCATAATTTAGGCACTCAAGGAATGAAGGCATCTTCTCGAGGGTACTAGCGTACCAGTGCTCATTCTTACTGACCACAAGAATTTAACTTATCTATCTGAAGCAAAACGTTTGTCGTCCCGACAGGCCAGATGGGCGCTATTTTTGTCTCGGTTTAATTATGTTGGCTCCTACCTGCCTGGTAGTAAGAATGTTAGGGCTGATGCTCTCTCTCGACAATTTTCCCCTCTGTCCAAGGAGGAGTCTGTACCTACTCCATTTGTACCTCCTGACCATATTTTGGCTACCATACATACTAATTTGACTTCTCCCTTGTGGAGGAGATCCTGGCTGCACAAACCAATGCACCTCCTGAGAAACCTAGTGGTAAGTGTTTTGTTCCTGAGAATCTTTGAACTAAACTTTTGCAAACTTACCACTATCCTAAAACCGCAGGTCACCCAGGCAAGAACCAAATGATTTGGTCTGTCACTCGACAATTCTGGTGGCCAGGTCTTCGTCCTGATGTTGCTGCGTATGTTGCCTCCTGCTCAGTCTGTGCACAGAATAAGAGTCCTCAACGTCTTCCTGTGGGTCTTCTTCAACCTATTGCTAATGGTGAGTGTCCTTGGACACATCTTTCCATGGACTTCATTGTCGAGCTCCCTGTTTCCAATGGCAATACTGTTATCCTTATGGTGGTTGACCATTTTTTTTCTAAAATGTCACATTGCATTCCCTTGAAGAAGCTGCCTACCGCTCAGGAGCTTGCTTCAATTTTTGCCCGGCAGGTCTTCCATTTACATGGCTTACCCAAGGAGATAGTGTCGGACCGGGGTAGCCAGTTTGTCTCCAGATTTTGGCGTTCCTTTTGTGCTCAAATGGGGATCCAGCTTTCCTTCTCCTCGGCATATCACCCTCAATCCATTGCGGCTGCGGAACGGTCTAATCAAGCTCTGGAACCGTTCCTCCATTGCTATGTCTCAGATCACCACAATAATTGGTCTGAAATGTTACCTTGGGCAGAGTTTGCTCGTAATAGTGTTATTAATGCTTCCTCCAAGTTATCCCCGTTCATGGCGAATTATGGGTTTCAACCATCCTTGTTGCCCGATTCATTCATGTCTCAGGGTATTCCGGCTTTGGAGGAGCATCTCCAGTAACTCCGTTCCACGTGGGTGCAGATTCAGGATTGCCTTCATCATTCTATGCAGCGCCAAAAGTTCCAGGCTGATCGTAGGTGTCTGCCCGCGCCTTCCTACCAGGTTGGTGACAGGGTTTGGCTGTCCTCCCGCAACTTGAACCTTCGTGTGCCTTCCAATAAACTGGCTCCCCGTTATGTTGGTCCTTTTCGAATACTCCGACGGGTCAATCCTGTGGCCTACGCTCTTGACCTTCCTCCTGCATTGCGCATCTCCAATGTTTTTCATGTCTCCCTCTTGAAACCATTGGTTTGTAATCGGTTTACCACTGTGTGGCCTCATCCCCATCCTATCTTTGTTGACAACCATGAAGAATATGAGGTCAGCAGCATTATTGACTCTCGTATGTCCAGGGTATTTGGTTCACTGGAGGGGTTACGGTTCAGAAGAACGTTCATGGGTTCCCTCCTCTGACGTTCATGCTCCCGCCCTCCTCCGTGCCTTCCATGCCCGTTTCCCCATAAGCTTTTTGTCCTCCTGCGGGGGAGGGGTCGTTGAGGGGAGGGTACTGTCAGAGTTTTTTCCCTGCTTTGTTTGTCATGTGCTGCTGGCAGCCATTTTACTCACCTCTCTTGCTGACTCTGGTGCATAGTGTGTGATGCTGCTCATTTCCTGCATGCCCTTTTATGGCCAGACTGGTGTACATCATCCATGTGTGACAGGTTGCAGTCTCAGAATTGTGATGTCATCACTTATTATTTAAAGGGCCTCTGTTCAGTATGCTTTGCCCTTGCATTGTCTCAGACCTGTTTGTGAGAGTTCCTGTTCCTGTGTATTATCTGGCTGTCAGACATCCCTCCTGGTTCCTGATCCCTGGCTTGTTCCTGACTCTGCTGTTCTCCTTGTTCCTAATTCCAGCTAGTCTGACTACTCGCTTTGGCTCCTGGCTCAGCTCGTCTGACTATTCGCTTTGGCTCCTGACTCGGCTCTTCTGACTACCAGCTCTGGTTTTGACTCCTGGCTTGTTATTTGACTTGTGGACTTTTTATTATTTTTTGCTATTAATAAAGGTGTGGTTATTTTTGCACTTCTCGTCTCAGTCTGATTCCTGGCACCCTGACAGGAACACAGGGGGAGGAGAAAAAGGGTGCTGGGCTGTAGGGCAAATTTGTCTTACCTAGGGCCCCACAAAGGCTAAGGGTGCCCCTGTATGTATGTGTATATAAAATGACATTTATATATATATATATATATATATATATATATATTGTGTGTATATATATATATATATATATATATATATATATATATTATTTTTTTTTTTTTTAATAAAATAATCTTGCAGAGACAACACATTTAGGGCTAGATTATGAGTGGAACGGTAATTCCTGCTCGCACGCTAATTCCGCTTGACTTCTGCTCTTTGCACGTATCGAGCAGCACGCATTTTATACGGATCAGATGTTGGAATATCATGACTGCGTTAAGGTACTGCCTCATAGACTCCAATGGAGAGAGAAAAGTGGAAAAAAATAGCAACCATACTTGCGCGCTAACCCAAATTGCCATAAGCCCCCTACTCTATTAACCCCCTAAACCGCAACACCCCCATATTGTAAACTACCCTACTACACAATTAACCCCTATACCACCACACACCCATATCCCCAACTACCTTACTACACTATTAACCCCTAAACTGCCACAACCCCCACCGCAAAATACCCACTAACATCTAAACCCCCTAACCAGCTAACCCCGCTAACACCACCTAAGTTACTCCCCCCCCAAAAAATAATAATGGTACCTTAAAAAAAAAAACTACCAATACAGAAAAGAAAAAAACAAGCAAATAAGTTACCCAAAATAAAAAGTTATTGCTATTCTAAAACTTAAGCCCCACTCCAAAAAAATAAATAACCACCCCTTTCATGAGATGCAGGACACAGTATGATAGGTACAACTCGATTTTATTGCAGAGCATAGGATTAACAGACTGCACAATACACTACAGCTTAGTTATCGTGACACAGGTTATACCGGCACTAGGCCACGCCTACTTCCTGTGATGTCACACCCACACTCTCAGCACATCTCCCCTGCAAGTCATACAATACCCGTTTCCGTATCTGACAGATAGTTTCTGCCAACTTCATTATAGTTTTTCATTATAGTCGCCATTTTGATAGGCATATCATAGGCCTATTTATGCATTATACCTTTGGATCTCTTCGGAGATACCCCCCTCTTGTCCTGTTTTCCTTTCTTCTTTTTTCTATTGTACTCTTTTTCCTTCTTTTCCCTCTTTCTTTCCTCTTTTTCCCTTTTTCCCTCTTTTAGTTTAGCCAGGCCTTTAATATACTTTAAATGACATTATATTTAGGAGTGGGATATTGCAACTCCCTCAAGTCCTCTGGTCTACTGTCTGGGTAATATGTTTGTTTACCCTCAAGAATGGAGGTTACGTAGCCAGCGATGTACCCTTTTGGGACAGTAACCATTGTTACCCCATAATATACTTATGTATTAGCCCTTTTCTATGGCTAGACAATCACGGCCGTATTTTATTTTATTTTATCTTATCTGATTTTTACTTTTTACTTACACTTCACTCTTCATTCTCTTGTACATAACTAATATACACGGTCTGTCCTTTTACCTTGCCCCACACAGGCTAGTATCCGTAATTTGATTTTAATATTAGGTTGTTATAGTACTTTTCACGATCACATATTTAACATCACATCGTAAATACATATAACACTTTAGCTGATAATACACTGATAGGGATCTGCTTGTTGCTTTGGCATTGTTTATAGGTTTATATTTTGTTTCAATGCCTCGTAATTTAGTATTGTATAACACCATGACAACCACTTTTGTTTATAGCAAAAAAAGAAGGGTAGCAGCACCAAAATGTTGAAATTTAGCAGCTTTTAATGAAGAGACATGCAACAAAAGGAAAAAAAAAAATTATTACCAGAGAAATTCGTTATACCAGTGTTTTACACATTGCCCAAAATACATAAAAATAGAGATACCCCCTGGTCGCCCAATTGTGGCTAGCACTAACTCCATTATGACAAATGTTTCCATATACCTGGATAGACTACTTAGACCTCTGGCAATGGAATCTATGTCCTATATTAAGGATACAGGAGATTTTTTGATCAAATTGGAAGAACTAGGTATTGGAAGGGAGAAATTCACCCTTTTTACCCTTGATGTCAATAGCCTGTATACGTCAATTACCCACGCCAGTGGATTGGGTGCTATTAGACAGGCTATTGACAATAATGGTAAATTATCTGTCATTCAATGTGAATTAATTATGGAACTATTACAGCTTATCCTTTACTGTAATTACTTTCTTTTCCAAGATCAATTTTATATACAATGTCAAGGAACTGCAATGGGGTAAAATGTCGCCCCCACATATGCCACCATCTTTATGAATGTGTATGAGGAGATATTTGTATACACTAATAAGTTATTTTTACAGTATGGATTATGCTGGTTCAGATATATAGATGATGTCTTTGGCATATGGGGGGCGACATTGACTCCTTGCATGAGTTTGTGGCGGACCTAAATATATCCACTAGACACATTAAATTCAAATTGACATATAGTGAGGAATCAGTGACATTCCTTGACACCAAGATAATTAAGAATGGGAGAGATCTAAAAGTGGATCTGTATAGAAAGGAGAGCGATAGAAATAGCCTCCTTAGGTATGAAAGTGCCCATCCTCCCCATTTTATTAGAAGCCTCCCTAGGAGCCTATTCCTTAGAGTAAAAAAGATTGTCTCGGATGAGGATATTGCACAGACCAGATTAATGGAAATGGGTAAACTTTTTATGGAGAGAGGTTTTCCTAAACAACTTATTCATAAACAAATTGAAGAGGTCAGTAAAATCCCCAGACATTCTATCCTGAGAGAGAATAAGGTGAAGCCTAAGCAAGATAACAAGCGTATGGTCTTTGTTTCACAGTATAACCCCTTGAGTAAGGATGTAAATAATATTATCAGAAAACACTGGTCTGTCATTAAAGGACCAGTCAACACATTAGATTTGCATAATAAACAAATGCAAGATAACAAGACAATGCAATATCACTTAGTCTGAACTTCAAATGAGTAGTAGATTTTTTTATAACAAATTTCAAAGTTATGTATATTTCCACTCCCCTTGTACCATATGATAGCAATCAGACAATCACAAATGCATATACGTATAGTCTGTGAACTCTTGCACATGCTCAGTAGGATCTGGTGACTCAAAAATTGTAAATATAAAAGACTGTGCACATTTTTTTTAATGGAAGTAAATTGGAAAGTTGTTTAAAATTACATGCTGTATCTGAATCATGAAAATTTAATTTAACCTGAGTGTCCCTTTAAAGATCTGAATTCCCAGATTAAAGAGTTTGAGGAACCACCTATGCCAGCATATAAAAGGTGTAGGCATTTGAGAGATGAACTAGTAAGGGCTGACTTAGGCTCAGGGAAGAAACAGATACAGACACATATATCTACACCCAAACTGGGATGTTTCCCATGCCTTGGGTGTTGTAACTGTAACAACATTATTAAAGGTGATTCTTTTTCCCATCACCTAACTGGTAAGAAATATAAAATCCCTGGTTACTTTACATGCAATTCAGAATATGTTATTTATTTAATCAAATGTCCCTGTTCCAAAATCTACATAGGTGAATCAACACGTAGGATAAGGGACAGAATTGTTGAACACAAATCAAATATTCGATGTAAGAATAGGGATGCTCCAGTTTCAAATCACTTTTTACAGGCAGGACATACCATTTCTCAACTAAGATACCAGGTCATTGAACAGATCAGGAGACCTAGGAGGGGGGGGGGGGTGATAGACAGTGTACCCTTAAAAGTAGAGAAACATACTGGATCTACACATTGCAAACACTTATCCCACTGGGAATGAATAGGGAGATAGACTGACTGACGTTATGACTGACGTTATGAGTATTTTATTCATTGAGGAGTGATATACTTCTAGATACAATCCTGTGATTGGAATAGGTTGCTAATATAAAGTGATAATAATTTTTTTGTAATGTAATAGAGTCATCAATGTTTTTTATTGATGTTTTTTGTAACAGTGTAAATATATATTGTGTTTTACAGGTTACTATAGTTGTTTAAGCTGAAGTGTCCTTATCCACTAGAGGGAGTATGAAAATTGTACCTTGAATTGTAAAGAAGGGGTTAACTAAAAAGTTCCACACCCATACAGATATCTGTAACCTCTCCTCTAATGGCTATATAAAGAGTGTGTATGGACATTTCTGTATACAACATGATTAAGGTCAGGTGCTGACCGAAACTTCGTTTGTTTTTTGCATGTCTCTTCATTAAAAGCTGCTAAATTTCAATATTTTGGTGTTGCTACCCTTCTTTTTTTGCTATTTACGTATGGGGTTAGTGCAAGGACCCTGGCAGCGTGCGCCTAAGATTGGATGGAGTGCTGGGCCTACCTTTGATAACCACTTTTGTTTACACAGATATTGTCCAATGGTGATCCGGTACGCCGCCGGAACCCGGCGTGATGACGTCACCTGTTACTTCTGGTTTCGGAGGAGCGTTCTCCTGTGGGGACTGGCGGCCTACAGACACCAGCATTTAAATTGTAACACTTGGTGAGTACACTTGTTCTTCTTTTTTCACTTGTCTGATGACGGGGTCACTCCCCGAAAACGTTTACACTCTGGATTAAATATACACTTTGATTTATGGCGAGTGCTCTCTCTTGGATTTCTTATTAGTTCTCATCTTTGTTTGTAAGTATTAAATCTAATATAAATTCCTTTTGAGTTACTTCCTAAACTAATTGCTCAAGTGATTCCCCTTGCAAGGATACGAGAATATACCTGCTTCTAGCTGATCTAGCAGAGGGAATCTTGCAGTCTATATCTGGCAAATTAAAGTCCCCCATTACTATAACCTTACCCTTCATGGTTATTTTGTTTATTTCTTCTAATAACAGATTCTCCAGTCTTTCATCCTGCAATGGAGGCCTATATACAACCCCTACTCTAAACACATTTTTATCCCCAACTTCCAGTCACCCAAATACTTTCCACCTCATCATTAGTCCCTAAAACTTCAGTAACCTTTATATTTAGTTTTACAAACAGAGCAACTCCTCCACCTTTCCTTCCTACTCTGTTCTTTTAAAAAAAACTTGTATCCAGGTATGACTATGTCTCAGTCATGACAATCATTGTACCATGATTCTGTTATAGCTACTAAATCCAAGTTGTGTCACGCCGCTGTTGCTAGGGACGCGGCGCCTGCTGTTCTGTTCGTTGCCTAGGGTAGAGTTGGCTCCTGTGTGCGTGCGGCGGTGACATCATCGCCGCACACTCCTTTCATTCTAAAGCTGGTCAAGATCTCCTGTGGCGCGAATCCTGCGTCTATGTAAGTTGCTCACTTTCTACCTATCACTGCCCAAGTATAGGTGTTACTTAGTGTGCTCCTGGGTGTGATTGTTACAGTATTCTGGATTGCCATAACGTTATTGAACTCTGCCTGTCTGACTACTCTGCTTGCTTAACCCCTAAACTACTGGATTTCCATACTGTTATTGAACTCTGTCTGTCTGACTACTCTGCTTGCTTAACCCCTAAACTACTGGATTGCCATACTGTTATTGAACTCTGCCTGCCTGACTACTCTGCTTGCTTAACCCCTAAAGTACTGGATTGCCATAACATTACTGAACCCTGCCTGTCTCACTACGCTAACTGGTTAACCCCTTATCTGCTGGACTGATACCTGTTTCTGAACCCTGCCTGTCTCACTACGCTAACTGGTTAACCCCTTATCTGCTGGACTGATACATGTTACTGAACCCTGCCTCTCTCACTACGCTAACTGGTTAACTGCTAACCTGCTGGAGTGATACTTGTTAATGAACCTTGCCTGTCCTACTACGCTACCTGGTTAACCCCTAATCTGCTGGACTGATACTTTGTTGCCGAATCCTTGCCTGTCTTACTACGCTACCTGGTTAACCCCTGAATTGCTGGTCTGCTTTTCTGTTGCTGTCTCCTGTCTGCCTATTTGCCTTGTGCTGTCCTGCTTGTGGTGAGTGCTGCTCTCCTCGTTTTCCTGATATTCTCTGCTTTGGGATATTCCCTATCTTTCCGACTCGACGCCGGGATAACAAGTCTACTGGCCGAGTTCGGTCTGATAGAGGAGTATCCCACGAGCCTCAGTTGTGAGGTGGGCAAAGAGATAGAAACAAAAACAAAAAAAAGACCAAAATCTTCCCAGGTTGAGAAGACTTGTCCCATATTGGCTTTTAGTTCCCCTTTACAGTGATTGCTCAGCTCACCTAGGCCCTGTCGGCATTGTTTGTGGCTGTTAGTGCTATGTCACCAAGGAGGCCTGTGATGTCACAGAGGTCCTTGGCTTTTACACAGGCATCAGCTTTTGAGTCAGAGATCACACTTGCCCTGATGTTAGGCCCAAGTTAGCAGCATAACAGCATTAAGCAACATGGCTCAGAAGACAGGCAGATCGGGTTTAGTTCTGTTAACGGGCCTCAAGCCCATTATCTTTTTGGCACAGTCCTGCCACTCGCCTGTGGTGGTACAGTGCCTTCAATGACACCTCTGGTATTTGAAGAGTTTGCCAAGTTAAAAGCACATGAAACCCCCAAATTGTTTTTCGTGATTCGGATAGAGAATACCATTTTAAAAGACTTTCCTATGGACTTCTATCTAATTAGCTTAGTTCTTATGGAAGCTTTTTTGTAAAGCATACCTAGGTATGCTTCGAGCAGCAATGCACCCCTAGGAGCAAGCTGCTGATCAGTAACCAGATGTGTGCACCCCTTGCTGTTGGCTCACCGGCTGTAGCGACTGGAGGTGTGTGCTTCTCGACATTGGCTCACATGCTGTTGGGCCTGCACTGTGTGCCTCTTGTTGCTAGCTCCCTGGATGTGGTGACTCAGTTCTTGTGCCTCCTGTCGTTGGCTCGGCGGGTATGTTCAGCTAGCTCCCACTTGTGCATTTCCCCCCCTTTTAACAAAGAATACAGAGAGAATAAAGCAAATTTGATAATACAAGTGAATCAACAAATGGTTGAAATTCGTATGCCCTATCTGAATCATGAATTCAAATTTTGGGGTTGCACGTCCCTTTAAAGTGAAAGTAAATCCTAGCATTTTACAAACGCTAGAATTGACTATTGAAACAAATAAAGGGGACTTTCATTCATGAAGTATAAGATACTTCATGTAGAAAGCTCCTTTATTTGTTTTAACCGATTGCCGTTCTTAGGTGCTCCAGCAGCACACGGTTAAAAAATTTTTGCTAAGAGGTGATGTTTTCACCTCATAGCCAAAAGCCGTGCGGTAAATCCGACTCCCATGGGTGCCAAGCCGGATTTACTGCACGGCTATTGGCTAAGAGGTGAAAAGTCACCTCTTAGCAAAATTTTTTTTTAGCCGTGTGCTGCTGTAGCACCTAAGAACGGCGATCGGTTAAAACAAATAAAGGAGCTTTCTACATGAAGTATCTTTATACTTCATGAATGAAAGTCCCCTTTATTTGTTTCAATAGTAAATCCTAGCATTTGTAAAACGCTAGGATTTACTTTCACTTTAAGTGGGGACAAAAAAAAAAATCGTGGTTTCTTCTATTCCAAAAGGTTTCTTTTCTTCCTTTGACATTTTTTAAGGGATTACTCGCTGCATGTGTTGCAAACGCGAAGAAAGAAAAAAGTGACACTTTTTTAAAATTTAATATATGCATTTAAGTTAACTGAGGGTTGATTCTAGCCCCAAAGGGGATATTAATGCTGGACCCTTGAATATAGAGTGAACCTGTGTAGCTTTAGATGTCCTTGATTTAAAATGTCTTAATCTCACAAGCCGCCAGCCCTTGGTAACGTTGCTGCCGAGGTTTTCATTGTGCAGCAGTGGGAGAGGTTCACCAGCAGTGTGCTCCAAATAAAGGCGGCTTATCAGGGCAGCCAGATATAAGGTGAGCTTGTCACCTGCTTTAATTGCTTTATCTGCCTGGCCTCATGGCTCATGTGCACCTTCTGTTAAATCGGTCTCATTTACATACTCCCAGCCTGCACGTCATTTGAAATGAGGGGCTTTTATTTTTGGCTAAGATTTTCCAGCGCTCCATAGCACTTTGATAGGATGCTTATGGCAAAGCACCTCAGAGGGAGATCTCCCAAGTACGCAGAAAAGTGCAGCTGGTGGCCAGCCTTACCGCGCCTGCTTCACTTCAAGTGTAAGAGAGTGCGTTGAGGCGGGCAAAGAGATAGAAAGAAAGAAAAAAGAGCAAAATCTTCCCAGGTTGAGAAGACTTGTCCCATATTGGCTTTTAGTTCCCCTTTACAAAGATAGGTCTGCTCACCTAGGCCCTGTCTGTATTGTTTGTGGCTGTTAGTGGTATGTCACCAAGGAGGCCTGTGATGTCACAGAGGTCCTTGGCTTTTACACAGGCATCAACTCTTGAGTCAGAGATCACACTTGCCCTGATGTTAGGCCCAAGTTAGCAGCATAACAGCAATAAGCAACATTGCTCAGAAGACAGGCAAATCGGGTTTAGTTCTGTTAACAGGCCTCAAGCCCATTATCTTTTTGGCACAGTCCTGCCACTCGCCTGTGGTGGTACAGTGCCTTCAATGACACCTCTGGTATTTGAAGAACTTGCCAAGTTAAAAGGACATGACAACCCCACATTTTCTTTTGTGATTTGAATAGAGAGAACCATTTTAAATGACTTTCCTATGGACTTCTATCTAATTTGCTTTGTTCTTATGGAAGATTTTTTTAAAGCATACCTAGGTATGCTTCGAGCAGCAATGCACCCCTTGGAGCTAGCTGCTGATCAGTGACCGGATATGTGCGCCCCTTGCCGTTGGCTCACCGGCTGTAGTGACTGAAGGTGTGTGCCTCTCGTCGTTGGCTCACATGCTGTAGAGGCTGCACTGTGTGCCTCTTGTCGCTGGCTCGCCGGATGTGGCTATATAATTCTTAATTCAAAGTAGGAGGACAGCACACTCCTTCAAATAGGGGCACGGAAAGAGACAAGCCAGGTCTCAACTGCACTGTCAAATTATAAACTGTTTCCAGCTTCCAAATTCTTTAAAAATACCTTTATTCCTTTAGCAGGGTCCATGGGTACAACATACAAACAACAACGTTTTAAGCCTGCAATAGGCTCTTAGTCATGTACTCTAATTACATACCGGTTTTTCTCTTTTATACCTGTGCACATCTTATTAATCAATCACAACCTGAATTCTGCTACCATCATGTGGTTATTTTATAGCATACGAGTATACATTTTCTAATATTATTCCTTACCATTCAGATTAGATATATACAATGTAATCTATTAAGAAATATAAATTAAAAACAAAAAACATAAACATAAAAGATAAAACTAGAATCATGCACATGTTTTTATGCCAGGTAACTTTTTTTTGTAATTGATATTTTTTATTGAGGCATATATCACATAAACACAGCTCAGAAAATCAAAAAAACAACCAAAATGGTTCAAGGAGTAATAAAAAGCAAAAATTAGAATACACATTCAAATGGTTAACAATTTGCTTCAATATCAGCTTCATATTAACGTATAGCAAATTAACCTCTTGTCTTCCGTTATATCTTCAAATTCTTATACAAATTCAACCTCTGAACTATCTATTGCCTATGCATCATAATCTGTAGCGACTAGAAGACAGGGAGAGAGAGGGGGGGGGGGAGAGGGAAAAATAAAAAAAAAGGGGGGGGGAGAGTGAGTGTTACCAACGATCTAATATCACTATTTCGGAATGTCTGAAAGGATAAATTAATTGGTCTATTTCTTCTGAGGGAAAAATCTTAATAAATGTGGACCATTTTTAAAAAAAAAGTGTTACTTCCCTTTCAGAAGTTAAAGTCGTATCCATATGTTCAATAATGCATTGTTTTTTCATATAGTTTTTGATCTCTAGAATACTGGGAATCATGAAGTCTCGCAACTTCTTAAAAATTAAGTTTCTTGCTGCCAAAATTGTCATATTTCTAGCTTTTTTATGTTCAGGAACTAAGGGGGATTTTCTAAGAAAAACAACCTCTGCCAAAGAGAGAGAGAGAGGGGGTATCTTCAGTACCTTGATGAGCCAAAATTCTATTTTCCGCCATAGCTGTCTTATCCGGGGACACGCCCATATCATGTGAATTATATCAGCTGCCGGATATGCACATTTCGGGCATGTGTTGAATTTATAATTATGCCATTTGAATCCCTTTAATGGAGTATAATAAGATCTATAGAGTAGTTTAATGTGTGATTCTCTCCAACTCACGGATAGGGTAGTCTGTGCTATTGTAACTATAGACTTTTCCACCTGATCTACCTCAATATTTAGTTCTGGTGACAGGAGATTCCAACTCTGTGTTATCTGATGTAGATTAGAGTCTCTGTGAGGACTAGTCGCCAGCTCATACCAAATTGAAATGGAGGATAGATAATTTTTGGCAAGGATGGGCCAATTATCTAATTTCCCCCAGGACCAAGACCATCCAAATTTCTCAGTAAGTGAGAAAAGATAATGTCTGGCCTGAAGGTACGCAAAGAAGTCTTTATTGCTTAAATGAAATTCCTGTTTCAATCTATCAAACGATTTTACTGATGAAGTGTCTTGATCTATAAATTGAGTCATAAAGGTTAAGCCCTTCTCATGCCAAATCTGAAATATTTGAGATTGAGTGCCTCCCTGAAATTCTGGATTGCCACATAGACATTGAAATTTTGGAATGGAGAGATCAATACCTAGCTTTTGTCCAAGTTTTTTCCAAGCATGTATTATCGCATATATAGAGCTGAGACGCTTCACTTCTTTCGGGATTAAGTGAGTTGGGCAGTGAATTAAAGCTGTGGGATTATAAGGATATAAAATGTTCCTTTCAAGCTTATTATTAGTAAAATAGTCTTTATTCACAATCCAGTCTATCACAATACGTGAGAGAAAGACTAAACTGTATTTACTGAGATCGGGAAGAGCCATTCCCCCAAATTTTTTAGGGAGATAAACTTTATTTAAGGAAATTCGGGGTCTTTTGCATTTCCATATAAAATAACGAAGAGCCCTATTCAGGCTTTTCCAATCTTTGACTTTCAAGATGAACGGTATATTTTGCAAAGGATAAAGAATTTTTGGGAGGAGAACCATTTTAAAAAAGGCAATACTTCCTGACAGGGACAGTGGAAGGTTTTGCCAACTACTCATATATTCTATTGTCTTGGATAAGATGGGAGAAATATTAAGACCATACCACTCTTGTGAATTGGCTGATATGTTGATTCCCAGATACCTAAAGTGGGACACTACTTCCTTCAAAGGTGTCCCAGAAAGGGAATCTTCATTTTTTCTGACCCACAATAGTTCTGATTTGGAGATATTGATCTTATAACCTGTAAAGGTTCCAAGAGAGTAGTCTTGGAATATTATTTTTTGTGTCAGATATATAAACTAACACATCATCCGCATATAGAGCGATTCTCTGTTCTAATGAGCCAATCTTTATCCCATTAAAAGATTGTCTAATTTTAAGAGCCAAAGGCTCCATCGCTAAAACAAATAAAAGAGGTGATAGTGGGCAGCCTTGTCTTGTGCCTCTCTGGAGACTAATTAAATTAGATTCTAAGTTATTAATAACCAGTTTGGTAGAAGAGTTAGTGCAGAGATTATTAATGAAAGAAATACAATTATCTTTAAAGCCAAAATTAGACAGAGAGGTTAGGATATGCTGATGGTGCACCGAGTCAAACGCTTTTTCTGCGTCAAGCGCAACAATTGCTATGTCTGTTTGATCTTGAGAGGAAATTTTTTGGGAGTTATAAAAGTAGTCAAGAACTAAAAATAGTTCTCTAACTTTAGCCATTAAATTGCGCTTGGACAAAAAACCTGCCTGATCTTTATCAATAAGTATCCCTATCTCACGCTGGAGTCTCTTAGCTAAAATTGATGATAATAGTTTATAGTCAGAGTTCAGTAATGCGATGGGGCGGTAAGACTCCTTTTTCAAGGGATCTTTCTCCGGTTTCAAGATCAATGATGTAGTAGATGCAACAAAATTCGAAGGAATAGGCTTATTTTCCATATAAAAATAATTTAAAAGATTCCTTAAATGAGGGGTTACAACATGAGATAGTATCTTATAAAACTCTCTGATGAAGCGCATGTGCCCATGCGCGAAACGCGTAAGATAGGAGCTTACCTGTGTCTGACGATAAGCCTGCTCCTAATAAATACTCTATTTCATCTACTCTGAAGACTCTGCATTCTTTTTCCTCATTTCTTATAAAACTCATTAGGAAGAGAATCAGGCCCAGGGGCTTTATCCAATTTCAGATCTTTAATAGCACGAGTAATCTCTTGATCAGAAATAGGAGCATTAATTTTAGTTTTTGCTTCATCGTTCAGACATGGGTAATCAAGCCCTCTCCAAAAAAGTTCTGATGCTTTCGTATCTGATTTCCTAAAAGAATATAGATCCCTGTAGTAAGCAAAAAAAGTATCAAGGATTTCATTTGAATCTTTAAATAAAGTATCTTGCTCTACAAGCGAATCGATAGAGGAACTCCCCTGTGTATTCTTAACTAGATTAGCCAACAATTTACCTGCCTTATCCCCATGCCTATAGAACTTAGCTTTGGATTTAAAATCAGCTTGGACTGAGATATACATTAATGAAGTATCTCTCTCTCTCTTAGCAGAGGTATATCTCCTCCAATTAACAGATGTGGGTTGAGCTAGATACTTATTGTAGGTGTTAGTTAGTGATCTCAATTTTTCACTTTCCCTAAGGGCAGCTTTCCGTTTGAAATCAACCATATATGCAATGATGTCTCCTCTTATTACTGCTTTACCTGCTTCCCATAATAGACTCGGATCATTAACTGTGCCAAGGTTTAGGGAAAAAAATTTGGTCATTCTAGTAATTAGCCAATTTTTACATTTTAAGTTTTTCATTAAAAATTTAGGAATAAAAAAAAATGGCGTGAAGTATGTATTTTAATATTCAGCGGTATATTTAATATGATTGGGGCATGGTCTGAAATGGTAACTTGTGTAATTTTAGTTGTAGCCCCAATTTTTAATAGATTCTCAGCAACTAAAAATAAATCAATTCTTGACAAGGAATTCACATTTCTAGCCTTACATGTGAACTCTCTTTGAGTTGGATTCTGAATCCTCCAAATGTCTTTAAAGGCCAGATTCCTAAACAGAGTTTTAAACATTTTCCCTTCCAATTTATCTCTCTTGGAGATATAAGTGATATGTGCTTGCCTACTCCTGTCAAGGGGAATCTGTGGGGCCATATTAAAATCCCCTGCTACAATTATATTACCTTCACCGATTTGTAAGATTTTGGATTGTAAAAACTCCCAGAAGCTTGTCTCAAAGCATAAAGATTACAAAGCGTGAACACAGAGTTCACCAATTTAATTTTCAAAATCAAAATTCTACTTTCCGGGTCGGTAAATTCTAATAATACTTCATATGGAATGTTTTTCCCTAATAAAATAGCTACCCCTCTTTTCCTACCTATGCTTGGTGTAAAGAATTACCTCCCTAACCCATGAGGATCTCAACTTTAAGGATTCTACTGCGCTCAAATGCGTTTCCTGGATAAAGGCGATATCCGAGTTGAGCTTCCTCAGTTGTGAAATTATCATTTTGCGCTTTATTGGGGTTGAAATACCTCCGACATTCCAAGAAGATATAATAAATTTTTTTACTTTAGTCATCATTTAATATAAGATAAAAAAAGGGGAGGAGAGAAAAAAAAACCCGCCCCTCTGTCCCCATCTCCCTGCCTCTTTCCATCAAAAAAGCCTCTAAAAGAAAAAAACAACAAGTACATAAGGCTGACATATATTCGGGGCATCATTGATCAATGCAAAATTATTCCAAGATGTAACAGTGTAAATTTTCTTCTGTTAAGTGTGATCAGTCCACGGGTCATCATTACTTCTGGGATATTAACTGCTCCCCTACAGGAAGTGCAAGAGGATTCACCCAGCAGAGTTGCTATATAGCTCCTCCCCTCTACGTCACCCCCAGTCATTCTCTTGCACCCAACGACTAGATAGGATGTGTGAGAGGACTATGGTGATATATTTAGTTTTTATATCTTCAATCAAAAGTTTGTTATTTTATAATAGCACCGGAGTGTGTTATTCCTTCTCTGGTAGAATTTGAAGAAGAATCTACCTGAGTTTTTTCTATGATTTTAGCCGGAGTAGTTAAGATCATATTGCTGTTTCTCGGCCATCTGAGGAGAGGTAAACTTCAGATCAGGGGGCAGCAGGCAGATTAATCTGCAAAGAGGTATGTAGCAGTTTATTATTTTCTGACATGGAATTGATGAGAAAATCCTGCCATACCGTTATAATGTAAACTCAGCCTTGAATGCAGTAGATGTAGCTGATATCAGGCTGTCATGTATGTATATTTTACACTTCAGTTTTCTGGGGAATGGTACTTCTCTGGTTTTTAGACTGTATACATAGACTTAACCTAATTTGCAGGGACTTGCAATAGGTTTTAAATGACAATTAATTATTGAGGTAAAACGTTTTTTTGCTGGCATGTAAAAACGTTTTTTTCTCTGAGGTACTGGGTGAAAAAATGTTTTGGGCACTATTTTTCCACTTGGCAATAGTTTTGATTTAAATTAGAGCAGTTCACTGATCCCTCTCACTGTTATGTGTGTGGGGGAGGGGCCGTTTTTGGCACTTTTACTATGCATCAAAAAAACTCAGTCAGAGGTTCATTTTCTTCCTGCATGATCCGGTTCATCTCTACAGAGTTCAGGGATCTCCAAAGCCTTTTTTGAGGGAAGTAATCATTACAGCAGAGCTGTGCTGATTGTATTGACTGTGATAAAAAAAAAAAAAAAAAAAAAAACGTTTATTTGTGTATTTTTTTCTGCTGCCTGGGTTAGTTATCATTGCTGAGGGGAACAATCCTTTGCTAAAACTGTATATTCTGACAAAGATTGATGCTATAATTTAATTATTTTAACTGTTATAATTTTTTTCTGTGCTTCTTAAAGGCACAGTTCGTTTTCATATTATTTGTAAATTACTTTGAAAAGTATTTCCAAGTTGCTGTTTATTTGCTAGTGTGTTAAACATGTCTGATTCAGAGGAATATCTCTGTGCTATATGTGTTAATGCCAAAGTGGAGCCCAATAGAAATTTATGTACTAAATGTATTGATGCTACTTTAAAAAACAGTCAATCTGTACAAATTGAACATATTTCACCAAACAACGAGGGGAGAGTTATGCCGACTAACTCGCCTCACGTGTCAGTACCTGCATCTCCCGCTCAGGAGGTGCGTGATATTGTAGCGCCGAGTACATCTGGGCGGCCATTACAAATCACATTACAAGATATGGCTACTGTTATGACTGAAGTTTTGGCTAAACTACCAGAACTAAGAGGTAAACGTGATCATTCTGGGGTGAGAACAGAGTGCGCTGATAATGCAAGGGCCATGTCTGATACTGCGTCACAGTTTGCAGAACGTGAAGACGGAGAGCTTCATTCTGTGGGTGACGGTTCTGATCCAAATAAACTGGACTCAGACATTTCAAATTTTAAATTTAAGCTTGAGAACCTCCGTGTGTTACTAGGGGAGGTATTAGCGGCTCTGAATGATTGTAACACAGTTGCAATCCCAGAGAAAATGTGTAGGTTGGATAAATATTTTGCGGTACCGACGAGTACTGACGTTTTTCCTATACCTAAGAGACTTACTGACATTGTTACTAAGGAGTGGGATAGACCCGGTGTGCCTTTCTCACCCCCTCCTATATTCAGAAAGATGTTTCCAATAGACGCCGCCACACGGGACTTATGGCAAATGGTCCCTAAGGTGGAGGGAGCAGTTTCTACTTTAGCTAAGCGTACCACTATCCCAGTGGAGGATAGCTGTGCTTTTTCAGATCCAATGGATAAAAAATTAGAGGGTTACCTTAAGAAAATGTTTGTTCAACAAGGGTTTATATTGCAACCTCTTGCATGTATTGCGCCTGTCACGGCTGCAGCAGCATTTTGGTTTGAGTCTCTGGAAGAGACACTTCAATCATCCACACTAGATGACATCACACACAAACTTAAATTCCTTAAGTTAGCTAATTCATTTATTTCAGATGCCGTAGTACATTTAACTAAACTTGCGGCTAAAAATTCAGGATTCGCCATTCAGGCACGCAGAGCTCTGTGGCTGAAATCCTGGTCAGCTGATGTTACGTCTAAATCTAAATTGCTTAATATTCCTTTCAAAGTGCAGACCTTATTCGGGCCCGGCTTGAAAGAGATTATTGCTGACATTACAGGAGGTAAAGGTCATGCCCTGCCTCAGGACAAGGCCAAAGCCAAGGCTAGACAGTCCAATTTTCGTTCCTTTCGTAATTTCAAAGCAGGAGCAGCATCAACTTCCTTTGCACCAAAACAGGAAGGAGCTGTTGCTCGCTACAGACAAGGCTGGAAACCTAACCAGTCCTGGAACAGGGGCAAACAGGCCAGAAAACCTGCTGCTGCCCCTAAGACAGCATGAATTGAGGGCCCCCGATCCGGGACCGGATCTAGTGGGGGGCAGACTTTCCCTCTTCGCCCAGGCTTGGGCAAGAGATGTTCAGGATCCCTGGGCGTTAGAGATCATATCTCAGGGATACCTTCTGGACTTCAAATCCTCTCCCCCAAGAGGGAGATTTCATCTGTCAAGGTTGTCAACAAACCTAACAAAGAAGGAAGCGTTTCTACGCTGCGTACAAGATCTTTTATTAATGGGAGTGATCCATCCAGTTCCGCGGTTGGAACAAGGACAAGGGTTTTACTCAAATCTGTTTGTAGTCCCCAAGAAAGAGGGAACCTTCAGGCCAATCTTGGATTTAAAGATCCTAAACAAATTCCTAAGAGTTCCATCGTTCAAGATGGAAACTATTCGAACAATTTTGCCCATGATCCAAGAGGGTCAGTACATGACCACAGTGGATTTAAAGGATGCTTACCTTCACATACCGATTCACAGAAGTCATTACCGGTATCTAAGGTTTGCCTTTTTAGACAGGCATTACCAGTTTGTAGCTCTTCCATTCGGACTGGCTACGGCTCCAAGAATCTTCACAAAGGTTCTGGGCACTCTTCTGGCGGTACTAAGACCGCGAGGAATTTCAGTAGCTCCGTACTTAGACGACATACTGATACAAGCTTCAAGCTTTCAAACTGCCAAATCTCATACAGAGATAGTACTGGCATTTCTAAGGTCGCATGGATGGAAAGTGAACGAAGAGAAAAGTTCTCTCTTTCCACTCACAAGAGTTCCCTTCCTGGGGACTCTGATAGATTCTGTAGAAATGAAGATTTACCTGACAGAGGACAGGTTAACAAAACTTCAAAATGCATGCCGTGTCCTTCATTCCATTCAACACCCGTCAGTAGCTCAATGCATGGAGGTAATCGGACTAATGGTAGCAGCAATGGACATAGTTCCTTTTGCACGCCTGCATCTCAGACCACTGCAACTGTGCATGCTAAGTCAGTGGAATGGGGATTACTCAGATTTGTCCCCCACTCTAAATCTGAATCAAGAGACCAGAAATTCTCTTCTATGGTGGCTTTATCGGCCACATCTGTCCAGGGGAATGCCATTCAGCAGGCCAGACTGGTCAATTGTAACAACAGACGCCAGCCTACTAGGTTGGGGCGCTGTCTGGAATTCTCTGAAGGCTCAGGGACTATGGAATCAGGAGGAGAGTCTCCTTCCAATAAACATTCTGGAATTGAGAGCAGTCCTCAATGCTCTTCTGGCTTGGCCCCAGTTAACAACTCGGGGGTTCATCAGGTTCCAGTCGGACAACATCACGACTGTAGCTTATATCAACCATCAGGGAGGGACAAGAAGCTCCCTAGCAATGATGGAAGTATCGAAGATAATTCGCTGGGCAGAGTCTCACTCTTGCCACCTGTCTGCAATCCACATCCCGGGAGTGGAGAACTGGGAGGCGGATTTCTTAAGTCGTCAGACTTTTCATCTGGGGGAGTGGGAACTTCATCCAGAGGTCTTTGCCCAAATACTTCGACGTTGGGGCAAACCAGAGATAGATCTCATGGCGTCTCGACAGAACGCCAAGCTTCCGCGCTACGGGTCCAGATCCAGGGATCCGGGAGCGGTCCTGATAGATGCCTTGACAGCACCATGGACCTTCAGGATGGCTTATGTGTTTCCACCTTTCCCGATGCTTCCTCGATTGATTGCCAGAATCAAACAGGAGAAAGCATCAGTGATTCTAATAGCGCCTGCATGGCCACGCAGGACTTGGTATGCAGATCTGGTGGACATGTCATTCTGTCCACCTTGGTCGTTACCTCTGAAACAGGACCTTCTGATTCAGGGTCCTTTCAAACATCAAAATCTAACTTCTCTGAAGCTGACTGCTTGGAAATTGAACGCTTGATCTTATCAAAGCGTGTTTTTTCTGAGTCAGTTATTGATACCTTAATACAGGCTAGGAAGCCTGTTACCAGAAAGATTTACCATAAAATATGGCGTAAATACCTATATTGGTGCGAATCCAAAGGTTACTCTTGGAGTAAGGTTAGGATTCCTAGGATATTGTCTTTTCTACAAGAAGGTTTAGAAAAGGGGTTATCCGCTAGTTCCTTAAAGGGACAGATCTCAGCTCTGTCCATTCTGTTACACAAGCGTCTGTCAGAAGTTCCAGACGTTCAGGCTTTTTGTCAGGCTTTGGCCAGGATTAAACCTGTGTTTAAAGCTGTGGCTCCACCATGGAGTTTAAACCTTGTTCTTAACGTTTTACAGGGCGTTCCGTTTGAACCCCTTCATTCCATTGATATAAAGTTGTTATCTTGGAAAGTTCTATTTTTAATGGCTATTTCCTCGGCTCGAAGAGTCTCTGAGTTATCAGCCTTACATTGTGATTCTCCTTATTTGATTTTTCACTCGGATAAGGTAGTTCTGCGTACTAAACCTGGGTTCTTACCTAAGGTAGTCACTAACAGGAATATCAATCAGGAGATTGTTGTTCCATCCTTGTGCCCAAATCCTTCTTCGAGGAAGGAACGTCTTTTGCACAATCTCGATGTAGTTCGTGCCCTTAAATTTTATTTACAGGCAACTAAAGATTTTCGACAAACGTCTTCCCTGTTTGTCGTTTACTCTGGTCAGAGGAGAGGTCAAAAAGCTTCTGCTACCTCTCTCTCTTTTTGGCTTCGTAGCATAATTCGTTTAGCTTATGAGACTGCTGGACAGCAGCCTCCTGAAAGAATTACAGCTCATTCCACTAGAGCTGTGGCTTCCACTTGGGGCTTTAAGAATGAGGCCTCTGTTGAACAGATTTGCAAGGCTGCAACTTGGTCTTCGCTTCATACTTTTTCCAAATTTTACAAATTTGACACTTTTGCTTCCTCGGAGGCTATTTTTGGGAGAAAGGTTCTTCAGGCAGTGGTTCCTTCTGTATAAAGAGCCTGCCTATCCCTCCCGTCATCCGTGTACTTTTGCTTTGGTATTGGTATCCCAGAAGTAATGATGACCCGTGGACTGATCACACTTAACAGAAGAAAACATAATTTATGCTTACCTGATAAATTCCTTTCTTCTGTAGTGTGATCAGTCCACGGCCCGCCCTGTTTTTTAAGGCAGGTAAATATTTTTTAAATTATACTCCAGTCACCACTACACCCTTGGCTTCTCCTTTCTCGTTGGTCCTTGGTCGAATGACTGGAGGTGACGTAGAGGGGAGGAGCTATATAGCAACTCTGCTGGGTGAATCCTCTTGCACTTCCTGTAGGGGAGCAGTTAATATCCCAGAAGTAATGATGACCCGTGGACTGATCACACTACAGAAGAAAGGAATTTATCAGGTAAGCATAAATTATGTTTTTTCTGCCTCAGATGCATTGTCAAAGAAATATACTTGGCCCTGCATTTCCACCTTGAGCCTAGCTGGATATACAACTGTAGCAAAAAATCCTTCTTTAATCAACCTACCGCAGATTGGAGAGAGCTCCTTCCTTTTCAGAGAAGTTTCATAGGCAAAATCCTGAAAAACCAACATTTTGGTTCCTTCTAATAGGGTAGGTGCATTTTTATGAGATAATTGCAGGATCCTAACTTTATCCTGGTAGTTTAAATATCTCACTATTATAGGTCTAGATCTAATTTTATCACCACCTGATAAAGGAGATCTCCCCAATCTATGAGCCCTTTCTACAGCTAGGGGTAATAATTCTTGCGAGATGTTTAAAAGCTGAGGAAAAGTCTCAGCTGCAAATTTCATTAAATCAGTATGTTGCAAAGTTTCAGGAACCCCAATTATTCTGACATTGTTTCTCCTGGATCGATTCTCTAAATCCTCGATCTTGTTCTGTAATTCTATCAAGGAAAGTGAATTTGCCTGTAGTTTGGTGTCATGTGATACTGTAAGATCTTCAAGGTCAGACACTCTTTGTTCGACCTCCTGAATCCTTGTCGAAAATTGTTTAACTT
This sequence comes from Bombina bombina, assembly GCF_027579735.1. Lineage (NCBI taxonomy): Eukaryota > Metazoa > Chordata > Amphibia > Anura > Bombinatoridae > Bombina > Bombina bombina. Next base: position 744,399,135 of record NC_069504.1, on the reverse strand, counting down.
CTATAGACAATGTGTGTATATCTTGTTTTATCTCTAACCTAAGAGACTCAAATTTTGGATTCAGGGCTTCAATGATGTTATTCACTAATACCTCGAATTTGTAGTGTCAATGTGCCTTGTAGTAGGGGCTGGTTCAGGATGCAGTTCAACCAAGGTTTCAGCTGCTGTTTTATTCCTCCTATCTCTGGGTCTGGAAGCCATGGTTGGTGAAGTGGTTTTATAGTGAGACGGTGAACTTAAAAATCTATCCATAAGTGAATTAGAAAACAAAATGAGGAAAACGTGCGACGCAAAAAGGAAGAAAAAAAAGTGTGGATAAATTATATTAAGTGCTTAATTTGTGACTGAAGAGAATGGAAGTGAAGAGAGGGGAAAAAAAAACCCAGAGGGGGTGAACGTCTACAATTAACGGGGGAAAGAAGGGGAAGGGGTGAAGAGTGAGAGAATCAAGTGAGGAAGTGCCAATCAGATTCAGTGATAAGGGGGTGTATAAGCCCACCAAGGATTCTCAGTCCCAGTGGATGGGAGGTTACCTCTATATTGGTTGATTCCAACCGTGAAGCCCCTAACCTGCCAATCTAGGACTTAACACAGCTATTCCTAGCCAGCTGTTCTATTTAGGAGACTTCTTATAGAACGATTACCTGTGAAGCTGATATACTACGGAGCCTGCTTCTAATACTAGTCCCAAGATTACCTAGTTAATATCAAGAGTCATCTCACTCCCGATTTGTCTAGAAGATTACATTTTTCAAATAATTGGGCTCTAGCGTTATTGTCTACAATCAACTTTCACTTCAACATTAGTGCTCTGCGGGCCCCAAGTTTCAATTAATTCAGTTAATTACCTTCTACGAGAAGTCTGACCCAGCTTCAAAATTCATTTCATACCTGATACCTCAAATTGAAATGGAGGATAGATCATTTTGGCAAGGATGGGCCAATTATCTAATTTCCCCCAGGACCAAGACCATCCAAATTTCTCAGTAAGTGAGAAAAGATAATGTCTGGCCTGAAGGTACGCAAGGAAGTCCTTATTGCTTAAATGAAATTCCTGATTCCTTTGATTCCTTTGATTCAATCTATCAAAGGATTTTACTGATGAAGTGTCTTGATCTATAAATTGAGTCATAAAGGTTAAGCCCTTCTCATGCCAAATCTGAAATATTTGAGATTGAGTGCCTCCCTGAAATTCTGGATTGCCACACAGACATTGAAATTTTGGAATGGAGAGATCAATACCTAGCTTTTGTCCAAGTTTTTTCCAAGCATGTATTATCGCATATATAGAGCTGAGACGCTTCACTTCTTTCGGGATTAAGTGAGTTGGGCAGTGAATTAAAGCTGTGGGATTATAAGGATATAAAATGTTCCTTTCAAGCTTATTATTAGTAAAATAGTCTTTATTCACAATCCAGTCTATCACAATACGTGAGAGAAAGACTAAACTGTATTTACTGAGATCGGGAAGAGCCATTCCCCCAAATTTTTTAGGGAGATAAACTTTATTTAAGGAAATTCGGGGTCTTTTGCATTTCCATATAAAATAACGAAGAGCCCTATTCAGGCTTTTCCAATCTTTGACTTTCAAGATGAACGGTATATTTTGCAAAGGATAAAGAATTTTTGGGAGGAGAACCATTTTAAAAAAGGCAATACGTCCTGACAGGGACAGTGGAAGGTTTTGCCAACTACTCATATATTCTATTGTCTTGGATAAGATGGGAGAAATATTAAGACCATAATTTCCCCCAGGACCAAGACCATCCAAATTTCTCAGTAAGTGAGAAAAGATAATGTCTGGCCTGAAGGTACGCAAGGAAGTCCTTATTGCTTAAATGAAATTCCTGTTTCAATCTATCAAAGGATTTTACTGATGAAGTGTCTTGATCTATAAATTGAGTCATAAAAGTTGAGCCCTTCTCATGCCAAATCTGAAATATTTGAGATTGAGTGCCTCCCTGAAATTCTGGATTGCCACACAGACATTGAAATTTTGGAATGGAGAGATCAATACCTAGCTTTTGTCCAAGTTTTTTCCAAGCATGTATTATCGCATATATAGAGCTGAGATGCTTCACTTCTTTTGGGATTAAGTGAGTTGGGCAGTGAATTAAAGCTGTGGGATTATAAGGATATAAAATGTTCCTTTCAAGCTTATTATTAGTAAAATAGTCTTTATTCACAATCCAGTCTATCACAATACATGAGAGAAAGACTAAACTGTATTTACTGAGATCGGGAAGAGCCATTCCCCCAAATTTTTTAGGGAGATAAAGTTTATTTAAGGAAATTCGGGGTCTTTTGCATTTCCATATAAAATACTGAAGAGCCCTATTCAGGCTTTTCCAATCTTTGACTTTCAAGATGAACGGTATATTTTGCAAAGGATAAAGAATTTTTGGGAGTAGAACCATTTTAAAAAAGGCAATACGTCCTGACAGGGACAGTGGAAGGTTTTGCCAACTACTCATATATTCAATTGTCTTGGATAAGATGGGAGAAATATTAAGACCATACCACTCTTGTGGATTGGCTGATATGTTGATTCCCAGATACCTAAAGTGGGACACTACTTCCTTAAAAGGTGTCCCAGAAAGGGAATCTTCATTTTTTCTGACCCACAATAGTTCTGATTTGGAGATATTGATCTTATAACCGGTAAAGGTTCCAAAAGAGCTGGTGATCGAGAGTAGTCTTGGAACATTATTTTTTGTGTCAGATATATAAACTAACACATCATCCGCATATAGAGCGATTCTTTGTTCTAATGAGCCAATCTTTATCCCCTTAAGAGATTGTCTAATTTTAAGAGCCAAAGGCTCCATCGCTAAATCAAATAAAAGAGGTGATAGTGGGCAGCCTTGTCTTGTGCCTCTCTGGAGACTAACGCCTAGATTTAGAGTTCTGCGGCCAAAGGGGTGCGTTAGCTACGCATGCTTTTTTCCCCCCGCACCTTTTAAATACCGCTGGTATTTAGAGTTCTCTGAAGGGCTGCGTTAGGCTCCAAAAAGGGAGCGTAGAGCATAATTTACCGCCACTTCAACTCTAAATACCAGCGGTGCTTACGGACGCGGCCAGTTCAAAAACGTGCTTGTGCACGATTCCCCCATAGGAAACAATGGGGCAGTTTGAGCTGAAAAAAACCTAACACCTGCAAAAAAGCAGCAATCAGCTCCTAATGCAGCCCCAACTTTACACTTATTAACCCCTAATATGCTGACCCCGCTATCGCTGACCCCTGCATATTATTTTTAACCCCTAATCTGCCGCTCCGTACACCGCCGCAACCTACGTTATCTCTATGTACCCCTAATCTGCTGCCCCTAACACCGCCGACCCCTATATTATATTTATTAACCCCTAATCTGCCGCCCCCAACGTCGCCGCCACCTACCTACAATTATTAACCCCTAATCTGCCGACCGGACCTCACCGCTACTCTAATAAATGTATTAACCCCTAAAGCTAACACCCCCCTAAATTAAATATAATTTTAATCTAACAAAATAAAATAAATCTTATTAAATAAATTATTCCTATTTAAAGCTAAATACTTACCTGTAAAATAAACCCTAATATAGCTACAATATAAATAATAATAATAACGGACTAACGACGAATGAAGGTTCCTTTAAGGGACGTCATCCAAGATGGCGTCCCTCGAATTCCGATTGGCTGATAGGATTCTATCAGCCAATCGGAATTAAGGTAGGAAAAATCTGATTGGCTGATCCAATCAGCCAATCAGATTGAGCTTGCATTCTATTGGCTGTTCCGATCAGCCAATAGAATGCAAGCTCAATCTGATTGGCTGATTGGATCAGCCAATCGGATTGAACTTGAATCTGATTGGCTGATTCAATCAGCCAATCAGATTTTCTCCAACATTGGTGTGTCCGGTCCACGGCGTCATCCTTACTTGTGGGAATATCTCTTCCCCAACAGGAAATGGCAAAGAGTCCCAGCAAAGCTGGCCATATAGTCCCTCCTAGGCTCCGCCCACCCCAGTCATTCTCTTTGCCGTTGCACAGGCAACATCTCCACGGAGATGGTTAAGAGTTTTTGGTGTTTAAATGTAGTTTTTTATTCTTCTATCAAGTGTTTGTTATTTTAAAATAGTGCTGGTATGTACTATTTACTCTGAAACAGAAAAAGATGAAGATTTCTGTTTGTGAGAGGAAGATGATTTTAGCAGACAGTAACTAAAATCGATTGCTGTTTCCACATAGGACTGTTGAGATGAAGTAACTTCAGTTGGGGGAAACAGTTAGCAGACTTTTCTGCTTAAGGTATGACTAGCCATATTTCTAACAAGACTGTGTAATGCTGGAAGGCTGTCATTTTTCCCCTCATGGGGATAGGTAAGCAATTTTCTTAGTCTCAAACAGAATAAAGGGCTTAATATGGGCTATAAAACTGGTAGACACTTTTATGGGCTAAATCGATTGCTTTATTTGGGCATTTTATACATGTTTATGCTGATATTTCACATTTATAAGCTTGGGGAACGTTTTTTAACGGCAGGCACTATGTTAGACACCTTTTCCAGTCAGGGAGGGCCTTCCCAGTTGTAGGCTGAGCCTCATTTTCGCGCCATTACTGCACAGTTGTTTTTGAGAGCAAGACATGCAGATGCATGTGTGAGGACCTGAAAATAGCTGGAAAAGTTTCTAGAAGGCGTCATTTGGTATCGTATTCCCCTCTGGGCTTGGTTAGATCTCAGCAAAAGCTGTAGCTGGGACTGTATAGGGGTTAAATTTGTAAACGGCTCCGGTTCCGTTATTTTAAGGGTTAAAGCTCTGAAATTTGGTGTGCAATACTCTTAATGCTTTAAGACACTGTGGTGAAATTTTGGTAATTTTTGAACAATTCCTTCATAGTTTTTCACATATTCAGTAATAAAGTGTTTCTGTTTAAAATTTAAAGAGACAGTAACGGTTTTGTTTTAAAACGGTTTTTGTGCTTTATTAACAAGTTTAAGCCTGTTTAACATGTCTGTGCCTTCGGATAAGCTATGTTCTATATGTATGAAAGCCAATGTGTCTCCCCATTTAAATTTGTGTGATAATTGTGCCACAGCGTCCAAACAAAGTAAGGACAGTACTGCCACAGATAATGAAATTGCCCAAGATGATTCCTCAGATGAGGGGAGTAGACATGATACTACGTCATCTCCTACTGTGTCTACACCAGTTTTGCCCACGCAGGAGGCCCCTAGTACATCTAGCGCGCCAATGCTTATTACCATGCAACAATTGACGGCTGTAATGGATAACTCAATAGCAAATATTTTATCCAAAATGCCTGCATATCAGAGAAAGCGCGATTGCTCTGTCTTAAACACTGAGGAGCAGGAGGGCGCTGATGATAATTGTTCTGTCATACCCTCACACCAATCTGAAGTGGCCATGAGGGAGGTTTTGTCAGATGGGGAAATTTCAGATTCAGGAAAAATTTCTCAACAAGCTGAACCTGATGTTGTGACATTTAAATTTAAATTAGAACATCTCCGCGCACTGCTTAAGGAGGTGTTATCTACTCTGGATGATTGTGACAACTTGGTCATTCCAGAGAAATTATGCAAAATGGACAAGTTTCTAGAGGTTCCGGTGCACCCAGACGCTTTTCCTATACCCAAGCGGGTGGCGGACATAGTGAATAAAGAGTGGGAGAAGCCCGGCATACCTTTTGTTCCCCCTCCTATATTTAAGAAATTATTTCCTATGGTCGACCCCAGAAAGGACTTATGGCAGACAGTCCCTAAGGTCGAGGGGGCAGTTTCTACTTTAAACAAGCGCACTACTATTCCTATCGAGGATAGTTGTGCTTCCAAAGATCCTATGGATAAAAAATTGGAAGGTTTGCTTAAAAAGATATTTGTACAGCAAGGTTACCTTCTACAGCCCATTTCGTGCATTGTTCCTGTCACTACTGCAGCGTGGTTCTGGTTCGAGGAACTAGAAAAGTCGCTCGGTAGAGAGACTCCATATGAGGAGGTTATGGACAGAGTTCACGCACTTAAGTTGGCTATCTCTTTTATTTTAGATGCCGCTTTGCAATTAGCTAAATTAGCGGCGAAAAATTCAGGGTTTGCAATTGTGGCGCGTAGAGCGCTTTGGCTAAAGTCTTGGTCAGCGGATGTATCATCCAAGACAAAATTGCTTAACATCCCTTTCAAAGGTAAAACTCTCTTCGGACCAGAATTGAAAGAGATTATCTCAGACATCACTGGGGGAAAGGGCCACGCCCTTCCACAAGATAGGCCGTTCAAGGCCAAGAATAAGTCTAATTTTCGTTCCTTTCGCAATTTCAGGAACGGACCGGCCTCTAATTCTGCATCCTCTAAGCAAGAGGGTAATGCCTCACAGCCCAAACCAGCCTGGAAACCTATGCAAGGCTGGAACAAGGGTAAGCAGGTCAAGAAGCCTGCTGCTGCTAACAAGACAGCATGAAGGAGTAGCCCCCGATCCGGGTCCGGATCTAGTAGGGGGCAGACTCTCTCTCTTTGCTCAGGCTTGGGCAAGAGATGTTCAGGATCCCTGGGCACTAGAAATAGTTTCTCAGGGTTATCTTCTGGAATTCAGGGAACTACCCCCAAGGGGAAGGTTCCACATGTCTCACTTATCCTTAAACCAAATAAAGAGACAGGCGTTCTTACATTGTGTAGAAGACCTGTTAAAAATGGGAGTGATACACCCTGTCCCAATAAAAGAACAGGGAATGGGGTTTTATTCAAATCTGTTCGTAGTTCCCAAAAAAGAGGGAACATTCAGACCAATTTTGGATCTGAAGATCCTAAACAAATTTCTCAGGGTACCATCGTTCAAAATGGAAACCATTCGAACGATTATACCCACTATCCAGGAAGGTCAATTTATGACTACCGTGGATCTAAAGGATGCGTACCTACATATTCCTATCCACAAAGAACATCATCAGTTCCTAAGGTTCGCCTTTCTGGACAAACATTACCAGTTTGTGGCCCTCCCATTCGGGTTAGCCACTGCTCCAAGGATTTTCACAAAGGTACTCGGGTCCCTTCTAGCGGTTCTAAGGCCGAGGGGCATTGCAGTAGTACCATAGCTGGACGACATTCTAATACAAGCGTCGTCTCTGTCAAAAGCAAAGGCTCATACAGACATTGTTCTGGCCTTTCTCAGATCGCACGGATGGAAGGTGAACGTAGAAAAAAGTTCTCTGTCTCCGTCAACAAGAGTTCCCTTCTTGGGAACAATAATAGATTCCTTAGAAATGAGGATTTTTCTGACAGAGGTCAGAAAATCAAATCTTCGAAGCGCTTGTCAAGTTCTTCATTCTGTTCCACGTCCTTCCATAGCTCAGTGCATGGAAGTAGTAGGGTTGATGGTTGCAGCAATGGACATAGTTCCTTTTGCACGAATTCATCTAAGACCATTACAACTGTGCATGCTCAAACAGTGGAATGGGGAATATACAGACTTGTCTCCAATGATTCAAGTAGCTCAGAAGACCAGAGATTCACTCCGTTGGTGGCTGACCCTGGACCATCTATCCAAGGGAATGAGCTTCCGCAGACCAGAGTGGGTCATTGTCACGACCGACACCAGTCTAGTGGGCTGGGGCGCGGTCTGGGAATCCCTGAAGACTCAGGGACTATGGTCTCGGGAAGAGTCTCTTCTCCCGATAAACATTCTGGAACTAAGAGCGATTTTCAATGCTCTCAGGGCTTGGCCTCAACTAGCAAAGGCCAGATTCATAAGATTCCAATCAGACAACATGACGACTGTTGCGTATATCAATCATCAGGGGGGAACAAGGAGTTCCCTGGCGATGAAAGAAGTGAACAAAATAATACAATGGGTGGAGAAACACTCCTGCCATCTATCTGCGATCCACATCCCAGGTGTGGAAAACTGGGAAGCGTATTATCTGAGTCGTCAGACTTTCCATCCGGGGGAGTGGGAACTCCATCCGGAGATCTTTGCCCAACTGACTCAATTATGGGGCATTCCAGACATGGATCTGATGGCGTCTCGTCAGAACTTCAAGGTTCCGTGTTACGGGTCCAGATCCAGGGATCCAAAGGCGACTCTAGTAGATGCACTAGTAGCACCTTGGACCTTCAACCTAGCTTATGTGTTTCCACCGTTTCCTCTCATTCCCAGGCTGGTAGCCAGGATCAAACAGGAGAGGGCCTCGGTGATCTTGATAGCTCCTGCGTGGCCACGCAGGACTTGGTATGCAGACCTGGTGAATATGTCATCGGTTCCACCATGGAAGCTACCTTTGAGACAGGACCTTCTTGTTCAGGGTCCATTCGAACATCCAAATCTGGTCTCCCTCCAGCTGACGGCTTGGAGATTGAACGCTTGATTCTTTCAAAGCGTGGGTTTTCAGATTCTGTGATAGATACTCTGGTTCAGGCCAGAAAACCAGTAACTAGAAAGATTTACCATAAGATATGGAAAAAATATATCTGTTGGTGTGAATCCAAAGGATTCCCATGGAATAAGATAAAAATCCCTAAGATTCTCTCCTTTCTACAAGAAGGTTTGGAGAAAGGATTATCTGCAAGTTCTCTAAAGGGACAGATCTCTGCTTTATCTGTCTTACTACACAAAAGACTGGCAGCTGTGCCAGATGTTCAAGCATTTGTTCAGGCTCTGGTTAGGATCAAGCCTGTTTACAGACCTTTGACTCCTCCCTGGAGTCTAAATCTAGTTCTTTCAGTTCTTCTAGGGGTTCCGTTTGAACCTTTACATTCCATAGATATTAAGTTACTATCTTGGAAAGTTTTGTTTTTAGTTGCTATTTCTTCTGCTAGAAGAGTTTCTGAGTTATCTGCTTTGCAGTGTTCTCCGCCTTATCTGGTGTTCCATGCAGATAAGGTGGTTTTGCGTACTAAGCCTGGTTTTCTTCCAAAGGTTGTTTCTAACAAGAATATTAACCAGGAGATAGTTGTTCCTTCTTTATGTCCGAATCCAGTTTCTAAGAAGGAACGTTTGTTACACAATTTGGACGTAGTCCGTGCTCTAAAATTCTATTTAGAGGCTACAAAAGATTTCAGACAAACATCTTCTTTGTTTGTTGTCTATTCTGGCAAAAGGAGAGGTCAAAAAGCGACTTCTACCTCTCTTTCCTTTTGGCTGAAAAGCATCATCCGATTGGCTTACGAGACTGCCGGACGGCAGCCTCCTGAAAGAATTACAGCTCACTCCACTAGGGCTGTAGCTTCAACATGGGCCTTCAAGAACGAGGCTTCTGTTGACCAGATATGTAAGGCAGCGACTTGGTCTTCACTGCACACTTTTGCCAAATTTTACAAATTTGATACTTTTGCTTCTTCGGAGGCTATTTTTGGGAGAAAGGTTTTGCAAGCCGTGGTGCCTTCCGTTTAGGTAACCTGATTTGCTCCCTCCCTTCATCCGTGTCCTAAAGCTTTGGTATTGGTTCCCACAAGTAAGGATGACGCCGTGGACCGGACACACCAATGTTGGAGAAAACAGAATTTATGCTTACCTGATAAATTACTTTCTCCAACGGTGTGTCCGGTCCACGGCCCGCCCTGGTTTTTTAATCAGGTCTGATGAATTGTTTTCTCTAACTACAGTCACCACGGTACCATATGGTTTCTCCTATATATTTTCCTCCTGTCCGTCGGTCGAATGACTGGGGTGGGCGGAGCCTAGGAGGGACTATATGGCCAGCTTTGCTGGGACTCTTTGCCATTTCCTGTTGGGGAAGAGATATTCCCACAAGTAAGGATGACGCCGTGGACCGGACACACCGTTGGAGAAAGTAATTTATCAGGTAAGCATAAATTCTGTTTTTCCTACCTTAATTCCGATTGGCTGATAGATAGAATCCTATCAGCCAATCGGAATTCGAGGGACGCCATCTTGGATGACGTCCCTTAAAGGAATCTTCATTCGTCGTTAGTCCGTTGGTGAAGAAGGATGGCTCCGCGTCGGCTGCTTGAAGATGGTCCCGCTCCGCGCCGGATGGAAGAAGATAGAAGATGCCGCCTGGATGAAGATGTCTGCTGGTCCGGATGTCCTCTTCTGCCCGGATAGGAGGAAGAATTTGGACCCTCTGGAGGAGCTCTTCTTGCCGGATAGGAGGAAGACTTTGGACCCTCTTCTGGACGGATCGGTGATACCCGGCGTGGTGAAGACAAGGTAGGGAGATCTTCAGGGGCTTAGTGTTAGGTTTATTTAAGGGGGGTTTGGGTTAGATTAGGGGTATGTGGGTGGTGGGTTGTAATGTTGGGGGGGGGGTATTTATGTTTTTTTACAGGCAAAAGAGCTGTTTTCTTTGAGGCATGCCCCGCAAAAGGCCCTTTTAAGGGCTGGTAAGGTAAAAGAGCTTTACAATTTTAATTTTAGAATAGGGTAGGGCATTTTTTTTATTTTGGGGGGCTTTGTTATTTTTTTAGGGGGCTTAGAGTAGGTGTAATTAGTTTAAAATTCTTGTAATCTTTTTTTATTTTTTGTAATTTAGTGTGTTTTTTTTTGTAATTTAGTTTAGTTTATATAATTGTAGATAATTGTAGATAGTTTATTTAATTTATTTATTGATAGTGTAGTGTTAGGTTTAATTGTAACTTAGGTTAGGATTTATTTTACAGGTAATTTTGTAATTATTTTAACTAGGTAACTATTAAATAGTTATTAACTATTTAATAGCTATTGTACCTGGTTAAAATAAATACAAAGTTGCCTGTAAAATAAATATTAATCCTAAAATAGCTACAATATAATTATTATTTATATTGTAGCTATATTAGGGTTTATTTTACAGGTAAGTATTTAGCTTTAAATAGGATTAATTTATTTAATAAGATTTATTTTATTTAGTTAGATTAAAATTATATTTAATTTAGGGGGGTGTTAGGGTTAGGGTTAGACTTAGCTTTAGGGGTTAATACATTTATTAGTGTAGCGGCGAGGTCCGGTCGGCAGATTAGGGGTTAATACTTGAAGTTTGGTGTCGGCGATGTTAGGGAGGGCAGATTAGGGGTTAATACTATTTATTATAGGGTTTTTGAGGCGGGAGTGAGGCGGATTAGGGGTTAATAACTTTATCATAGTATTGGTGAGGTCCGGTCGGCAGATTAGGAGTTAATAATTGTAGGTAGGTAGCGGCGACGTTGGGGGGGGCAGATTAGGGGTTAATAAATATAATGTAAGGGTCGGCGATGTTAGGGGCAGCAGATTAGGGGTACATAGGGATAATGTAGGTGGCGGCGGTGTGCGGTCGGCAGATTAGGGGTTAAAAAATTTAATAGAGTTGCGGCGATGTGGGGGGGCCTCGGTTTAGGGGTACATAGGTAGTTTATGGGTGTTAGTGTACTTTACAGCACAGTAGTTAAGAGCTTTATGAACCGGCATTAGCCCAGAAAGCTCTTAACTCCTGGCTTTTCTCTGCGGCTGGAGTCTTGTCGTTAGATTTCTAATGCTCACTTCAGCCAAGACTCTAAATACCGGCGTTAGAAAGATCCCATTGAAAAGATAGGATACGCAATTGGCGTAGGGGGATCTGCAGTATGGAAAAGTCGCGGCTGGAAAGTGAGCGTTAGACCCTTTCATGACTGACTCTAAATACCAGCGGGCGGTAAAAACCAGCGTTAGGACCCCCTAACGCTGGTTTGGACGGCTAACGCAGAACTCTAAATCTAGGCATTATTAAATTAGATTCTAAGTTATTAATAACCAGTTTGGTAGAAGAGTTAGTGCAGAGACCCAGCTTCAAAATTCATTTCATGCCTGATCCTCTGAGGATGCGTATGGGAAATGCGGCGTCAGGGGTTTCTTAAATAATTTTAAATTTCTCTCTTTTGTGGTTAAAAAATGACTAACTCTGATAGCGGTATTAATAGGTAATATAATATAATCCTAATGGTAAAGACCGTAACTCTTAGAGCGATACTAATATGGTAATTTATGCAGCACCAAGAGGTACTGCAGTATAACAGGCAAATAGCATAGAGGTATCTAAAAGGTAATAACTGCTGCTTAGCGGTGGTAATATAGGAAAACATATGATCTTGAAAATAAAGTGGTTACAAACAATAGTGAATTGATACTCTCTTGAAACAAACCAACTATTCTAAATATTAAGCTATAAGAGACCGTAACCTAATCAGTTTAACAACTGTAGAGCGATTTAGCTTTTCTCAGCATTTACCAAGTCTGCAGTTAGAAAACTACAAACAGGCGTATTAACCTGATACTAACTATAGCGCCATAGCAGAGGTATATATAAGGTGAAAGTGAACCATAAACTTATTATACACTGCAGCTAGATAGTCATACATAGCTGAGATATTAGATGACAACTGCAGAAAACACAGCAGTGGCATATCTAAGGTAACTGAGATACTAAATAACGATATTAAAAGGTAACAAAGATAAAGTAACGGTTATATCTCATCACATAGTAGCTAATGTAAGTGATTAATATCAACAGTGAGTGACTATATTTGACATAATTTTCTTTGTTAAAATTCATTATAGCAGATATTTAAATAAAACCAATAAATTAAGGCTTTAACACGGAGAGACAATATTGTTAACAAATCAATTGAAAAGCAAATCTTTCCTCTGTTTAAACAAGAAGATATTAAATATCATCTTGCTATAAAGATACATAGTGAAACTAACAGAGTTTAATTTACAATAGAGTACTCACTGTTTGTGCGTATTAATGGAGTATCACTATTAGTAATTAAGGGGCAGAAAAACACGACCATATTCACACATAGTGCAATGGTATATCAATACTCTCAAAAACCCCTATTAAAGATACATACAAAGTTACCTAATAAACATTAGGATTACCTAAACAAATCAAAGTTGACACTACCTATACTCTGAAAAGTCAAAAATAATGTAAGTAGGTAAGACTAACACTGATATTCAACAGGTACCTGTATATTACAAAGGCAATTGTGACCATCCTAAGTCACAATAAAAACCTGGCAAAACAATAATTATTTGGATATCAGAGAATAAGATACATGGTACTATAGTTCAGATAAACAGTTCTGTCAACTAGTAGCTCAATAAGATACGGTCTAGATAAATTTGGGACTAACGTGGAACTGTCAAATTTCAGTGTGGATAATACATTAATAATTAAAAGCTATTGTGCTTTAAAACAAGCCACCAATAAGGCCATGTGAATTTTCCAACACAACTCTCACAGTGTTATTTCCACTAATTTCCTGTCCCATCCTAACGCAAATCATCAGAGCTATAACCTAACACAAAGGAGATGTGTTTTTAGTAATATGCGCAGGCAGCAGACAACAGTTCATTCAAAGCTGTCTTTTTAAATATATTAATAAAAGCTCAATTTTAAAAATTACTATTGTTTACTGTGTTGACTGATCCAATACACATAAATAAATTTTTCTAACAGTGTATAGAAGCATATCCTTTTTTTGAGCTAGGCTCACACTTTTTCTGTGACCTAGGCCAATTTCTTGAAACGTTGAGTTTAATGCTTACGCACTGCTCCTATAGATAGACCTATTTACTTAACCAATACTACAAACAAGGTCTTCAAGGAGAATCAGATAGACTCTATCTAACAGTAATAAAGTAAAGATAACTGGGATAAGTGTTTTCTCTTTTTTCTTTTCGTTCTAAAAGATTTCTTAATTCGGCACTCAGTTACACAGTTTCTTTCTGTCCTTATTTTCTATTCGTCTTTACCTTACAGGGGCTTCAACCCTTATATCTGAACCAGGGGGCACACAGACGTTCCGACTCACCTCCGCGGTGAACAGACAGTCAGAGCCAAGAGCGCCTAGTAGCGTAGTAGTGAATGGAGCAACAAGCCAGCGGTCTCAGCCTCTGATGCGGGTAAGTACAGGGAGTGCAGAATTATTAGGCAAGTTGTATTTTTGAGGATTAATTTTATTATTGAACAACCATGTTCTCAATGAACCCAAAAAACTCATTAATATCAAAGCTGAATAGTTTTGGAAGTAGTTTTTAGTTTGTTTTTAGTTATAGCTATTTTAGGGGGATATCTGTGTGTGCAGGTGACTATTACTGTGCATAATTATTAGGCAACTTAACAAAAAACAAATATATACCCATTTCAATTATTTATTTTTACCAGTGAAACCAATATAACATCTCAACATTCACAAATATACATTTCTGACATTCAAAAACAAAACAAAAACAAATCAGTGACCAATATAGCCACCTTTCTTTGCAAGGACACTCAAAAGCCTGCCATCCATGGATGCTGTCAGTGTTTTGATCTGTTCATCATCAACATTGCGTGCAGCAGCAACCACAGCCTCCCAGACACTGTTCAGAGAGGTGTACTGTTTTCCCTCCTTGTAAATCTCACATTTGATGATGGACCACAGGTTCTCAATGGGGTTCAGATCAGGTGAACAAGGAGGCCATGTCATTAGATTTTCTTCTTTTATACCCTTTCTTGCCAGCCACACTGTGGAGTACTTGGACGCGTGTGATGGAGCATTGTCCTGCATGAAAATCATGTTTTTCTTGAAGGATGCAGACTTCTTCCTGTACCACTGCTTGAAGAAGGTGTCTTCCAAAAAATGTCAGTAGGACTGGGAGTTGAGCTTGACTCCATCCTCAACCCGAAAAGGCCCCACAAGCTCATCTTTGATGATACCAGCCCAAACCAGTACTCCACCTCCACCTTGCTGGTGTCTGAGTCGGACTGGAGCTCTCTGCCCCTTACCAATCCAGCCACGGGCCCATCCATCTGGCCCATCAAGACTCACTCTCATTTCATCATTCCATAAAACCTTAGAAAAATCAGTCTTGAGATATTTCTTGGCCCAGTCTTGACGTTTCAGCTTGTGTGTCTTGTTCAGTGGTGGTCGTCTTTCAGCCTTTCTTACCTTGGCCATGTCTCTGAGTATTGCACACCTTGTGCTTTTGGGCACTCCAGTGATGTTGCAGCTCTGAAATATGGCCAAACTGGTGGCAAGTGGCATCTTGGCAGCTGCACGCTTGACTTTTCTCAGTTCATGGGCAGTTATTTTGCGCCTTGGTTTTTCCACACGCTTCTTGCAACCCTGTTGACTATTTTGAATGAAACGCTTGATTGTTCGATGATCACGCTTCAGAAGCTTTGCAATTTTAAGAGTGCTGCATCCCTCTGCAAGATATCTCACTATTTTTGACTTTTCTGAGCCTGTCAAGTCCTTCTTTTGACCCATTTTGCCAAAGGAAAGGAAGTTGCCTAATAATTATGCACACCTGATATAGGGTGTTGATGTCATTAGACCACACCCCTTCTCATTACAGAGATGCACATCACCTAATATGCTTAATTGGTAGTAGGCTTTCGAGCCTATACAGCTTGGAGTAAGACAACATGCATAAAGAGGATGATGTGGTCAAAATACTCATTTGCCTAATAATTCTGCACACAGTGTATATAAGGGCTGTATCTCACCGGCACTTCTTACTTCCAGTGGCTTCCATCCTTATGGCTAAACCAGGGGGCACACACAGACGTTCTGACTTAGTTCCGAGCTAGTTGCTCTCCACCTGCAGTCTCCACTAAGAACAAGCAGTCGGAGCCGAAGACGCTCATCAGCTCATCAATGAGCGGAACAGCAAGCCAGCGGTCTCAACCTCGGGACACAAACAAAATATCCAATACGGGTAGATAGATGGAGGCTGTATCCCACCGGCACTTCTCGCTTCCTCCTGTTGAGCTTTCTACCCCCCAAACGCAACACCGGTGGAAGGGGGGGACTGCTTCTCGTATCCTTCAGCCCAAGAGATTCCAGGCACTTTCGGGCTATCTACCCCCCTCACGCAGCACCGGTGGGAGGGGGGGACTGCCGCAATTGGTCTTTATTCCCTGGATAACTTCTACACAGATTGTCTTATGTGTAGACCAGGACAATAGATATTGTAATATAGCGCAAGCTGTAAAAAACGCTGCGAGAGTCCCTCAAGGCACAAGCAAAGGCTGGCTGCAGTCTCTTCCCCTCGGTTGCAGAGGTTCCCGGTGCGAAAACTATCGCCGATGGGTTACCTGCAGGGAGCAGAGCCTGTGCTACACAACCTATTCACAAGCTCCTCCTCCGGAACTCAGCCTCTGTCCATAGCATGCTAGCACCAGGTAACTTTTATATAACTTTTATATATAGAGATCAATCAAAATCCTTATTTAAACACCATAGGGGCAAGTGTATACAGTTTTTTTTTTTTAATCAAAAAAATTTCTCTTTTCTTAAGTAACAATTCCCTATCACCTCCCCTCCTATTTTTTGTCACATGCTCTATAACTTGAAACCTAAGTTGACTGATATTGTGACCCATGGAGAGGAAGTGAGAGGAAAGGGGTGCATCTTTATTTCTCTTGCAAGGTGTATCCAGTCCACGGATTCATCCTTTACTTGTGGGATATTCTCATTCCCTACAGGAAGTAGCAAAGAGAGCACACAGCAAAGCTGTCCATATAGCTCCCCCTCTAGCTCCACCCCCAGTCATTCTCTTTGCTGGCTCTAAGCACTAGGGTCTCTCTTGGGAGTGTAAAGTGAATGTAGTTTTATTATCTTCAATCAAAAGTTTGTTATTTTAAATGGTACCGGTTTGTACTATTTACTCTCTAGCAGAAAAGTGATGAAGATTTCTGCTGAGAGGAAAATGATTTTAGCATGTTGTAACTAAAATCCACTGGTGTTCCCACACAGGACTGAGGAGTACCAGAAAACTTCAGTTGGGGGGAACAGTTTGCAGGGTGATCTGCAATAAGGTATGTTCAGTCATTTATTTCTAGACAAGACTGAGATAATGCTAGAAGAGACTGACAATATCCCCATGAGGGGAGGGTAAGCTATGTTCACAGACTTAGTAAGGAATTGAATGCTTACATAATAGGGCTAATATACTGGTTGACACTTATTCAGGGCAATCGATTGTTTGGCTAAGGAAAAATAGTTTTGCAAGACACTTTGAAAGCCCTTTTGGGGTTTTTCTGGGGTTATTACCACATGGCTGTTTTTTAGTCACTTAGGAGTGATTTACTAGGCCTCACAGCTCCGGAGTAGAGTGGGAGGGGCCTAATTGCCTCAGATGCGCACTTAGAATTGCAGATAAGTTCATGCTGTTTCACATGGAGGGTCCTGCTGATGTTTGAGGGCCTAAAAGAAGCTATATAATCCCCCAATTCTGATCTCTAAGGGAAGGTAGGGCCACAGCAGGGCTGTGGCAAGGTGCTGTAGTGATTTAACCAGGTGTTGGCTTTAGGCTGCTCCGGTTTGGGCATTAAGGGGTTAATCGTTTTGAAACTTGGGGTGCAATCTTATTAAGGCTTTAGCTACATACTGTGAAAATTTCAGAAAGATTGCTGCATTTTTCATCGTTTTGTAAAATTGTGTGCTCTTTTTATCTCTTAAAGGCACAGTAACGTTTTTTTCAAATTGTGTTTTTTATTTGATTAAAGTGATTCCAAGCCTGTTTGTGTACTCTACTAGTCTGTTAAACATGTCTGACACTAAGGAAAATCCTTGTTCAATGTGTTTAGAAGCCATGGTGGAACCCCCTCTCAGAATGTGTCCCACTTGTACTGATATGTCTATACACTTTAAAGATCATATTGTTGCACTTAAGAATGTGGCCCAAGATGATTCTCAGACTGAAGGTAACGAGGGTAGCCCGTCTGCCTCTCCCCAAGTGTCACAATCAATTACGCCCGCGCAAGCGACGCCTAGTACCTCTAGTGCGCCTAACCCTTTTACATTACAAGACTTAGCGGCAGTCATGGATAATTCTCTTACAGCCTTCTTATCTAAACTGCCCGTGTTACCTGCAAAGCGTGATAGCTCCGTTTTAAGAACAGATTATGAGCATTCTGACGCTTTGGTAGCCGTATCCGATATACCCTCACAACGCTCTGAAGTGGGAGCGAGGGATTTGATGTCTGAGGGAGAAGTCTCTGATTCAGGAAGGGTTCCTCCCCAGACAGATTCAGATACATTGGCTTTTAAATTTAAACTAGAACACCTCCGTGTTTTACTTAGGGAGGTATTAGCTACTCTGGATGACTGTGACCCTTTGGTGATCCCAGAGAAATTGTGTAAAATGGACAAGTACCTAGAGGTCCCTGTTTACACGGATGCGTTTCCGGTCCCTAAGAGGATTGCGGATATCGTTACTAGGGAGTGGGATAGGCCAGGTGTCCTTTTTGTCCCCCCTCCTGTTTTTAAGAAAATGTTCCCCATATCTGACCCCATGCGGGACTCATGGCAGACGGTCCCTAAGGTGGAGGGGGCTGTTTCTACACTAGCTAAACGCACAACCATACCAATTGAAGACAGTTGTGCTTTTAAAGACCCTATGGATAAAAAATTAGAGGGTTTACTTAAGAAATTTTTTGTTCAACAAGGTTTTCTTCTCCAACCTATTGCCTGCATTATTCCTGTAACTACTGCAGCTGCTTTCTGGTTTGAGGCGCTGGAAGACTCGCTCCAGACGGAGACCTCATATGAGGAAATTATGGATAGAATTAAGGCTCTAAAGCTAGCTAATTCTTTTATCACTGACGCCGCTTTCCAAATAGCTAAGTTAGCGGCGAAAAATTCAGGTTTCGCCATTTTGGCGCGCAGGGCGCTATGGCTAAAGTCCTGGTCGGCCAATGTGTCGTCTAAATCCAAGCTTTTGAACATTCCTTTCAAAGGGAAGACCCTATTCGGGCCTGAATTGAAAGAGATTATTTCAGATATCACCGGGGGAAAAGGCCATGCTCTCCCTCAGGACAAAGCCTTTAAAACAAAGAACAAAGCAAATTTTCGTTCCTTTCGCAATTTCAGGAATGGCCCCGCTTCATCCTCTCCAGCTGCAAAGCAAGAGGGTAACGCTTCACAGCCCAAGGCAAACTGGAAACCTTACCAGGGCTGGAATAAGGGTAAACAGGCCAAAAAGCCTGCAGCTGCCACCAAGACAGCATGAAGGGGTAGCCCCCGATCCGGGACTGGATCTAGTAGGGGGCAGACTCTCTCTCTTCGCTCAGGCCTGGGCAAGAGATGTACACGATCCTTGGGCATTAGAGATTGTAGCCCAGGGATACCGTCTAGAATTCAAGGACTCTCCTCCAAGGGGAAGGTTCCACATTTCTCGTCTGTCTACAGATCAGACAAAGAAAGAGGCATTTTTACGCTGTGTAGAAGATCTACATACAATGGGAGTGATCCACCCAGTTCCAATTGCAGAACAAGGACTGGGGTTTTACTCAAACCTGTTTGTGGTTCCCAAAAAAAGAAGGAACTTTCAGACCAATCCTGGATCTCAAAATTCTAAACAAATTCCTCAGAGTCCCATCATTCAAGATGGAGACCATTCGGACAATCTTACCAATGATCCAGGAGGGTCAATATATGACTACCGTGGATCTAAAGGATGCGTATCTGCACATTCCTATCCACAAAGATCATCACCAGTTTCTCAGGTTCGCCTTTCTGGACAAGCATTTTCAGTTTGTGGCTCTTCCTTTCGGGTTGGCCACTGCTCCCAGAATTTTCACAAAGGTGCTAGGGTCCCTCCTGGCGGTTCTAAGACCGCGGGGCATAGCAGTGGCGCCTTACCTAGATGACATCTTAATTCAGGCGTCAACTTTCCAAAGAACCAAGTCTCACACAGAGATTGTATTGGCCTTTCTGAGGTCTCACGGGTGGAAGGTGAACATCAAAAAGAGTTCTCTCTCCCCCCTCACAAGAGTTCCATTCCTAGGAACCCTGATAGACTCGGTAGAAATGAAAATATTTCTGACGGAGGTCAGAAAGCTAAAACTCTTAACTACTTGCCGAGCTCTTTATTCCATTCCTCGGCCATCTGTGGCTCAGTGCATGGAGACAATCGGACTAATTCTCTTCTCTGGTGGTTGTCTCAGGATTACCTGTCTCAAGGAATATGTTTCCGCAGGCCAGAGTGGATCATTGTAACGACCAACGCCGGTCGGTGGATCATTGTAATGACCGCTGGGGTGCGGTCTGGGACTCCCTGAAAGCTCAGGGCTTATGGTCTTGGGAAGAAACTCTTCTCCCGATAAACATTCTGGAACTGAGGGCGATATTCAACGCTCTTCAGGCATGGCTTCAACTAGCGGCGGCCAAATTCATCAGATTTCATTCGGACAACATCACGAATGTAGCTTACGTCAATCATCAGGGGGGAACAAAGAGTTCCCTAGCGATGACGGAAGTAACCAAAATAATCAGGTGGGCGGAGGATCACTCCTGCCATCTCTCAGCAATTCACATCCCAGGAGTAGACAACTGGGAGGCGGATTTTCTAAGTCGTCAGACTTTTCACCCGGGGGAGTGGGAACTCCACCCGGAGGTATTTGCCCAGCTGACTCAGCTATGGGGCACCCCAGAGTTGGATCTGATGGCGTCCCGTCAGAACACCAAACTTCCTCTCTACGAGTCCAGGTCCCGGGATCCCAAGGCGGTATTGATAGATGCTCTAGCAGCGCCTTGGTCCTTCAATCTGGCTTATGTTTTTCCACCGTTTCCTCTCCTCCCGCATCTGGTTGCCAGAATCAAGCAGGAGAAGGCTTCAGTGATTCTGATAGCGCCTGCGTGGCCATGCAGGACTTGGTATGCAGACCTAGTGGACATGTCATCTGTCCCACCATGGACACTGCCATTGAGGCAGGATCTTCTAATACAGGGTCCGTTCAAGCATCCAAATTTAGTTTCTCTACGTCTGACTGCTTGGAGATTGAACGCTTAATTCTATCAAAGCGTGGGTTCTCTGAGTCAGTTATAGATACTCTGATTCAGGCTAGAAAGCCTGTCACCAGGAAAATCTACCATAAGATATGGCGGAAATATCTTTGTTGGTGTGAATCCAAGGGTTACTCATGGAGTAAGATTAGGATTCCCAGGATATTGTCCTTTCTCCAAGAAGGACTGGAGAAAGGATTGTCAGCTAGTTCCTTAAAAGGACAAATATCTGCTTTGTCTATCCTGTTACACAAGCGTCTGGCAGAGGTACCAGACGTTCAAGCGTTTGCTCAGGCTTTAGTCAGAATCAAGCCTGTCTATAAACCTGTGGCTCCGCCATGGAGTTGGAATCTAGTTCTTTCAGTTCTTCAAGGGGTTCCATTTGAACCTTTACATTCCATAGACATTAACAGGCCCATTTATCAAGCTCCGTATGGAGCTTGAAGGGCCGTGTTTCTGGCGAGTCTTCAGACTCGCCAGAAACACAAGTTATGAAGCAGCGGTCTAAAGACCGCTGCTTCATAACCCTGTCCGCCTGCTCTGAGCAGGCGGACAGGAACCGCCGGAAATCAACCCGATCGAATACGATCGGGTTGATTGACAGCTCCCTGCTGGCGGCCGATTGGCCGCGAGTCAGCAGGGGGCGGCGTTGCACCAGCAGCTCTTGTGAGCTGCTGGTGCAATGTTAAATGTGGAGAGCGTATTGCTCTCCGCATTTAGCGAGGTCTTGCGGACCTGATCCGCAGTGTCGGATCAGGTCCGCAAGCCCTTTGATAAATGGGCCCCTTTGTTGTTATCTTGGAAAGTTTTGTTTTTGATAGCTATCTCTTCTGCTCGAAGAGTTTCAGAATTATCTGCCTTACAGTGTGATTCACCTTACCTGGTGTTCCACGCAGATAAGGTAGTTTTGCGTACCAAGCCTGGTTTTCTTCCTAAAGTTGTTTCTAACAAGAATATTAACCAGGAAATAGTTGTTCCTTCTCTGTGTCCTAATCCATCTTCGAAGAAGGAATGTCTATTACACAATCTTGATGTAGTTCGTGCTTTAAAGTTCTATTTACAAGCAACTAAGGATTTCAGACAAACATCTTCCTTGTTTGTTATCTATTCTGGTAAGAGGAGAGGTCAGAAAGCGACTGCTACCTCTCTTTCCTTTTGGCTGAAAAGCATCATCCGTTTCGCCTATGAGACTACTGGCCAGCAGCCTCCTGAAAGAATTACTGCTCATTCTACCAGAGCAGTGGCTTCCACATGGGCTTTCAAAAATTAGGCTTCTGTTGAACAGATTTGTAAGGCAGCGACTTGGTCTTCACTGCATACTTTTGCCAAATTTTACAAATTCGATACTTTTGCTTCTTCGGAGGCTATTTTTGGGAGAAAGGTTTTGCTAGCAGTGGTGCCTTCCGTTTAAGCTACCTGTCTTGTTCCCTCCCTTCATCCGTGTCCTAAAGCTTTGGTATTGGTATCCCACAAGTAAAGGATGAATCCGTGGACTGGATACACCTTGCAAGAGAAAACAAAATTTATGCTTACCTGATAAATTACTTTCTCTTGCGGTGTATCCAGTCCATGGCCCGCCCTGGCATTTAAGTCAGGTAAAAAAAAATAATCTTTAAACTACAGTCACCACTGCACCCTATTTTTTCTTCCTAACCTTTGGTCGAATGACTGGGGGGTGGAGCTAGAGGGGGAGCTATATGGACAGCTTTGCTGTGTGCTCTCTTTGCTACTTCCTGTAGGGAATGAGAATGTCCCACAAGTAAAGGATGAATCCGTGGACTGGATACACCGCAAGAGAAAGTAATTTATCAGGTAAGCATAAATTCTGTTTTTTTGTTTTGATATTGGGCTTGTGTTCAGTTATTCGTCCACATAGATCCTAGCACATGGGCATTTGATAATGTATATTACAAAAGAGGATCTGCAGGTTAGATGTTCTCTAATCTTAAATGTGGTCCCCTTAATGGGGTGAAGGAAATTCTCATCTTTGAATATGGAGCTGCAGTGGCTGCAGTTTAAACAGGGGTAGCACCCAGTCCTGGTCTGTCCAATAGTTTTCTGAAAACTAGATCTACAACTACCTATGTCTGCATGGACTTAGGTGTCTTTAAGACTTCTATTTCTTTTCTATGCTGTCATTGGAATCTCTTGGAAACTGCTTATCTGTGGGTTACACTCCCTGAGTATATATCAGTACTTTTTAAGCATGTTAGTGATTTTGTGACCTAAATTATTATATTGTGATACAAAAATCATCCTATCACTATTCTCTTTATTTCTCTTATTAGTTTGTCCATTTTCCTTTATTTTTCTTAGTTGTTCCTTAATCAATTTATTTGGGCAACCCATTGAGGTGAATTTCATAGCCATTTCTTTTCATATTTGTTCACATTTCTCACTTTTCGTTACAATTTTTTTACCCTCATAAATTTCCTTCTGGGTATTGCTCTAAGTGTACTATTTGGATGACAACTGTCATATTGTAACACATCACGTGACGTCATACTGAAGGCGCCTCTTCCAATGCTTGCAACCGGCTTGGTGTGATTTATGTCTGAATCCTCTGTTAAAAAACTGGCTGAGGATTCAGATCCACTATTACCGCTGTAGTTCTCTTCCTGGGCACGGCGTTTCCTCCCTCTTCTTTTTTGTTCCCTGGATTCTGTATGGGGTATGCCGTGTTGACTGGACTTCTGGCGCCATCTATAGACCATCCCCAAGCAATAACCCTGCTCATCCCTGATGAATTTGGATCGCCTGCGACCCTCCATCTGTTTCCTGTACTCCAGCACAAACTTCTCTACCTCCATAACTAATTTGTTATATTCATCAAGAGGTTGGATTAACTGTTCCTTCTGTTTATTGATTATTTCCTTGTATTTATTGATTTCTTTTTGGGCATATTCTTCTTTCCACGTTATGATGTCAAAAGAACATTTCAACAAAGAATACAGAGAGAATAAAGCAAATTTGATAATACAAGGGATTCAACAAAAAGTTGAAAATTGTATGCCCTATCTTTTTTAGGGTTGCACGACCCTTTAAGTGGAGACAAAAAAAAAAAATTAAAAAAAAAAAATAAGGTCTATTCCGGAAGGTTTCTTTTCTTCCTTTGACATTTTTTGTGCACAGCTTAAATATAATAAATGCTTTTAAGTTAACTGAGGGTTGATTCTAGCCCCAAAGTTGATATTAATGTTGGACCCTTGAATAAAGCGTGAACCCGTGTAGCTTTAGATGTCCTTGATTTAAAATGTCTTAATCTCACAGGCAGCAAGCCCTTGGTAATGTTGCCGCCGAGGTTTTCAATGTGCAGCAGTGGGAGAGGTTCACCAGCAGTGTGCTCCAACTAAAGGCAGCTTATCTGAGCAGCCAGATATAAGGTGAGCTCGACACCTGCTTTAATTGCTTTATCTGCCTGACCGGCGGGCTCAAGTGCACCTTCTGTTAAATCGGTCTCATTTACATACTCCCAGCCTGCATGTCATTTGAAGTGAGGGGCTTTAATTTTTAGCTACGTTTTTCCAGCACTCCATAGCACTTTGATCGGGTGCTTATGGCAAAGCACCTCAGAGGGAGATCTGCCAAGTACGGTGAAAAGTGCAGCTGGTGGCCAGCCTTACCGTGCCTGCTTCACTTCAAGTGTAAGAGAGTGCGTTGTGAGGTGGGCAAAGAGATAGAAACAGAAACAAAAAAAGACCAAAATCTTCCCAGGTTGAGAAGACTTTTCCCATATTGGCTTTTAGTTTCCCTTTACAGTGATAGCTCAGCTCACCTAGGCCCTGTCTGCATTGTTTGTGGCTGTTAGTGCTATGTCACCAAGGAGGCCTGTGATGTCACAGAGGTTCTTGGCTTTTACACAGGCATCAGCTTTTGAGTCAGAGATCACACTTGCCCTGATGTTAGGCCCAAGTTAGCAGCATAACAGCAATAAGCAACATTGCTCAGAAGACAGGCAGATCGGGTTTAGTTCTGTTAACAGGCCTCAAGCCCATTATCTTTTTGGCACAGTCCTGCCACTCGCCTGTGGTGGTACAGTGCCTTCAATGACACCTCTGGTATTTGAAGAGCTTGCCAAGGACATGAAACCCCCAAATTGTCTTTCGTGATTCGAATAGAAAATACCATTTTAAATGACTTTCCTATTGACTTCGTTCTTATGGAAGCTTTTTTATAAAAACATACCTAGGTATGCTTCGAGCAGCAATGCACCCCTGGGAACTAGCTGCTGATTAGTGACCGGACGTGTGCGCCCCTTGCTGTTGGCTCACTGACTGAACTGACTGGAGGTGTGTGCCTCTCGTCGTTGGCTCACATACTATAGGGGCTGCACTGTGTGCCTCTTTTCGCTGGCTCGCTGGATGTGGCAACTGAGCGCGTGTGTCTCCTGTCGGCTCCGCAGCTGTGTTCAGCTAGCTCCCACTTGAGCATTGCCCCGCTTTCAACAAAGAATACAGAGAGAATAAAGCAAATTTGATAATACAAGTGAATCAACAAATGGTTGAAAATTGTATGCCCTATCTGAATCATGGAATCAAATTTTGGGGTTGCACATCCCTTTAAGTGGGGACAAAATAAAACTTTAAAGGGACAGTCAAGTAAAAAAAAACTGTCATGATTTAAATAGGGCATGTCATTTTAAATAACTTTCCAATTTACTTTTATTACCAATTTTGCTTTGGTCTCTTGGTATTCTAAGTTGAAAGCTAAACCTAGGAGGTTCATATGCTAATTTCGTAGACCTTAAAGGCCGCCTCTAATCTAAAAGCATTTTGATAGTTTTTCACAACTAGAGGGCGTTAGTTCATGTGTTTCACATAGATAACATTGAGCTCAGGCACGTGAAGCTCCTAGGAGTCAGCACTGATTGGCTAAAAATGCAAGTCTGTCAAAAGAACTGAAATAAGGGGGCAGTTTGCAGAGCCATAGATACAAGGTAATTACAGAGGTAAAAAGTATATTATTATAACTGTGTTGGTTATGCAAAACTGGGGAATGGGTAATAAAGGGATTATCTACCTTTTTAAACACAAAAAGTTGTGGTTTCTTCTATTCTGAAAGGTCTCTTTTCTTCCTTTGACATTTTTTTATGGATTACTTGCTGCATGTGTTGCAAACTTGAAGAAAAAAAAGAGACACTTGTGCGCAGCATAAAATTTAATATATGCTTTTAAGTTAAAGGGACAGTCAACCATAGAATTGTTATTGTTTTAAAAGATAGATAATCCCTTTATTACCCATTCCCCAGTTTTGCATAACCAGCACAGTTATATTAATATACTTTTTACCTCTGTGATTACCTTGTATCTAGGAACCTTCTTCCAGCCCCCTGATCACATGACTGTGACTGTTTATTATCTATTGTCTTAAATTTAGCATTGTATTGTGCTAGATCTTAAATAACTTTCTGTGCCTGAACACAGTGTTATCTATATAGCCCACATGTACTTTCTGTCTCTTTGTGTTGAAAAGAGATTTAAAAAGCATGTGATAAGAGGCAGCCCTCAAAGGCTTAGAAATTAGCATATGAGCCTACCTATGTTTAGTTTAAAGTAAGAATACCAAGAGAAAAAAGCAAATTTGATGATAAAAGTAAATTGGAAAGTCGATTAAAATTAAAAGTCCTATCTGAATAATGAAAGTTTAATTTATACTTGACTGTCCCTTTAACTGACGGTTTATTGTAGCCCCAAAGGGGATATTAATGTTGGACCCTTGAATATAGAGTGAACCCGTGTAGCTTTAGATGTCCTTGATTTAAAATGTCTTAATCTCACAGGCCGCAAGCCCTTGGTAATGTTGTCGCCGAGGTTTTCTTTGTATAGCAGTCGGAGAGGTTCACCAGCAGTGTGCTCCAACTAAAGGCAGCTTATCTGAGCAGCCAGATATAAGGGGCGCGATCACATATTCGGCGCAATCGTGGGAACCTGCACTGCCCGTAATTTCACCTCGCACATCGGGGTATTACATATACCCCGCCGGCAGTTCATAAAGTGCCATAAGTCTGATAAACTAGCGATGTCCAGAAATAAGCGTAAATACAAATTTCTGGAGTCGCTAGTGACTTACGGCACTTTAGAAACTGCCGGCGCCTAAGAAAAGTAAAGGAAATATCAAATCTCCCGTAACAGTCTAACATGCCTCCCAAAAATAAGCCTGACACGTAAAACCCCTATATCCGCAATCCCCCCCTCTCACTACTAATAATAAATGTATTAACCCCTTGACCGACAACCCCCCACAACGCAATAAGCCTAATTAAACTATTAACCCCTATATCCGCCATCAAACCCACATCGCAAGTAATAACTAAATTATTAACCCCTAAACCGCCATATCCCACAACGTAATTAACCTATTCTAGTATTAACCCCTAAACCGCCATAGCCCACACCACAATAAACCTATTCTAGTATTAACTCCTAAACCGCCATAGCCCACATAGCCTATTAAATGTATTAACCCCTAATCTGCTGCCGCCAACGTCACCGCCACTATAATAAAGTTATTAACCCCTAAACCTAAGTCTAACCCTAACACCCCCCTAACTTAAATATTATTTAAATAAATCTAAATAATATTATTATTATTACCTAAATTATTCCTATTTAAAATAAATACTTACCTATAAAATAAACCCTAAGATAGCTACAATATAATTAATAATTACATTGTAGCTATTTTAGGATTTATATTTATTTTACAGGCAACTTTGTATTTATTTTAACTAGGTACAATAGCTATTAAATAGTTAATAACTATTTAATAGCTACCTAGTTAAAATAACTACAAATTTACCTTTAAAATAAATCCTAACCTAAGTTACAATTACACCTAACACTACACTATCATTAAATAAATAAATTAAATGAATTAATTACAATTACCCAAAATGAAAATTAAATAAAATAAACTATAGTACAAAAAACAAACAAACACTAAATTACAGAAAATAAATAAAAAATTACAAGAAGTTTAAACTAATTACACCTAATCTAAGCCCCCTAATAAAATAAATAAGCCCCCCAAAATAATAACATTCCCTACCCTATACTAAATTACAAATAGCCCTTAAAAGTGCTTTTTGCGGGGCATTGCCCCAAAGTAATCAGCTCTTTTACCTGTAAAAAAAGAAATACAACCCCACAACATTAAAACCCACCACCCACACACCCAACTTTACTCTAAAACCCACCCAATCCCCCCTTAGAAAAATCTAACACGAACCCCTGGAAGACCACCCTACCTTGAGCCCTCTTCACCCAGCCGGGCAGAAGTCTTCATCCGATCCGGGCAGAAGAGGTCCTCCAGCCAGGCAGAAGTCTTCATCCATGCGGCATCTTCTATCTTCTTCCATCCGACGAGGAGCGGCTCCATCTTGAAGACATCCGATGCGGAGCATCCTTCCTGGCCGACGACTAACCGACGAATGAAGATTCCTTTAAATGATGTCATCCAAGATGGCGTCCCTTCAATTCCGATTGGCTGCTAGAATTCTATCAGCCAATCAGAATTAAGGTAGGAAAAATCCTATTGGCTGATGCAATCAGCCAATAGGATTGAGCTTGCATTCTATTGGCTGATTGGAACAGCCAATAGAATGTGAGGTCAATCCTATTGGCGAATTGGATCAGCCAATCGGATTTTTCCTACCTTAATTCCTTAATGGTGGCCCATCGCTACCTGGCATCCGGTTCCTGAATGTGGAATGTGCACGCCGGGTGCCAGGAGCGTGCGGGGGGCCTGCAGGGAGCAAGCGCGCGCATGTGTGCACGCGATTGCGCAACATCCACTGCCACCAATGAATGAATGAATGGGAGAGAGGGAGAAGGAGGGGGGAAATAACACTCAAAAGGATCTGGGAGGGGGAGAGGCAGGAGGGTATTGAGGGGGGGCAGCTACACTACAGAAACATTTTAGGTACATAAAAAAAAAAAAAAAACATTTTTGGGAGGCAAATTGGGTACTGGCAGACATCTGCCAGTACCCAAGATGGCAGCAAATAGGTAGTGGGCAAGGGTTATAGAGCTGTTTTGGAGGGATCAGAGAGGTTGGGGGCTAAGGGGGGTCCATCACAGCTAGATAGATATTTAAAAAAAAAATAATAATAATAAAAAAAAGCCTTTTATTTTAGTACTGGCAGACTTTCTGCCAGTACTTAAGATGGCGGGGACAATTGTGGGGGAGGGAAGAGAGCTGTTTGGGAGGGATCAGGGGGTGGGATGTGTCAGGTGGGAGGCTGATCTCTACACTAAAGCTAAAATTAACCCTGCAAGCTATCTAATTAACCCCTGCACTGCTGGGCATAATACACGTGTGATGAGCAGCAGCATTTAGCGGCCTTCTAATTACCAAAAAGCAACGCCAAAGCCATATATGTCTGCTATTTCTGAACAAAGAGGATCCCAGAGAAGCATATAAAACTATTTATGCCATAATTGCACAAGTTGTTTGTAAATAATTTCAGTGAGAAACCTAAAGTATGTGAAAAAATTTGTGAAAAGATTTGGGAAAAAATGAACAATTTTTTTTATTTGATCGCATTTGGCGGTGAAATGGTGACATGAAATATACCAAAATGGGCCTTGATCAATATTTTGGGATGTCTTCTAAAAAAAAATATATACATGTCAAGGGATATTTAGGGATTCCTGAAAGATATCAGTGTCCCAATGTAACTAGCGCTAATTTTGAAAAAAAGTTGTTTGGAAATAGCAAAGTGCTTCTTGTATTTATTGCCCTATAATTTGCAAAAAAAGCAAAGAACATGTAAACATTGGGTATTTCTAAACTCAGGACAAATACAGAGAGAATAAAGCAAATTTGATAATACAAGTGAATCAACAAATGGTTGAAATTCGTATGCCCTATCTGAATCATGAATTCAGATTTTGGGGTTGCATGTCCCTTTAAAGTGAAAGTAAATCCTAGTGTTTACAAACGCTAGGATTGACTATTGAAACAAATAAAGGGGACTTTCATTTATTAAGTATAAGATACTTCATGTAGAAAGCTCCTTTATTTGTTTCTAATATAATATAATTGTTTTTAGCTGCTACAGCAGCCCACAGCTAAACAAAAATTTCGCTAAGAGGTGACGTTTTCACCTCTTAGCCAATAGCCATGCGGTAAATCCGGCTTGGCGCCCATGGGAGCCGGATTTGTCGCACAGCTATTGGCTAATAGGTGAAAACATCACCTCTTATCAAAAAATGTTTATAGCCGTGTGCTGCTGTAGCACCTAAGAACAGCGATCGGTTAAAACAAATAAAGGAGCTTTCTACATGAAGTATCTTATACTTAAAGGGACAGTCTAGTCCAAAAAAAACTTTCATGATTCAGATAGGGCATGTCATTTTAAACAATTTTCCAATTTACTTTTATCACCAATTTTTCTTTGTTGTCTTGGTATTCTTAGTTGAAAACTTAACTTAGGAGGTTCATATGCTAATTTCTTAGAACTTGAAGGCCGCTTCTTAAGAATGCATTTTAACAGGTTTTTCACCACTAGAGGGTGTTAGTTCATGTTTTTCATATAGATAACACTGTGCTCGTGCACGTGAAGTTACCTTGGAGCCATCACTGATTGGCTAAACTGCAACTCTGTCAAAAGAACAAATAAAGGGGCAGTCTGCAGAGGCTTAGATACAAGATAATCGCAGAGGTTAAAAATATATAAATATAACTGTGTTGGTTATGCAAAACTAGGGAATGGGTAAACAAGGGATTATCTATCTTTTAAAACAATAACAATTCTGGTGTAGACTGTCCCTTTAATGAATGAAAGTCCCCTTTATTTGTTTCAATAGTAAATCCTAGCGTTTATAAAACGCTAGGATTTACTTTCACTTTAAGTGGGGACAAAAAAAAAGTTGTGGTTTCTTCTATTCCAAAAGGTTTCTTTTCTTCCTTTGACATTTTTTAAGGGTTTACTCGCTGCCTGTGTTGCAAACGCGAAGAAAGAAAAAAGTGACACTTTCTTAATATGTAATATATGCTTTTAAGTTAACTGAGGGTTGATTCTAGCCCCAAAGGGGATATTAATGTTGGACCCTTGAATAAAGCGTGAACCTGTGTAGCTTTAGACGTCCTTGATTAAAAATGTCTTAATCTCACAGGCCGCAAGCCCTTGGTAATGTTGCCGCCGAGGTTTTCATTGTGCAGCAGTCGGAGAGGTTCACCAGCAGTGAGCTCCAACTAAAGGCAGGTTATCAGGGCAGCCAGATATAAGGTGAGCTTGTCACCTGCTTTAATTGCTTTATCTGCCTGGCCTCATGGCTCATGTGCACCTTCTGTTAAATCGGTCTCATTTACATACTCCCAGCCTGCACGTCATTTGAAGTGAGGGGCTTTTATTTTTGGCTAAGTTTTTCCGGCGCTCCATAGCACTTTGATAGGGTGCTTATGTCAAAGCACCTCAGAGGGAGATCTCTCACTTCAAGTGTAAGAGAGTGAGTTGTGAGGCGGGCAAAGAGATAGAAACAAAAAAAGAGCAAAATCTTCCCAGGTTGAGAAGACTTGTCCCATATTGGCTTTTAGTTCCCCTTTACAGTGATAGCTCAGCTCACATAGGCCCTGTCTGTATTGTTTGTGGCTGTTAGTGGTGTCACCAAGGAGGCCTGTGATGTCACAGAGGTCCTTGGCTTTTACACAGGCATCAGCTCTTGAGTCAGAGATCACACTTGCCCTGATGTTAGGCCCAAGTTAGCAGCATAACAGCATTAAGCAACATTGCTCAGACGACAGGCAGATCAGGTTTAGTTCTGTTAACAGGCCTCAAGCCCATTATCTTTTTGGCACAGTCCTGCCACTCGCCTGTGGTGGTACAGAGCCTTCAATGACACCTCTGGTATTTGAAGAGCTTGCCAAGTTAAAAGGACATGACACCCCCACATTTTCTTTTGTGATTTGAATAGAGAGAACCATTTCTCCAACATTGGTGTGTCCGGTCCACGGCGTCATCCTTACTTGTGGGAATATCTCTTCCCCAACAGGAAATGGCAAAGAGTCCCAGCAAAGCTGGCCATATAGTCCCTCCTAGGCTCCGCCCACCCCAGTCATTCTCTTTGCCGTTGCACAGGCAACATCTCCACGGAGATGCTTAAGAGTATGTGGTGTTTAGTTGTAGTTTTTTATTCTACTATCAAGAGTTTGTTATTTTAAAATAGTGCTGGTATGTACTATTTACTCTGAAACAGAAAAAGATGAAGAATTCTGTTTGTGAGAGGAAGATGATTTTAGCAGACAGTAACTAAAATCGTTTGTTGTTTCCACATAGGACTGTTGAGATGAAGTAACTTCAGTTGGGGGAAACAGTTAGCAGACTTTTCTGCTTAAGGTATGACTAGCCATATTTCTAACAAGACTGTGTAATGCTGGAAGGCTGTCATTTCCCCTCATGGGGACCGGTAAGCCATTTTCTTAGTCTCAAACAGAATAAAGGGCTTAATATGGGCTATAAAACTGGTAGACACTTTTATGGGCAAAATCGATTGCTTTATTTGGGCATTTTATACATGTTTATGTTGGTAATTCACACTTATAAACTTGGGGAACGTTTTTTAACGTCAGGCACTGTGTTAGACACCTTTTCCAGTCAGGAAGGGCCTTCCCAGTTGTAGGCTGAGCCTCATTTTCGCGCCATTACTGCGCAGTTACTTTTGAGAGCAAGACATGCAGATGCATGTGTGAGGATCTGAAAGTAGTTGGAAAAGTTCCTAGAGGGCTTCATTTGGTATCGTATTCCCCCCTGGGTTTGGTAAAGTCGCAGCGAAGGCTGTAGCTGGGACTGTAGAGGGGTTAAAACTGTAACCGGCTCCGGTTTTGTTATTTTAAGGGTTAAAGCTCTGAAAATTGGTGTGCAATACTTTGAATGCTTTAAGACACTGTGGTGAAATTTTGGTAAATTTTGAACAATTCCTTCATACTTTTTCACATATTCAGTAATAAAGTGTGTTCTGTTTAAAATTTAAAGAGACAGTAACGGTTTTGTTTTAAAACGTTTTTTGTACTTTATTGACAAGTTTAAGCCTGTTTAACATGTCTGTACCTTCAGATAAGCTATGTTCTATATGTATGAAAGTCAATGTGTCTCCCCCTTCAAAATTGTGTGATAATTGTGCCATAGCGTCCAAACAAAGTAAGGACAGTACTGCCACAGATAATGAAATTGCCCAAGATGATTCATCAGATGAAGGGAGTAGACATGGTTCTACATCATCTCCTTCTGTGTCTATACCAGTTTTGCCCACGCAGGAGGCCCCTAGTACTTCTAGCGCGCCAATGCTTATTACTATGCAACAATTGACGGCAGTAATGGATAACTCCATAGCAAATATTTTATCCAAAATGCCTGCATATCAGAGAAAGCGCGATTGCTCTGTTTTAAACACTGAAGAGCAGGAGGGCGCTGATGATAATTGCTCTGTCATACCCTCACACCAATCTGAAGGGGCCATGAGGGAGGTTTTGTCAGATGGGGAAATTTCAGATTCAGGAAAAATTTCTCAACAGGCTGAACCTGATGTTGTGACATTTAAATTTAAATTAGAGCATCTCCGCGCACTGCTTAAGGAGGTGTTATCTACTCTGGATGATTGTGACAACCTGGTCATTCCAGAAAAATTATGCAAGATGGACAAGTTCCTAGAGGTTCCGGTGCACCCCGACGCTTTTCCTATACCCAAGCGGGTGGCGGACATAGTGAATAAGGAGTGGGAGAAGCCCGGCATACCTTTTGTCCCCCCTCCTATATTTAAGAAATTATTTCCTATGGTCGACCCCAGAAAGGACTTATGGCAGACAGTCCCTAAGGTCGAGGGGGCAGTTTCTACTCTAAACAAGCACACTACTATTCCTATCGAGGATAATTGTGCTTTCAAAGATCCTATGGATAAAAAATTGGAGGGTTTGCTTAAAAAGATTTTTGTACAGCAAGGTTACCTTCTGCAGCCCATTTCGTGCATTGTTCCTGTCACTACAGCAGCGTGGTTCTGGTTCGAGGAACTAGAAAAGTCGCTCAGTAGAGAGACTCCATATGAGGAGGTTATGGACAGAGTTCACGCACTTAAGTTGGCTAATTCTTTTATTTTAGATGGCGCTTTGCAATTAGCTAGATTAGCGGCGAAAAATTCAGGGTTTGAAATAATGGCGCGCAGAGCGCTTTGGCTAAAGTCTTGGTCAGCGGATGTATCATCCAAGACAAAATTGCTTAATATCCCCTTCAAGGGTAAAACTCTCTTTGGGCCAGAATTGAAAGAGATTATCTCAGACATCACTGGGGGAAAGGGCCACGCCCTCCCACAAGATAGGCCTTTCAAAGCCAAGAATAAGTCTAATTTTCGTTCCTTTCGTAATTTCAGGAACAGACCGGCCTCTAACTCTGCATCCTCTAAGCAAGAGGGTAATGCTTCACAGACCAAACCAGCCTGGAAACCGATGCAAGGCTGGAACAAGGGTAAGCAGGCCAAGAAGCCTGCTGCTGCTAACAAAACAGCATGAAGGAGTAGCCCCCGATCCGGGACCGGATCTAGTGGGGGGCAGACTCTCTCTCTTTGCTCAGGCTTGGGCAAGAGATGTTCAGGATCCCTGGACGCTAGAAATAGTTTCTCAGGGTTATCTTCTGGAATTCAAGGAACTACCCCCAAGGGGAAGGTTTCACATGTCTCACTTATCCTCAAACCAAATAAAGAGACAGGCATTCTTACATTGTGTAGAAGACCTGTTAAAGATGGGAGTGATACACCCAGTTCCAATGGCGGAACAAGGAATGGGATTTTACTCAAATCTGTTCGTAGTTCCCAAAAAAGAGGGAACCTTCAGACCAATTCTGGATTTAAAAATCCTAAACAAATTTCTCAGAGTACCATCGTTCAAAATGGAAACCATTCGAACGATTCTACCTACAATCCAGGAAGGTCAATTTATGACTACCGTGGATCTAAAGGATGCGTACCTACATATTCCTATCCACAAAGAACATCATCAGTTCCTAAGGTTCGCCTTTCTGGACAAACATTACCAGTTTGTGACCCTCCCATTCGGGTTAGCCACTGCTCCAAGGATCTTCACAAAGGTAATCGGGTCCCTTCTAGCGGTTCTAAGACCGAGGGGCATTGCAGTAGTACCATACTTGGACGACATTCTAATACAAGCGTCGTCCCTTTCAAAGGCAAAGGCTCATACAGACATCGTTCTGGCCTTTCTCAGATCTCACGGATGGAAGGTGAACATAGAAAAAAGTTCTCTGTCTCCGTTGACAAGAGTTCACTTCTTGGGAACAATAATAGATTCTTTAGAAATGAGGATTTTTCTGACAGATGTCAGAAAGTCAAAACTTCTAAGCGCTTGTCAAGTTCTTCATTCTGTTCCACGTCCTTCCATAGCTCAGTGCATGGAAGTTGTAGGGTTGATGGTTGCAGCAATGGACATAGTTCCTTTTGCGCGAATTCATCTAAGACCATTACAACTGTGCATGCTGAAACAGTGGAATGGGGACTATACAGACTTGTCTCCAGTGATTCAAGTAGATCAGAAGACCAGAGATTCACTCCGTTGGTGGCTAACCCTGGACCACCTATCCCAGGGAATGAGCTTCCGCAGACCAGAGTGGGTCATCGTCACGACCGACGCCAGTCTAGTGGGCTGGGGCGCGGTCTGGGAATCCCTGAAAGCTCAGGGACTATGGTCTCGGGAAGAGTCTCTTCTCCCGATAAACATTCTGGAACTAAGAGCGATATTCAATGCTCTCAGGGCTTGGCCTCAGCTAGAAAAGGCCAGATTCATAAGATTCCAATCAGACAACATGACGACTGTTGCTTATATCAATCATCAGGGGGGAACAAGGAGTTCCCTGGCGATGAAAGAAGTGACCAAAATAATACAATGGGCGGAGGATCACTCCTGACACCTATCTGCGATCCACATCCCAGGTGTGGAAAACTGGGAAGCGGATTACTTGAGTCATCAGACATTCCATCCGGGGGAGTGGGAACTCCACCCGGAGATCTTTGCCCAGTTGACGCAATTATGGTGCATTCCAGATATGGATCTGATGGCGTCTCGTCAGAACTTCAAGGTTCCTCGCTACGGGTCCAGATCCAGGGATCCCAAGGCGACTCTAGTGGATGCACTAGTAGCGCCTTGGACCTTCAACCTAGCTTATGTGTTTCCACCGTTTCCTCTCATTCCCAGGCTGGTAGCCAGGATCAAGCAGGAGAGGGCCTCGGTGATCTTGATAGCTCCTGCATGGCCACGCAGGACTTGGTATGCAGACCTGGTGAATATGTCATCGGCTCCACCATGGAGGCTACCTTTGAGACAGGACCTTCTTGTACAGGGTCCATTCGAACATCCAAATCTGGTCTCCCTCCAGCTGACGGCTTGGAGATTGAACGCTTGATTCTATCAAAGCGTGGGTTTTCAGATTCTGTGATAGATACTCTGGTTCAAGCCAGAAAACTGGTAACTAGAAAAATTTACCATAAAATATGGAAAAGATATATCTGCTGGTGTGAATCCAAGGGATTCCCATGGAATAAGATAAAAATTCCTAAGATCCTTTCCTTTCTACAAGAAGGTTTGGATAAAGGATTATCTGCGAGTTCTCTAAAGGGACAGATTTCTGCTTTATCTGTCTTACTACACAAACGACTGGCAGCTGTGCCAGATGTTCAAGCATTTGTTCAGGCTCTGGTTAGGATCAAGCCTGTTTACAGACCTTTGACTCCTCCCTGGAGTTTAAATCTAGTTCTTTCAGTTCTTCAAGGGGTTCCGTTTGAACCTTTACATTCCATAGATATTAAGTTGTTATCTTGGAAAGTTTTGTTTTTGGTTGCTATTTCTTCTGCTAGAAGAGTTTCTGAGTTATCTGCTCTGCAATGTACTCCGCCCTATCTGGTGTTCCATTCAGATAAGGTTGTTTTGCGTACTAAGCCTGGTTTTCTTCCAAAGGTTGTTTCCAACAAAAATATTAACCAGGAGATA
Organism: Bombina bombina; assembly: GCF_027579735.1. Lineage (NCBI taxonomy): Eukaryota > Metazoa > Chordata > Amphibia > Anura > Bombinatoridae > Bombina > Bombina bombina. The sequence continues at coordinate 744,362,429 of NC_069504.1, read as the reverse complement.
GTTGTACCTTCTTTGTGTCCGAATCCAGTTTCAAAGAAGGAACGTTTGCTACACAATTTAGATGTAGTCCGTGCTCTAAATTTCTACTTAGAAGCTACAAAAGAATTCAGACAAACATCTTCTCTGTTTGTCGTCTATTCTGGTAAAAGGAGAGGTCAAAAAGCAACTTCTACCTCTCTTTCCTTTTGGCTTAAAAGCATCATCCGATTGGCTTATGAGACTGCCGGACGGCAGCCTCCTGAAAGAATCACAGCTCACTCCACTAGGGCTGTGGCTTCCACATGGGCCTTCAAGAACGAGGCTTCTGTTGATCAGATATGTAAGGCAGCGACTTGGTCTTCACTGCACACTTTTGCCAAATTTTACAAATTTGATACTTTTGCTTCTTTGGAGGCTATTTTTGGGAGAAAGGTTTTGCAAGCCGTGGTGCCTTCCGTTTAGGTAACCTGATTTGCTCCCTCCCTTCATCCGTGTCCTAAAGCTTTGGTATTGGTTCCCACAAGTAAGGATGACGCCGTGGACCGGACACACCAATGTTGGAGAAAACAGAATTTATGCTTACCTGATAAATTACTTTCTCCAACGGTGTGTCCGGTCCACGGCCCGCCCTGGTTTTTTAATCAGGTTTGATGAATTATTTTCTCTAACTACAGTCACCACGGCACCCTATGGTTTCTCCTATTTTTTCCTCCTGTCCGTCGGTCGAATGACTGGGGTGGGCGGAGCCTAGGAGGGACTATATGGCCAGCTTTGCTGGGACTCTTTGCCATTTCCTGTTGGGGAAGAGATATTCCCACAAGTAAGGATGACGCCGTGGACCGGACACACCGTTGGAGAAAGTAATTTATCAGGTAAGCATAAATTCTGTTTTTAAATTACTTTCCTATGGACTTCTATCTAATTTGCTTTGTTCTTATGGAAGATTTTTTAAAAGCATACCTAGGTATGCTTCGAGCAGCAATGCAGCCCTTGGAGCTAGTTGCTGATCGGATATGTGTGCCCCTTGTCGTTGGCTCACCGGCTGTAGTGACTGAAGGTGTGTGCCTCTCGTCGTTGGCTCACATGCTGTAGAGGCTGCACTGTGTGCCTTTTGTCGCTGGCTCTCCGGATGTGGCTATATAATTTAAAGTAGGAGGACAGCACACTCCTTCAAATAGGGGCACGGAAAGAGACTAGCCAGGTCTCAACTGCACTGTCAAATTATAAACTGTTTCCAGCCGCCAAATTCTTTAAAAATACCTTTATTCCTTTAGCAGGGTCCATGGGTACAACATACAAACAACAACGTTTTAAGCCTGCAATAGGCTCTTAGTCATGTACTCTAATTACATACCGGTTTGTCTCTTTTGTACCTGTGCACATCTTATTAATCAATCACAAGCTGAATTCTGCTACCATCATGTGGTCATTTTATAGAATACAAGTATACATTTTCTAATATTATTCCTTACTATTCAGATTAGATATATCCAATGTAATCTATTAAGAAATATAAATTAAAAACAAAAAACATAAACATAAAAGATAAAACTAGAATCATGCACATGTTTTTATGCCAGGTATATATAGAGATCAATCAAAATCCTTATTTAAACCCCATAGGGGCAAGTGTATAGTTTTTTGTTTTTTTTAATCAAAAACATTTCTCTTTTCTTAAGTAACAATTCCCTATCACCTCCCCTCCTATTTTTAGTCACATGCTCTATAACTTGAAACCTAAGTTGACTGATATTGTGACCTATGGAAAGGAAGTGAGAGGAAAGGGGTGCATCTTTATTTTTTGTTTTGATATTGGGCTTGTGTTCAGTTATTCGTCCACATAGATCCTAGCACATGGGCATTTGATAATGTATATTACAAAAGAGGATCTGCAGGTTAGATGTTCTCTAATCTTAAATTTGGTCCCCTTAAAGGGACACTGAACCCAAATGTTTTCTTTCGTGATTCAGATAGAGCATGCAATTTTAAGCAACTTTCTAATTTATTCCTATTATCAATTTTTCTTTGTTCTCTTGCTATCTTTATTTGAAAAATAAAGCATCTAAGCTTTTTATTTGGTTCAGAACTCTGGACAGCACTTTTTTATTAGTGGGTGAAATTATCCACCAATCAGCAAGGACAACCCAGGTTGTTCACCAAAAATGGGCCGGCATCTAAACTTACATTCTTGCATTTCAAATAAAGATACCAAGAGAATAAAGACAATTTAATAATAGGAGTAAATTAGAAAGTTGCTTAAAATTTCATGCTCTATCTGAATCACAAAAGAAAAAAATTGGGTTCAGTGTCCCTTTAATGGGGTGAAGGAAATTCTCACCTTTGAATATGGAGCTGCAGTGGCTGCAGTTTAAACAGGGGTAGCACCCAGTCCTAGTCTGTCCAATAGTTTTCTGAAAGCTTGTTCTACAACTACCTATGTCTGCATGGACTTAGGTGTCTTTAAGACTTCTATTTCTTTTCTATGCTGTCATTGGAATCTCTTGCAAACTGCTTATCTGCGGGTTACACTCCCTGAGTATATATCAGTACTTTTTAAGCATGTTAGTGATTTTGTGACCTAAATTATTATATTGTGATACAAAAATCATCCTATCACTATTCTCTTTATTTCTCTTATTAGTTTGTCCATTTTCCTTTATTTTTCTTAGTTGTTCCTTAATCAATTTATTTGGGTAACCCATTGAGGTGAATTTCATAGCCATTTCTTTTCATCTTTGTTCACATTTCTCACTTTTCGTTACAATTTTTTTTATTTTCATAAATTGCCTTCTGGGTATTGCTCTAAGTGTACTATTTGGATGGCAACTGTCATATGGTAACACATCACATGACGTCATACTGAAGGCGCCTCTTCCAATGCTTGCAACCGGCGTGCTGTGATTTATGTCTGAATCCTCTGTTAAAAAACTGGCTGAGGATTCAGATCCACTATTACCGCTGTAGTTCTCTTCCTGGGCACGGCATTTTCTCCTTGGATTCTGTATGGGGTATGCCATGTTGACTAGACTTCTGGCGCCATCTATAGACCATCCCCAAGGAATAACCCTGCTCATCCCTGATGAATTTGGATTGCTTGCGACCCTCCATCTGTTTCCCGTACCCCAGCACAGGCTTTTCTACCTCCATAACTAATCAAGAGGTTGGATTAACTGTTCCTTCTGTTTATTGATTGTTTCCTTGTATTTATTGATTTCTTTTTGGGCATATTCTTCTTTCCACGTTATGATGTCAAAAGAACATTTCAACAAAGAATACAGAGAGAATAAAGCAAATTTGATAATACAAGTGATTCAACGAAAAGTTGAAAATTGTATGCCCTATCTTTTTTAGGGTTGCACGACCCTCTACGTGGAGACAAAAAATAAATAATTAAAATAAATAAATAAGGTTGTCTATTCCAGAAGGTTTCTTTTCTTCCTTTGACATTTTTTGTGCACAGCTTAAATATAATATATGCTTTTAAGTTAACTGAGGGTTGATTCTAGCCCCAAAGTTGATATTAATGTTGGACCCTTGAATATAGAGTGAACCTGTGTAGCATTAGATGTCCTTGATTTAAAATGTCTTAATCTCACAATCCGCCAGCCCTTGGTAATGTTGCTGCCGAGGTTTTCTTTGTGCAGCAGTCGGAGAGGTTCGCCAGCAGTGTGCTCCAACTAAAGGTGGCTTATCTGAGGCAGCCAGATATAAGGTGAGCTTGGCACCTGCTTAAATTCTTTTTTCTGCCTGACCGGCGGGCTCAAGTGCACCGTTTTTCCGGCACTCCATAGCACTTTGATCGGGTGCTTATGGCAAAGCACCTCAGAGGGAGATCTGATAAGTACGGTGAAAAGTGCAGCTGGTGGCCAGCCTTGCCGTGCCTGCTTCACTTCAAGTGTAAGAGAGTGCGTTGTGAGGTGGGCAAAGAGATAGAAACAGAAACAAAAAAAGACCAAAATCTTCCCAGGTTGAGAAGACTTTTCCCATATTGGCTTTTAGTTTCCCTTTACAGTGATAGCTCAGCTCACCTAGGCCCTGTCTGCATTGTTTGTGGCTGTTAGTGTTATGTCACCAAGGAGGCCTGTGATGTCACAGAGGTCCTTGGCTTTTACACAGGCATCAGCTTTTGAGTCAGAGATCGCACTTGCCCTGATGTTAGGCCCAAGTTAGCAGCATAACAGCAATAAGCAACATGGCTCAGAAGACAGGCAGATCGGGTTTAGTTCTGTTAACAGGCCTCAAGCCCATTATCTTTTTGGCACAGTCCTGCCACTCGCCTGTGGTGGTACAGTGCCTTCAATGACACCTCTGGTATTTGAAGAGCTTGCCAAGGACATGAAACCCCCAAATTGTCTTTCGTGATTCGGATAGAAAATACCATTTTAAATGACTTTCCTATTGACTTCGTTCTTATGGAAGCTTTTTTATAAAAAAAAGCATACCTAGGTATGCTTCGAGCAGCAATGCACCACTGGGAACAAGCTGCTGATTAGTGACCGGACGTGTGCGCCCCTTGCCGTTGGCTCACCGACTGAAGGGACTGAAGGTGTGTGCCTCTCGTCGTTGGCTCACATACTGTAGGGGCTGTACTGTGTGCCTCTTTTCGCTGGCTCGCCGGATGTGGCAACTGAGCGCGTGTGCCTCCTGTCGGCTCGGCAGCTGTGTTCAGCTAGCTCCCACTTGAGCATTGCCCCGCTTTCAACAAAGAATACAGAGAGAATAAAGCAAATTTGATAATACAAGTGAATCAACAAATGGTTGAAAATTGTATGCCCTATCTGAATCATGGAATCAAATTTTGGGGTTGCACATCCCTTAAAGTGGGGACAAAATAAAACTTTAAAGGGACAGTCAAGTAAAAAAAACTGTCATGATTTAAATAGGGCATATCATTTTAAACAACTTTCCAATTTACTTTTTTTTTTTACCAATTTTGCTTTGTTCTCTTGGTATTCTTAGTTGAAGGCTAAACCTAGGAGGTTCATATGCTAATTTCTTAGACCTTGAAGGCCGCCTCTAATCTGAAAGCATTTTGACAGTTTTTCACCACTAGATGGCGTTAGTTCATGTGTTTCACATAGATAACATTGAGCTCAGGCACGTGAAGCTCCTAGGAGTCAGCACTGATTGGCTAAAAATGCAAGTCTGTCAAAAGAACTTAAATAAGGGGGCAGTCTGCAGAGGCATAGATACAAGGTAATCACAGAGGTAAAAAGTGTATTATTATAACTGTGTTGGTTATGCAAAACTGGGAAATGGGTAATAAAGGGATTATCTAACTTTTTAAACAACAAAAATTCTGGTGTTTACTGTCCCTTTTTAAAAAAACAAAAAAAGGTTGTGGTTTCTTCTATTCTGAAAGGTTTCTTTTCTTCCTTTGACATTTTTTAATGGATTACTTGCTGCATGTGTTGCAAACGTGAAGTAAAAAAAGAGACACTTGTGATCAGTAGTGATGTCGCGAACTTAAAAATTTCGGTTTGCGAACGGCGGACTCGAACTTCCGCTATTGTTTGCGAACCGCCATTGACTTCAATAGGCAGGCGAACTTTAAAACCCACAAGGACTCTTTCTGGCCACAATAGTGATGGAAAAGTTGTTTCAAGGGGACTAACACCTGGACTGTGGCATGCTGGAGGGGGATCCATGTCAAAACTCCCATGGAAAATCACATAGTTGATGCAGAGTCTGCTTTTAACCCATAAAGGGCCTAAATCACCTAACATTAATAAATTGCTTGCAATAACGTGCTTTAAAACATCAGTTATGATGTCGTATCGATCAGGTAGTGTAAGGGTTACGCCCGCTTCACAGTGACAGACCAAACTCCAAGTGTAACGCACCGCAAACAACCGCAAACAGTCCATTTGCACAACCACGAGATAGATAGATTTGATAGATAGATACATAGATTACATTGCTCAATCGATGCAATATACATATGATCGATACAAATTACATAGATCAATAGATGCAATATACATTTGATAGATACGAATTACATAGATCAATAGATGCAATATCCCTTTGATAGATACGAATGTTATCGATCCAAAGATGCAATATACATTTGATAGATACAAATTACATCAATCAAAAGATGCAATATACATTCTATAGATACGAATTACATTGATCAATAGATGCAATATACATTTGATAGATACGTTTGATAGTTAGATAGATTTGATAGATAAATAGATAGATTTGAAAGATATATAATTTCCCTGACAGAGTATAACAATAAGACATGCGGTCTGGGACCCGTGGTGTGTTAAGTAGTACTATTCTTAGCAGTTTACTACTACCTGTTACTCCCCCTATCGGGGGAGGTCTATATGGCCTGCATTTTTGGAACAGGGAGATGGAAGAAGATGATTGGTCTGTCCTCCTACTTCAAATTTGTCAAAAACACAAGTGGCTGTCTCAAAACAGTCTGGACAAGAGATAGATAGATAGATAGGATAGATAGATATACATAGATTGATAGTTAGATAGAATCAATAGAAGATAAATAGATAGATTTGTTAGATATATAATTACCCTGACAAAGTATAATAATTAAACATGCGGTCTGGGACCCATGGTAACTAGGTTGTGTTAAGTAGTACTATTCTTAGCACTTTCATCCCTGTAACTCCTCCTATCGGGGGAGGTCTATATGGGCTGCATGATTACCATGACAAAGTATAACAACAAGACACGCGGTCTGGGACCCATGGTAACTAGGTTGTGTTAAGTAGTACTTTTCTAAGCACTTTAATCCCTGTTACTCCCCCTATCGGGGGAGGTCTATATGGCCTGCATGATTACCTTACCAAAATATAACAATAAGACATGCAGTCTGGGAACCAGTGTTAACTAGGTTGTGTTAAGTTGTACTATTCTTAGCACTTTAATCCCTGTTACTCCCCCTATCAAGGGAGGTCTATATGGCCTGCATGATTACCCTGACAAAGTATAACAACCAAACATGCGGGCTGGGACCCATGGTGGTACTGGTATAACTAGGTTTTCTTAAGTATTACTATTCTTAGCAGTTTAATCCCTGTGATTGGTCTGTCCTCCTACTTCAAATTTGTCAAAAACACAAGTGGCTGTCTCAAAACAGTCCGGACACAAGATAGATAGATAGGATAGATAGATATACATAGATTGATAGTTAGATAGAATCGATAGAAGATAAATAGATAGATTTGTTAGATATATAATTACCCTGACAAAGTATAATAATTAAACATGCGGTCTGGGACCCATGGTAACTAGGTTGTGTTAAGTAGTACTATTCTTAGCACTTTCATCCCTGTAACTCCTCCTATCGGGGGAGGTCTATATGGCCTGTATGATTACCATGACAAAGTATAACATCAAGACACGCGGTCTGGGACCCATGGTAACTAGGTTGTGTTAAGTAAAACTTTTCTTAGCAGTTTAATCCCTCTTACCCCCCCTTTTGGTGGAGGTCTATATGGCCTGCATGATTACCCTGACAAAGTATAACAACAAAACAGGCGGTGTGGGACCCATGGTAACTAGGTTGTGTTAAGTAGTACTATTCTTAGAACTTTAATCCCTTTTACTCCCCCTATCAAGGGAGGTCTATATGGCCTGCATGATTACCCTGACAAAGTATAACAACCAAACATGCGGTCTGGGACCCATGGTGGTACTGGTATAACTAGGTTTTCTTAAGTATTACTATTCTTAGCAGTTTAATCCCTGTGATTGGTCTGTCCTCCTACTTCAAATTTGTCAAAAACACAAGTGGCTGTCTCAAAACAGTCCGGACACAAGATAGATAGATAGGATAGATAGATATACATAGATTGATAGTTAGATAGAATCGATAGAAGATAAATAGATAGATTTGTTAGATATATAATTACCCTGACAAAGTATAATAATTAAACATGCGGTCTGGGACCCATGGTAACTAGGTTGTGTTAAGTAGTACTATTCTTAGCACTTTCATCCCTGTAACTCCTCCTATCGGGGGAGGTCTATATGGGCTGCATGATTACCATGACAAAGTATAACAACAAGACACGCGGTCTGGGACCCATGGTAACTAGGTTGTGTTAAGTAGTACTTTTCTAAGCACTTTAATCCCTGTTACTCCCCCTATCGGGGGAGGTCTATATGGCCTGCATGATTACCTTACCAAAATATAACAATAAGACATGCAGTCTGGGAACCAGTGTTAACTAGGTTGTGTTAAGTTGTACTATTCTTAGCACTTTAATCCCTGTTACTCCCCCTATCAAGGGAGGTCTATATGGCCTGCATGATTACCCTGACAAAGTATAACAACCAAACATGCGGGCTGGGACCCATGGTGGTACTGGTATAACTAGGTTTTCTTAAGTATTACTATTCTTAGCAGTTTAATCCCTGTGATTGGTCTGTCCTCCTACTTCAAATTTGTCAAAAACACAAGTGGCTGTCTCAAAACAGTCCGGACACAAGATAGATAGATAGGATAGATAGATATACATAGATTGATAGTTAGATAGAATCGATAGAAGATAAATAGATAGATTTGTTAGATATATAATTACCCTGACAAAGTATAATAATTAAACATGCGGTCTGGGACCCATGGTAACTAGGTTGTGTTAAGTAGTACTATTCTTAGCACTTTCATCCCTGTAACTCCTCCTATCGGGGGAGGTCTATATGGCCTGTATGATTACCATGACAAAGTATAACATCAAGACACGCGGTCTGGGACCCATGGTAACTAGGTTGTGTTAAGTAAAACTTTTCTTAGCAGTTTAATCCCTCTTACCCCCCCTTTTGGTGGAGGTCTATATGGCCTGCATGATTACCCTGACAAAGTATAACAACAAAACAGGCGGTGTGGGACCCATGGTAACTAGGTTGTGTTAAGTAGTACTATTCTTAGAACTTTAATCCCTTTTACTCCCCCTATCAAGGGAGGTCTATATGGCCTGCATGATTACCCTGACAAAGTATAACAACCAAACATGCGGTCTGGGACCCATGGTGGTACTGGTATAACTAGGTTTTCTTAAGTATTACTATTCTTAGCAGTTTAATCCCTGTGATTGGTCTGTCCTCCTACTTCAAATTTGTCAAAAACACAAGTGGCTGTCTCAAAACAGTCCGGACACAAGATAGATAGATAGGATAGATAGATATACATAGATTGATAGTTAGATAGAATCGATAGAAGATAAATAGATAGATTTGTTAGATATATAATTACCCTGACAAAGTATAATAATTAAACATGCGGTCTGGGACCCATGGTAACTAGGTTGTGTTAAGTAGTACTATTCTTAGCACTTTCATCCCTGTAACTCCTCCTATCGGGGGAGGTCTATATGGCCTGCATGATTACCATGACAAAGTATAACAACAAGACACGCGTTCTGGGACCCATGGTAACTAGGTTGTGTTAAGTAGTACTTTTCTTAGCACTTTAATCCCTGTTACTCCCCCTATCGGGGGAGGTCTATATGGCCTGCATGATTACCTTACCAAAATATTACAATAAGACATGCAGTCTGGGAACCAGTGTTAACTAGGTTGTGTTAAATTGTACTATTCTTAGCACTTTAATCCCTGTTACTCCCCCTATCAAGGGAGGTCTATATGGCCTGCATGATTACCCTGACAAAGTATAACAACCAAATATGCGGTCTGGGACCCATGGTGGTACTGGTATAACTAGGTTTTCTTAAGTGTTACTATTCTTAGCAGTTTAATCCCTGTGATTGGTCTGTCCTCCTACTTCAAATTTGTCAAAAACACAAGTGGCTGTCTCAAAACAGTCTGGACAAGAGATAGATAGATAGGATAGATAGATATACATAGATTGATAGTTAGATAGAATCAATAGAAGATAAATAGATAGATTTGTTAGATATATAATTACCCTGACAAAGTATAATAATTAAACATGCGGTCTGGGACCCATGGTAACTAGGTTGTGTTAAGTAGTACTATTCTTAGCACTTTCATCCCTGTAACTCCTCCTATCGGGGGAGGTCTATATGGGCTGCATGATTACCATGACAAAGTATAACAACAAGACACGCGGTCTGGGACCCATGGTAACTAGGTTGTGTTAAGTAGTACTTTTCTAAGCACTTTAATCCCTGTTACTCCCCCTATCGGGGGAGGTCTATATGGCCTGCATGATTACCTTACCAAAATATAACAATAAGACATGCAGTCTGGGAACCAGTGTTAACTAGGTTGTGTTAAGTTGTACTATTCTTAGCACTTTAATCCCTGTTACTCCCCCTATCAAGGGAGGTCTATATGGCCTGCATGATTACCCTGACAAAGTATAACAACCAAACATGCGGGCTGGGACCCATGGTGGTACTGGTATAACTAGGTTTTCTTAAGTATTACTATTCTTAGCAGTTTAATCCCTGTGATTGGTCTGTCCTCCTACTTCAAATTTGTCAAAAACACAAGTGGCTGTCTCAAAACAGTCCGGACACAAGAAAGATAGATAGGATAGATAGATATACATAGATTGATAGTTAGATAGAATCGATAGAAGATAAATAGATAGATTTGTTAGATATATAATTACCCTGACAAAGTATAATAATTAAACATGCGGTCTGGGACCCATGGTAACTAGGTTGTGTTAAGTAGTACTATTCTTAGCACTTTCATCCCTGTAACTCCTCCTATCGGGGGAGGTCTATATGGCCTGTATGATTACCATGACAAAGTATAACATCAAGACACGCGGTCTGGGACCCATGGTAACTAGGTTGTGTTAAGTAAAACTTTTCTTAGCAGTTTAATCCCTCTTACTCCCCCTTTTGGTGGAGGTCTATATGGCCTGCATGATTACCCTGACAAAGTATAACAACAAAACAGGCGGTGTGGGACCCATGGTAACTAGGTTGTGTTAAGTAGTACTATTCTTAGAACTTTAATCCCTTTTACTCCCCCTATCAAGGGAGGTCTATATGGCCTGCATGATTACCCTGACAAAGTATAACAACCAAACATGCGGTCTGGGACCCATGGTGGTACTGGTATAACTAGGTTTTCTTAAGTATTACTATTCTTAGCAGTTTAATCCCTGTGATTGGTCTGTCCTCCTACTTCAAATTTGTCAAAAACACAAGTGGCTGTCTCAAAACAGTCCGGACACAAGATAGATAGATAGGATAGATAGATATACATAGATTGATAGTTAGATAGAATCGATAGAAGATAAATAGATAGATTTGTTAGATATATAATTACCCTGACAAAGTATAATAATTAAACATGCGGTCTGGGACCCATGGTAACTAGGTTGTGTTAAGTAGTACTATTCTTAGCACTTTCATCCCTGTAACTCCTCCTATCGGGGGAGGTCTATATGGCCTGCATGATTACCATGACAAAGTATAACAACAAGACACGCGTTCTGGGACCCATGGTAACTAGGTTGTGTTAAGTAGTACTTTTCTTAGCACTTGAATCCCTGTTACTCCCCCTATCGGGGGAGGTCTATATGGCCTGCATGATTACCTTACCAAAATATTACAATAAGACATGCAGTCTGGGAACCAGTGTTAACTAGGTTGTGTTAAATTGTACTATTCTTAGCACTTTAATCCCTGTTACTCCCCCTATCAAGGGAGGTCTATATGGCCTGCATGATTACCCTGACAAAGTATAACAACCAAATATGCGGTCTGGGACCCATGGTGGTACTGGTATAACTAGGTTTTCTTAAGTATTACTATTCTTAGCAGTTTAATCCCTGTGATTGGTCTGTCCTCCTACTTCAAATTTGTCAAAAACACAAGTGGCTGTCTCAAAACAGTCTGGACAAGAGATAGATAGATAGGATAGATAGATATACATAGATTGATAGTTAGATAGAATCAATAGAAGATAAATAGATAGATTTGTTAGATATATAATTACCCTGACAAAGTATAATAATTAAACATGCGGTGTGGGACCCATGGTAACTAGGTTGTGTTAAGTAGTACTATTCTTAGCACTTTCATCCCTGTAACTCCTCCTATCGGGGGAGGTCTATATGGCCTGCATGATTACCTTACCAAAATATTACAATAAGACATGCAGTCTGGGAACCAGTGTTAACTAGGTTGTGTTAAATTGTACTATTCTTAGCACTTTAATCCCTGTTACTCCCCCTATCAAGGGAGGTCTATATGGCCTGCATGATTACCCTGACAAAGTATAACAACAAAACATGCGGTGTGGGACCCATGGTAACTAGGTTGTGTTAAGTAAAACTTTTCTTAGCAGTTTAATCCCTCTTACTCCCCCTTTTGGTGGAGGTCTATATGGTCTGCATGATTACCCTGACAAAGTATAACAACAAAACATGCGGTGTGGGACCCATGGTAACTAGGTTGTGTTAAGTAGTACTATTCTTAGAACTTTAATCCCTGTTACTCCCCCTATCAAGGGAGGTCTATATGGCCTGCATGATTACCCTGACAAAGTATAATAACAAAACATGCGGTCTGGGACCCATGGTAACTAGGTTGTGTTAAGTAGTACTATTCTTAGCACTTTCATCCCTGTAACTCCTCCTATCGGGGGAGGTCTATATGGCCTGCATGATTACCATGACAAAGTATAACAACAAGACACGCGGTCTGGGACCCATGGTAACTAGGTTGTGTTAAGTAAAACTTTTCTTAGCAGTTTAATCCCTGTTACTCCCCCTATTGGGGGAGGTCTATATGGCGTGCCTGATTATCCTGGCAAAATATAACAACAAGACATGCGGTCTGGGAACCACTGTTAACTAGGTTGTGTTAAGTTTTACTATTCTTAGCATTTTAATGCCTGTTACTCCCCCTATCGGGGGAGGTCTATATGGCCTGCCTGATTATCCTGGCAAAATCTAACAACAAGACATGCGGTCTGGGAACCACTGTTAATGTTAACTAGGTTGTGTTAAGTTGTACTATTCTTAGCACTTTAATCCCTGTTACTCCCCCTATCAAGGGAGGTCTGTATGGCCTGCATGATTAACCTGACAAAGTATAACAACAAAACATGAGTTCTGGGACCCATGGTAACTATGTTGTGTTAAGTAGTACTATTCTTAGCATTTTCATCCCTGTAACTCCCCCTATCGGGGGAGGTCTATATGGCCTGCATGATTACCCTGACAAAGTATAACAACAAAACATGCGGTCTGGGACCCATGGTGGTACTGGTATAACTAGGTATTCTTAAGTATTACTATTCTTCGCAGTTTAATCCCTGTGATTGGTCTGTCCTCCTACTTCAAATTTGTCAAAAACACAAGTGGCTGTCTCAAAACAGTCCGGACACAAGATAGATAGATAGGATAGATAGATATACATAGATTGATAGTTAGATAGAATCGATAGAAAATAAATAGATAGATTTGTTAGATATATAATTACCCTGACAAAGTATAATAATTAAACATGCGGTCTGGGACCCATGGTAACTAGGTTGTGTTAAGTAGTACTATTCTTAGCACTTTCATCCCTGTAACTCCTCCTATCGGGGGAGGTCTATATGGCCTGCATGATTACCATGACAAAGTATAACAACAAGACACGCGTTCTGGGACCCATGGTAACTAGGTTGTGTTAAGTAGTACTTTTCTAAGCACTTTAATCCCTGTTACTCCCCCTATCGGGGGAGGTCTATATGGCCTGCATGATTACCTTACCAAAATATTACAATAAGACATGCAGTCTGGGAACCAGTGTTAACTAGGTTGTGTTAAGTTGTACTATTCTTAGCACTTTAATCCCTGTTACTCCCCCTATCAAGGGAGGTCTATATGGCCTGCATGATTACTCTGACAAAGTATAACAACCAAATATGCGGTCTGGGACCCATGGTGGTACTGGTATAACTAGGTTTTCTTAAGTATTACTATTCTTAGCAGTTTAATCCCTGTGATTGGTCTGTCCTCCTACTTCAAATTTGTCAAAAACACAAGTGGCTGTCTCAAAACAGTCCGGACACAAGATAGATAGATAGGATAGATAGATATACATAGATTGATAGTTAGATAGAATCGATAGAAGATAAATAGATAGATTTGTTAGATATATAATTACCCTGACAAAGTATAATAATTAAACATGCGGTCTGGGACCCATGGTAACTAGGTTGTGTTAAGTAATACTATTCTTAGCACTTTCATCCCTGTAACTCCTCCTATCGGGGGAGGTCTATATGGCCTGCATGATTACCTCACCAAAATATAACAATAAGACATGCGGTCTGGGAACCAGTGTTAACTAGGTTGTGTTAAGTTGTACTATTCTTAGCACTTTAATCCCTGTTACTCCCCTTATCAAGGGAGGTCTATATGGCCTGCATGATTACCCTGACAAAGTATAACAACCAAACATGCGGTCTGGGACCCATGGTGGTACTGGTATAACTAGGTTTTCTTTTTTTTTTAGTCTTTTTTTTTTATTCATTATTTAGTGCATAAAGGATAAATCATACAAAAGAAGAAAAAGAAAAAATACAACAACATTTCAAAAATCTTGTCTGGAGATACAGCTCCACATCGCTATATATCTAGTAAATCTGTATACATCAAAACAAATAATACATTAACATGATGGAAATTAACAGACACTGATTCCAATCTTCATCCAGACTGAATAGTTCTAAACGGCTACCTGCCTACAAATAATATGATTCTTTAGACCAAATTAACATAACAAAAATGTATCAGACATATATTCGATCTGTATCAATACTAACAAAAACAGCCCTTTACATTATAAATTTCCATGTGATTGCTTAGATATATAAAAAAAAAAAAAAAAAAAAAAAGGAAGAGAACCCCCCAAATTCTCCCGCCCTCCCTCCCCACCCCTTCAACAACATAATACCTTACCACTGCCAACGCGTCCAAAACAGAACTACCGAAAGATACCGAATTATACAACCGTGTTTATCCAGGATACCGGGAATACCCCTGATACAACTAATTCAGCAAAGCAGACCGTAGTTCGAACCGGGGCGAGAATCTGCTTTTGAATCTGGAGGGGATATGACAAAATGATTGGTAACCATCCCTGTAAAAACTCCTTGGTTCTCTTCTCAGAAGCATCCGAGAGATGATATGACTCAAATACAATTTGGCCTTGGATTTCTTTACAAGACCTCTCTAGGCTCGGTGCTCTCTTAGCTTTCCAATTTAACAGAACAAGATGACGTACTGCTAGAATAATCGTATTCAACGTGTAGGTCATTGCTGCCGAGTTTCTATGTACTTCTGTTATAAGTAGAACCACATCTTGAAGTGTGAGCACAAAATTTGCCCTGAATAATGTGTTGAACCAATGAAGCACTTTATGCCATAACTGGTTGATTTTGGGACAGAACCAAAACATATGGAATAGATCAGCCCTAGAGTTTGAGCACCTGGGACAATTATTTAATCCAGAATCAGAAATTTTTTGTAATTTAAGCGGGTGCAGATAAAAATTATTCAGAAGCTTCCAATGCGATTCCTTCCAGGACACCGAAACCCTACACTTATGGACCATATTACAACTCTGAATGATCTTCTCCACAGTGATATCGTTAATAGCCGGAAACAACCAAGTACTTATACTGTGCAGATGCTTATCAGTTTGTTTAGAAAGCATAATATCATATATTAAGGAGATAGAGGTACTTCCCATACTGAATTTCTTAATTAACATTCTAATGACAGACCACTCCGCCAACATACTATTCTCCCAATTTTGCTCATGCATAAAATGACGAATCTGGAAATACGCGAACAGATCAGACCTGGGAAGATCATAAATTTGAAACAGTGACTCCGCTGTCTGCACCAGATTATCGGCCCCCAATAATTGCTTGACAAACAACAGCCCCTTGTCCCCCCAGGATTTAAACACCTTCTGATAAATACCCGGGATAAAATTAGGGTTTCCCTGAATAGGTAGATATTCTGACACTGAGGGCTCTACACCTAGGCAGGTACAGAACTTCTGCCACGCAATCACAACATTTTTAAAGGATATCAATTTACTGATATTAGATGGTAGCTGTTTTGTATTACAATGTAACAGCGCACCAAGTGCGAAAGGACGAGTGTAAAAGGCTTCCTCTTGACTAACTGCTAACCTATTAGTTTCCGCCACCCAATCTACGGCAAATTTCATCAGAGCAGCCGTGTTATAAAACCTGACATCAGGCAGCACCAACCCAGCACGGTCTGTCCTTTGCATAAGTTTAGCTAGTGCAATCCTTGGTCTCTTATCTTTCCAGATAAATTTAGAAAAATCACTATATAGCTTTCTAATATCTAAACTGGAAATAAAGAGAGGAAGATTCTGTAGCACATAGAGAAGACGAGGAAAAACAATCGTTTTTATTATGTTTACCTTTGCCGAAATTGACAGCGGAAATGAAGCCCATAACTGCAGATCTATTTTAATTTTTTTCAAGAGGGGAACGAAATTCGAAACATACCATACTTTCGGGTTCTTATGCAACACGAGTCCCAAATAACTAATTGTATTGACAACCTTAAAAGGAAAATTTTCCAAACCAGACGAGTTATTGCCCATATACATGAGTTCACTCTTTTCTAAATTCACCAAGTAGCCGGAAAAAGAACTAAACTGAGAGAGGATTTGGAGAATGATTGGAATCGATTGAAAGGGCTTATCTACAAAAATCAGCATATCGTCAGCATAAAGAAGGGTTTTTAAACGGTGAGAGCCCAATGAAATTCCTGTCAATACATTGCGCAATCTGACCGCTAAGGGTTCTAGAGCCACATTAAACAGAAGGGGAGATAATGGACACCCCTGCCTAGTACCTCGATGTAGAACAATCCCCTGAGAGCGAATCCCATTGACCAGGAGAAAAGAAATTGGTTTACAATAAATTTTATGAATAAAGAGAATAAAGTTGCCAGAGAAGCCAAATTTCTGTAATGAGGAAAATAAATGCTCCCAGACAATGGAGTCAAAAGCCTTGACTGCGTCTAGGGTTAAGACTGCAGAATCAAGAATTCTGACATTACAAAGATCTGGCTCCAAATTCGACATGTAGTCCAAAAACGTAATGACCCTTCGAATATTCCGCGACGAGTTTCTGGCGGTCATAAAACCGGTCTGATCCGGATGGATCAAGTTCTGCAGACAGTGATTCAATCTACAAGCAATAATACCAGCCAGACGCTTGTAATCAGTATTGAGCACTGATATTGGCCTATACGAGGCCATGTTCTCTGGATTTTTGTTTTTCTTCTGTTAAGTGTGATCAGTCCACGGGTCATCATTACTTCTGGGATATTAACTGCTCCCCTACAGGAAGTGCAAGAGGATTCACCCAGCAGAGTTGCTATATAGCTCCTCCCCTCTACGTCACCCCCAGTCATTCTCTTGCACCCAACGACTAGATAGGATGTGTGAGAGGACTATGGTGATATATTTAGTTTTTATATCTTCAATCAAAAGTTTGTTATTTTATAATAGCACTGGAGTGTGTTATTCCTTCTCTGGTAGAATTTGAAGAAGAATCTACCTGAGTTTTTTCTATGATTTTAGCCGGAGTAGTTAAGATCATATTGCTGTTTCTCGGCCATCTGAGGAGAGGTAAACTTCAGATCAGGGGACAGCAGGCAGATTAATCTGCAAAGAGGTATGTAGCAGTTTATTATTTTCTGACATGGAATTGATGAGAAAATCCTGCCATACCGTTATAATGTAAACTCAGCCTTGAATGCAGTAGATGTAGCTGATATCAGGCTGTCATGTATGTATATTTTACACTTCAGTTTTCTGGGGAATGGTACTTCCTGGTTTTTAGACTGTATACATAGACTTAACCTAATTTGCAGGGACTTGCAATAGGTTTTAAATGACAATTAATTATTGAGGTAAAACGTTTTTTTGCTGGCATGTAAAAACGTTTTTTTCTCTGAGGTACTGGGTGAAAAAATGTTTTGGGCACTATTTTTCCACTTGGCAATAGTTTTGATTTAAATTAGAGCAGTTCACTGATCCCTCTCACTGTTATGTGTGTGGGGGAGGGGCCGTTTTTGGAGCTTTTACTATGCATCAAAAAAACTCAGTCAGAGGTTCATTTTCTTCCTGCATGATCCGGTTCATCTCTACAGAGTTCAGGGATCTCCAAAGCCTTTTTTGAGGGAAGTAATCATTACAGCGGAGCTGTGCTGATTGTATTGACTGTGATAAAAAAAAAAAACAAAAAAAAAAAAAAAAAAACGTTTATTTGTGTATTTTTTTCTGCTGCCTGGGTTAGTTATCATTGCTGAGGGGAACAATCCTTTGCTAAAACTGTATATTCTGACAAAGATTGATGCTATAACTTAATTATTTTAACTGTTATAATTTTTTTCTGTGCTTCTTAAAGGCACAGTTCGTTTTCATATTATTTGTAAATTACTTTGAAAAGTATTTCCAAGTTGCTGTTTATTTGCTAGTGTGTTAAACATGTCTGATTCAGAGGAATATCTCTGTGCTATATGTGTTAATGCCAAAGTGGAGCCCAATAGAAATTTATGTACTAAATGTATTGATGCTACTTTAAAAAACAGTCAATCTGTACAAATTGAACATATTTCACCAAACAACGAGGGGAGAGTTATGCCGACTAACTCGCCTCACGTGTCAGTACCTGCATCTCCCGCTCAGGAGGTGCGTGATATTGTAGCGCCGAGTACATCTGGGCGGCCATTACAAATCACATTACAAGATATGGCTACTGTTATGACTGAAGTTTTGGCTAAACTACCAGAACTAAGAGGTAAACGTGATCACTCTGGGGTGAGAACAGAGTGCGCTGATAATGCAAGGGCCATGTCTGATACTGCGTCACAGTTTGCAGAACGTGAAGACGGAGAGCTTCATTCTGTGGGTGACGGTTCTGATCCAAATAAACTGGACTCAGACATTTCAAATTTTAAATTTAAGCTTGAGAACCTCCGTGTGTTACTAGGGGAGGTATTAGCGGCTCTGAATGATTGTAACACAGTTGCAATCCCAGAAAAAATGTGTAGGTTGGATAAATATTTTGCGGTACCGACGAGTACTGACGTTTTTCCTATACCTAAGAGACTTACTGACATTGTTACTAAGGAGTGGGATAGACCCGGTGTGCCTTTCTCACCCCCTCCTATATTCAGAAAAATGTTTCCAATAGACGCCGCCACACGGGACTTATGGCAAATGGTCCCTAAGGTGGAGGGAGCAGTTTCTACTTTAGCTAAGCGTACCACTATCCCAGTGGAGGATAGCTGTGCTTTTTCAGATCCAATGGATAAAAAATTAGAGGGTTACCTTAAGAAAATGTTTGTTCAACAAGGGTTTATATTGCAACCTCTTGCATGTATTGCGCCTGTCACGGCTGCAGCAGCATTTTGGTTTGAGTCTCTGGAAGAGACACTTCAATCATCCACACTAGATGACATCACACACAAACTTAAATTCCTTAAGTTAGCTAATTCATTTATTTCAGATGCCGTAGTACATTTAACTAAACTTGCGGCTAAAAATTCAGGATTCGCCATTCAGGCACGCAGAGCTCTGTGGCTGAAATCCTGGTCAGCTGATGTTACGTCTAAATCTAAATTGCTTAATATTCCTTTCAAAGGGCAGACCTTATTCGGGCCCGGCTTGAAAGAGATTATTGCTGACATTACAGGAGGTAAAGGTCATGCCCTGCCTCAGGACAAGGCCAAAGCCAAGGCTAGACAGTCCAATTTTCGTTCCTTTCGTAATTTCAAAGCAGGAGCAGCATCAACTTCCTCTGCACCAAAACAGGAAGGAGCTGTTGCTCGCTACAGACAAGGCTGGAAACCTAACCAGTCCTGGAACAGGGGCAAACAGGCCAGAAAACCTGCTGCTGCCCCTAAGACAGCATGAATTGAGGGCCCCCGATCCGGGACCGGATCTAGTGGGGGGCAGACTTTCCCTCTTCGCCCAGGCTTGGGCAAGAGATGTTCAGGATCCCTGGGCGTTAGAGATCATATCTCAGGGATACCTTCTGGACTTCAAATCCTCTCCCCCAAGAGGGAGATTTCATCTGTCAAGGTTGTCAACAAACCTAACAAAGAAGGAAGCGTTTCTACGCTGCGTACAAGATCTTTTATTAATGGGAGTGATCCATCCAGTTCCGCGGTTGGAACAAGGACAAGGGTTTTACTCAAATCTGTTTGTAGTTCCCAAAAAAGAGGGAACCTTCAGGCCAATCTTGGATTTAAAGATCCTAAACAAATTCCTAAGAGTTCCATCGTTCAAGATGGAAACTATTCGAACAATTTTGCCCATGATCCAAGAGGGTCAGTACATGATCACAGTGGATTTAAAGGATGCTTACCTTCACATACCGATTCACAGAAGTCATTACCGGTATCTAAGGTTTGCCTTTTTAGACAGGCATTACCAGTTTGTAGCTCTTCCATTCGGACTGGCTACGGCTCCAAGAATCTTCACAAAGGTTCTGGGCACTCTTCTGGCGGTACTAAGACCGCGAGGAATTTCAGTAGCTCCGTACTTAGACGACATACTGATACAAGCTTCAAGCTTTCAAACTGCCAAGTCTCATACAGAGATAGTACTGGCATTTCTAAGGTCGCATGGATGGAAAGTGAACGAAGAGAAAAGTTCTCTCTTTCCACTCACAAGAGTTCCCTTCCTGGGGACTCTGATAGATTCTGTAGAAATTAAGATTTACCTGACAGAGGACAGGTTAACAAAACTTCAAAATGCATGCCGTGTCCTTCATTCCATTCAACACCCGTCAGTAGCTCAATGCATGGAGGTAATCGGACTAATGGTAGCAGCAATGGACATAGTTCCTTTTGCATGCCTACATCTCAGACCACTGCAACTGTGCATGCTAAGTCAGTGGAATGGGGATTACTCAGATTTGTCCCCCACTCTAAATCTGAATCAAGAGACCAGAAATTCTCTTCTATGGTGGCTTTATCGGCCACATCTGTCCAGGGTAATGCCATTCAGCAGGCCAGACTGGTCAATTGTAACAACAGACACCAGCCTACTAGGTTGGGGCGCTGTCTGGAATTCTCTGAAGGCTCAGGGACTATGGAATCAGGAGGAGAGTCTCCTTCCAATAAACATTCTGGAATTGAGAGCAGTCCTCAATGCTCTTCTGGCTTGGCCCCAGTTAACAACTCAGGGGTTCATCAGGTTCCAGTCGGACAACATCACGACTGTAGCTTATATCAACCATCAGGGAGGGACAAGAAGCTCCCTAGCAATGATGGAAGTATCGAAGATAATTCGCTGGGCAGAGTCTCACTCTTGCCACCTGTCTGCAATCCACATCCCGGGAGTGGAGAACTGGGAGGCGGATTTCTTAAGTCGTCAGACTTTTTATCCGGGGGAGTGGGAACTTCATCCAGAGGTCTTTGCCCAAATACTTCGACGTTGGGGCAAACCAGAGATAGATCTCATGGCGTCTCGACAGAACGCCAAGCTTCCACGCTACGGGTCCAGATCCAGGGATCCGGGAGCGATCCTGATAGATGCCTTGACAGCACCATGGACCTTCAGGATGGCTTATGTGTTTCCACCTTTCCCGATGCTTCCTCGATTGATTGCCAGAATCAAACAGGAGAAAGCATCAGTGATTCTAATAGCGCCTGCATGGCCACGCAGGACTTGGTATGCAGATCTGGTGGACATGTCATTCTGTCCACCTTGGTCGTTACCTCTGAAACAGGACCTTCTGATTCAGGGTCCTTTCAAACATCAAAATCTAACTTCTCTGAAGCTGACTGCTTGGAAATTGAACGCTTGATCTTATCAAAGCGTGGTTTTTCTGAGTCAGTTATTGATACCTTAATACAGGCTAGGAAGCCTGTTACCAGAAAGATTTACCATAAAATATGGCGTAAATACCTATATTGGTGCGAATCCAAAGGTTACTCTTGGAGTAAGGTTAGGATTCCTAGGATATTGTCTTTTCTACAAGAAGGTTTAGAAAAGGGGTTATCCGCTAGTTCCTTAAAGGGACAGATCTCAGCTCTGTCCATTCTGTTACACAAGCGTCTGTCAGAAGTTCCAGACGTTCAGGCTTTTTGTCAGGCTTTGGCCAGGATTAAACCTGTGTTTAAAGCTGTGGCTCCACCATGGAGTTTAAACCTTGTTCTTAACGTTTTACAGGGCGTTCCGTTTGAACCCCTTCATTCCATTGATATAAAGTTGTTATCTTGGAAAGTTCTATTTTTAATGGCTATTTCCTCGGCTCGAAGAGTCTCTGAGTTATCAGCCTTACATTGTGATTCTCCTTATTTGATTTTTCACTCGGATAAGGTAGTTCTGCGTACTAAACCTGGGTTCTTACCTAAGGTAGTCACTAACAGGAATATCAATCAGGAGATTGTTGTTCCATCCTTGTGCCCAAATCCTTCTTCGAGGAAGGAACGTCTTTTGCACAATCTGGATGTAGTTCGTGCCCTTAAATTTTATTTACAGGCAACTAAAGATTTTCGACAAACGTCTTCCCTGTTTGTCGTTTACTCTGGTCAGAGGAGAGGTCAAAAGGCTTCTGCTACCTCTCTCTCTTTTTGGCTTCGTAGCATAATTCGTTTAGCTTATGAGACTGCTGGACAGCAGCCTCCTGAAAGAATTACAGCTCATTCCACTAGAGCTGTGGCTTCCACTTGGGCCTTTAAGAATGGGGCCTCTGTTGAACAGATTTGCAAGGCTGCAACTTGGTCTTCGCTTCATACTTTTTCCAAATTTTACAAATTTGACACTTTTGCTTCCTCGGAGGCTATTTTTGGGAGAAAGGTTCTTCAGGCAGTGGTTCCTTCTGTATAAAGAGCCTGCCTATCCCTCCCGTCATCCGTGTACTTTTGCTTTGGTATTGGTATCCCAGAAGTAATGATGACCCGTGGACTGATCACACTTAACAGAAGAAAACATAATTTATGCTTACCTGATAAATTCCTTTCTTCTGTAGTGTGATCAGTCCACGGCCCGCCCTGTTTTTTTTTTTAAGGCAGGTAAATATTTTTTAAATTATACTCCAGTCACCACTACACCCTTGGCTTCTCCTTTCTCGTTGGTCCTTGGTCGAATGACTGGAGGTGACGTAGAGGGGAGGAGCTATATAGCAACTCTGCTGGGTGAATCCTCTTGCACTTCCTGTAGGGGAGCAGTTAATATCCCAGAAGTAATGATGACCCGTGGACTGATCACACTACAGAAGAAAGGAATTTATCAGGTAAGCATAAATTATGTTTTTTTCGCAATGAGTGAAATATTAGCCGCAGCAAAATTTTCCGAGATCCCATTTTCAGAAAGATAATAATTATTGAAGATAGCCTCTAATGTGGGCAGCAATTCTTCCTTGAGCAATTTATAAAATTCGGCCGGGAGCCCGTCAGGGCCGGCAGCCTTATTAAGCTTAAGATTATCAATAGCTGTACCAATCTCCTCACGCGATATCGGCTGATTCAGCACAGCCAACTCTTCTGCTTGAATCTTAGGAATACTTATGGTCGACCAAAAGGACTTTTGGTTAATGTGGTCGGCTGCAATGGCCGAATATAGTTCTTGATAATACTTAAAAAATTCCTGGGAGATCTCTGCCGGCTTAAAAAACCTGTCCTCGCCATTTTTTATAACAGCGATAAAATTTCTTTTTTTTCTAATCTTTGTCAAGCGGGACAGATGTTTCGCCGAACACCCGTGAAAACTCCTATATTTGAGATTCACTCTTGCTTCTTCCTCCAGCGATTTCTGCTTTATATAGATCTCCCTCTCCTTCCTGGCCTCAAGATACACTGCCCAGTTTAATGGGGAGGAATCTGACTGAAAGTCCCTGTAGGCGGCTCTGGATCTTGCAACAAGGGAACTCCCTTGTTCCTTAATTTTTTTTGCACGCAAACTCAAGTAAGCTATTATTTTACCTCGAATCACCGCCTTAGCCTCCTCCCAATAAACCTCTGTCTTGTGACTAAAGTTCGAGTTAAACAAAACATACTCATGCCAGGTAGACTTAATCCATGAAGAAAAACTAGGGTTGGCATATAAGAAACGAGGGAACCCAAAAACCCGTGTATATGAACGTGCATCATAAGTATCAAGAATAGATAAAGAGATTATAGCATGGTCTGAAACCAAAAATTCCCCAATTCCCGTTTTAAGCTGAAAAACTGTCAGTGCTTCCGCGATTAGAAAAAAATCTATCCGCGAAAATGTCCTGAACGACTTAGATTCGCATGTGTAAGCTCTGATCAAAGGATTTTGCAACCGCCAAATATCAGTCAATGTCAATTTAATACAAAATTTTTTAAAGTAATTGGCGTGATACTTATATTTAGCGTCGTTCTTTCTTGAAAAACGATCTAGCTCTGGACTCAGGGAGGCATTAAAGTCTCCACAGATAATTAAGTTCTCCTTTATAAAGGGATAAATTATGTTTTGGATCCGGTCCCAAAATTTTACTGAGAATTTATTGGGGGCATAAATATTACAAAATACATATTTAACAGATTTTATCACTACCTGTAACAACATATAACGGGCAAAAGAATCAGACTCGACTTTCGTAACTTGAAAATCCAAATCTTTATGAAAAAGAACCGCAACTCCTCGCTTTTTGGTTGGAGAAGATGAGGCCAAAACCTCACCGACCCATCTCATTTTAAGCTTCGCCGCTTCTATTGCATCTAAATGAGTCTCTTGCAGAAAAACCACATCTGGCTTTTCTACAGCTAATGTTTTAATAACCAATTTGCGCTTAGCGGGAGAGGATATCCCCCCCACATTCCACAAAAGAATTCTACAGCCCATTGCTGTTATTCTCCCTTCTCATTAACACGCCTAAGCCCTAAAAGGGATACGCAACTGGCAGTAACATCCGAGGGGTGGGGGAGGGACGGGGGAGAGGAGGCGAGAAGAAGAGAGAAAAGAGAGAAAAAAAAAAACAACCCACAATGGGATTTCAGCCATTTTTACACGACACATTTTAACATATGCATATTTCTCAAACATTATCAAAATATTCATAATACACATTGCAGAAATAAAAACAGCAGATAAAAATCACAAGATAAACCAAACCTATAAAATCACAAAATAAACCAGAACCTAAGCACACACACCTTCTGAGGAAAATATATAAACCTGGGCTGGCCTAAAAAAAAAAAGAAAAGAAAAGGGAAACTCTGACTTAACACTGAACTTAAATTTAGGACTCTAAGGTTCTCAGGAATTCTTTAACCTCCAGGACTTCGTTAAAAATAAATTTGTCTCCCTTATTTTCCCCTATAATTTTAGCAGGATAGAATAGGCTAGCTTTAATCCCCTTAGAGATCAGCTGTGAACAATACGGTGCCATAAGTCTTCTGCGAGCGGAAGTTTCCGCAGAGAAGTCCTGGAACAGCAAGATCTTGCTGTTCCCAAATTCTAGTGAACCAGCTTTCTTTGCCAACTTCAGGATCTCAAGCTTATCCTGAAATTTCAACAACTTAAAAATACACATCCTAGGTTTACCCAGAGCACCAGCTGAATCCCTTCTGGGACCCACTCTATGGGCTCTCTCGATTGCTAGGGGGAGGAGCTGAGATGGAAACCCGATAGCAAGGGGGAGGGTGGAGGAAGTAAATTTAACCAAGTCCTCAAATTCTAGTGTTTCAGGTAAACCTATAACCCTAATATTGTTGCGCCTGGAGCGATCTTCAAGATCCTCCAGGCGCGACTGCATACTATTAAGTTTAACTTCCTGGGCCTGAATAGTAGCCTCTTGGGCTATCAGCCTATCTTCTACTGCAGAGATTCTATTTTCTGCTTCCCCAATTCTCTGTGAAAACTGTTTGACTTCAGTTGAAAGTATAGTTAATTCAGTAGAGATACCTCCCAGGTCTCTTTTAATACCCTCAAACTGGGGAGAGAAAATCGCTGTTAGTTGGGTGATCAGTACCTGGGTATCAATTACTGTAGATACACCTTCTGAGGATATATCTATACTCGTGTCGCCACCTTTGGTATTTTTTTTATCCCTGGGTTTAGCAGGCATTTTGGGTGAAATATTATTAACGTGCGTTATAAATTTTTCCATGAATAGTGAAAAAGACAAAATAATAACATAAATAAATACTATGCACAGTGAATAAAAAATTGGTCCCCGTTATGGGGGAGAAATAGTGAAACCACCATTCGTGAGGTAAAAAATCAACCACAGCAAAATATGTTTAACTCTGTTTTGTTTTTTTTTCCCTTCCCCTTTTCCCTTCTCTCTTTCCCCTGCCTTCTCTACCCCTTTCTTTCTCCCCTCTCCCTCTCTTTCCTTTCCTTTCGTTTCCTTTATATTTCCTTTCTTTTCTTTTTTACCCCTTCTTGTCCTTTCTCTCCCTTGTTCCTTTCCTTCCTCCTTTCCCCTTTTTTCCTTTTTTTTCTCCTATTCCTTTCTTTTCCCTTTCCTTTCCCCTTCCTTCTCCCCCTACTCTCTCCCTTACCTACTTACTCCTATAGGTGTATACTAACAAAAGTGCTCTAACGTGAATATGGTGTATATAATAACATTCAAAGGAGGCTAACACAAAAAACAAACAAAATATATAACCTTTACATATTAAAGCCTAAAAAAGAAAAAAAAAACATTAATTGTGTAATCTGTGAAAGTGAGGTGACTTGGGCAGGAAGCCCTTAAACAAATGCCTGCATTTTTCTACTTTGAGCAACTAAGCAAAGATCAGAATTTGGGGACAAGATCCAAATCAACCCCTTATAATAGCATGCAGACAAAAAAATACACATGAAAGTGGATGAACATTGTCCTGCTAAGTCCTCAGGAGGATAAATGGGGTATAGAATGTTGAGTTGAGACTAGAGACTAGAAAACTAATCCCAGTCTAGATAAACCCCAAGCTGAGTCCTTTAATAAGTCAGAGAGCCTTTTAATGTTAGGGGCCTTATATAATTCGCTCCTGATACAGTAGCTTCAGTTCTAAAGTTCTTAGCAAGCACAGCTGGGGGAAATACTATGTCCGTTAGAATCCGCTCTGTGCTCCTTGAAACCAAAGGAGTAAATAGCATAGAAAGTCAAAGTCCTGTATTACTTACAGAGTGTCCAGGAATGTAGGCTACGCTTGGAGGAGACTGACAGCCGACCGGGGGCACTCCTACCAGGAGGAGCGATGCAACCAGACCACAGGAAAGTTGAATTGTGGAACCCCAGTGCCGAATACCTGATCCGACAGAAAGCCAGCCGCTGCAGCTCAGCCGGATATCACTGCAGCCTCACCAACACGTAACCCAGGGCAGTGCACCCCTGCGGACTCACACTCATATCCTTGCGGCGCTTCACCACCAGTACAGAGCCCACCTCTACGTCCGGTACTACTTGCTCTGCAGTGGGGCGGTCTCTCCTGGGATCTCCCTCTGGGACTGGTTACAGGCAGGATCAAATCATCTGTCACTCAGGGAGCCCCACTTTACCTCCTCTCACCTTCCGCTCTACCACTCGCAAACCCCGCCGGGGGGGCCGCGAGTCCGGCAACTCGCTATGCCACAGCCAAGGAGGGTAAGTGTAAATAATCTCCTCGTAGGTTCAGGGTTGGTAAAAAAAGAATGCGGATTTACCGCTGCAGGTACTGCAACACGAAGTTTCCCTTTAGCTTGCGGTGATAAGACAAGCTGTAAGCCCTAGCCCAAACAGGTACAACGGGCAAAAATTGAAGGCTGAGATAGCAGCTGTCGGCCAGAACGCCGAGTAGGAGCACCTGTCTTGTTGCTCCGCCTTCCTACCGGAAACTCAGATACTACTAGGTTTTCTTAAGTATTACTATTCTTAGCAGTTTAATCCCTGTGATTGGTCTGTCCTCCTACTTCAAATTTGTCAAAAACACAAGTGGCTGTCTCAAAACAGTCCAGACACAAGATAGATAGATAGGATAGATAGATATACATAGATTGATAGTTAGATAGAATCGATAGAAGATAAATAGATAGATTTGTTAGATATATAATTACCCTGACAAAGTATAATAATTAAACATGCGGTCTGGGACCCATGGTAACTAGGTTGTGTTAAGTAGTACTATTCTTAGCACTTTCATCCCTGTAACTCCTCCTATCGGGGGAGGTCTATATGGCCTGCATGATTACCCTGACAAAGTATAACAACAAGACACGCGGTCTGGGACCCATGGTAACTAGGTTGTGTTAAGTAGTACTTTTCTTAGCACTTTAATCCCTGTTACTCCCCCTATCGGGGGAGGTCTATATGGCCTGCCTGATTATCCTGACAAAATCTAACAACAAGACATGCGGTCTGGAAACCACTGTTAATGTTAACTAGGTTGTGTTAAGTTGTACTATTCTTAGCACTTTAATCCCTGTTACTCCCCCTATCGGGTGAGGTCTATATGGCCTGCATGATTACCCTTACAAAATATAATAATAAAACATATGCTCTGAGACCCATGGTAAGGTTGTGTTAAGTAGTACTGTTCTTAGCATTTTAATACCTGTTACTCACCCTATCGGGGGAGGTCTATATGGCCTGCATGATTACCCTTACAAAATATAATAATAAAACATATGCTCTGCAACCCATGGTAAGGTTGTGTTAAGTAGTATTGTTCTTAGCATTTTAATACCTGTTACTCACCCTATCGGGGGAGGTCTATATGGCCTGCATGATTACCCTTACAAAATATAATAATAAAACATATGCTCTGGGACCCATGGTAAGGTTGTGTTAAGTAGTACTGTTCTTAGCATTTTAATACCTGTTACTCACCCTATCGGGGGAGGTCTATATGGCCTGCATGATTACCCTTACAAAATATTATAATAAAACATATGCTCTGGGACCCATGGTAAGGTTGTTCTTAGCATTTTAATACCTGTTACTCACCCTATCGGGGGAGGTCTATATGGCCTGCATGATTACCCTTCCAAAATATAATAACAAGACATGCCGTCTGGGACCCATGGTAACTAGGTTGTGTTAAGTAGTACTATTCTTAGCACTTTCATCCCTGTTACTGCCACCTCTTGGGGGAGGTCTACATGGCCATCATGATTACCTTACCAAAATATAACAATAAGACATGCGGTCTGGGACCCATGGTAACTAGGTTGTGTTAGGTAGTACTGTACTTATTAGTTTAATACCTGTTACAACCCCTAATGGTGGGAGGTGTATATGGCCTGCATGATTAGCCGCACCAAACAAAACAACAAGACATGCGGTCTTGGACTAAGACCCATGGCTAACTCGGTTGTGTAAAGTAGTACTATTCTTACCACTTTCATCCCTGTTACTTCCAGACCTCTCGGGGGAGGTCTACATGGCCATCACGATTAGCCTAACAAAGTACAACAATGAAACCTGGGCTCTTGAAACCATGTTAAGTAGCTTTATTTTGTAAGTACTGTTCTTATTAGTTTAATACCTGTTACAACACCTAATGGTGGGAGGTCTATATGGCCTGCATGATTAGCCGCACCAAACAAAACAACAAGACATGCGGTCTTGGACTAAGACCCATGGCTAACTCGGTTGTGTAAAGTAGAACTATTCTTAGCACTTTCTTCCCTGTTACTTCCAGACCTCTCGGGGGAGGTCTACATGGCCATCATGATTAGCCTAACAAAGTACAACAATAAAACCTTGGCTCTTGAAACCATGTTAAGTAGCTTTATTTTGGTAGTACTGTTCTTATTAGTTTAATACCTTTTACAACACCTAATGGTGGGAGGTCTATATGGCCTGCATGATTAGCCACACCAAACAAAACAACAAGACATGCGGTCTTGGACTAAGACCCATGGCTAACTCGGTTGTGTAAAGTAGTACTATTCTTAGCACTTTCATCCCTGTTACTTCCAGACCTCTCGGGGGAGGTCTACATGGCCATCATGATTAGCCCAACAAAGTACAACGATAAAACCTGGGCTCTTGAAACCATGTTAAGTAGCTTTATTTTGGTAGTACTGTTCTTATTAGTTTAATACCTGTTACAACACCTAATGGTGGGAGGTCTATATGGCCTGCATGATTAGTCGCACCAAATAAAACAACAAGACATGCATTCTTGGACTGGGACCCATGGCTAACTTGGTTGTGTAAAGTAGTACTATTCTTAGCATTTTCATCCCTGTTACTTCCAGACCTCTCGGGGGAGGTCTACATGGCCATCATGATTACCTTACCAAAATATAACAATAAGACATGCGGTCTGGGACCCATGGTAACTGGGTTGTGTTAAGTAGTACTGTTCTTATTAGTTTAATACCTGTTACAACCCCTAATGGTGGGAGGTCTATATGGCCTGCATAATTAGCCGCACCAAACAAAACAACAAGACATGCGGTCTTGGACTAAGACCCATGGCTAACTCGGTTGTGTAAAGTAGTACTATTCTTACCACTTTCATCCCTGTTACTTCCAGACCTCTCTGGGAAGGTCTACATGGCCATCATGATTAGCCTAACAAAGTACAACAATAAAACCTGGGATCTTGAAACCATGTTAAGTAGCTTTATTTTGGTAGTACTGTTCTTATTAGTTTAATACCTGTTACAACACCTAATGGTGGGAGGTCTATATGGCCTGCATGATTAGCCGCACCAAACAAAACAACAAGACATGCGGTCTTGGACTAAGACCCATGGCTAACTTGGTTGTGTAAAGTAGTACTATTCTTAGCACTTTCATCCCTGTTACTTCCAGACCTCTCGGGGGAGGTCTACATGGCCATCATAATTAGCCTAACAAAGTACAACAATAAAACCTGGGCTCTTGAAACCATGTTAAGTAGTTTTATTTTGGTAGTACTGTTCTTATTAGTTTAATACCTGTTACAACACCTAATGGTGGGAGGTCTATATGGCCTGCATGATTAGTTGCACCAAATAAAACAACAAGACATGCATTCTTGGACTGGGACCCATGGCTAACTTGGTTGTGTAAAGTAGTACTATTCTTAGCACTTTCATCCCTGTTACTTCCAGACCTCTCGGGGGAGGTCTACATGGCCATCATGATTACCTTACCAAAATATAACAATAAGACATGCGGTCTGGGACCCATGGTAACTGGGTTGTGTTAAGTAGTACTGTTCTTATTAGTTTAATACCTGTTACAACCCCTAATGGTGGGAGGTCTATATGGCCTGCATGATTAGCCGCACCAAACAAAACAACAAGACATGCGGTCTTGGACTAAGACCCATGGCTAACTCGGTTGTGTAAAGTAGTACTATTCTTAACACTTTCATCCCTGTTACTTCCAGACCTCTCGGGGGAGGTCTACATGGCCATCATGATTAGCCTAACAAAGTACAACAATAAAACCTTGGCTCTTGAAACCATGTTAAGTAGCTTTATTTTGGTAGTACTGTTCTTATTAGTTTAATACCAGTTACAACACCTAATGGTGGGAGGTCTATATGGCCTGCATGATTAGCTACACCAAACAAAACAACAAGACATGCGGTCTTGGACTAAGACCCATGGCTAACTCGGTTGTGTAAAGTAGTACTATTCTTAACACTTTCATCCCTGTTACTTCCAGACCTCTCGGGGGAGATCTACATGGCCATCATGATTAGCCTAACAAAGTACAACAATAAAACCTTGGCTCTTGAAACCATGTTAAGTAGCTTTATTTTGGTAGTACTGTTCTTATTAGTTTAATACCTGTTACAACACCTAATGGTGGGAGGTCTATATGGCCTGCATGATTAGCCGCACCAAACAAAACAACAAGACATGCGGTCTTGGACTAAGACCCATGGCTAACTCGGTTGTGTAAAGTAGTACTATTCTTAGCACTTTCATCCCTGTTACTTCCAGACATCTCGGGGGAGGTCTACATGGCCATCATGATTAGCCTAACAAAGTACAATAATAAAACATGGGCTCTTGAAACCATGTTAAGTAGCTTTATTTTGGTAGTACTGTTCTTATTAGTTTAATACCTGTTACAACACCTAATGGTGGGAGGTCTATATGGCCTGCATGATTAGTCACACCAAATAAAACAACAAGACATGCGTTCTTGGACTGGGACCCATGGCTAACTTGGTTGTGTAAAGTAGTACTATTCTTAGAACTTTCATCCCTGTTACTGCCACCTCTCGGGGGAAGACTACATGGCTATCATGATTACCTTACCAAAATATAACAATAAGACATGCGGTCTGGGACCCATGGTAACTAGGTTGTGTTAAGTAGTACTGTTCTTATTAGTTTAATACCTGTTACAACCCCTAATGGTGGGAGGTCTATATGGCCAGCATGATTAGCCGCACCAAACAAAACAACAAGACATGCGGTCTTGGACTAAGACCCATGGCTAACTCGGTTGTGTAAAGTAGTACTATTCTTAGCACTTTCATCCCTGTTACTTCCAGACCTCTCGGGGGAGGTCTACATGGCCATCATGATTACCCTCACCAAAATATAACAACAAGACGTGCGGTCAGGGAACCATGGTAAGGTTACTTCATTTTGCACAATCAAGTATACCAGTTGCAGATAGAGGTTCTGACCCTGCATTATGGCTGCACCTCTCCCTAAAAGAGGCATCCGTTACAGAGTCTGTGGGCATGTATGCAAAGAGCTGGCCTGCCTAAAAGGAGCAGCAAGGCAGTACAGGTCGTTCTCCTTTAGCCGTTTTATACGATGGCCCACGACCCTCAACAGCCACAACAGCATGAAACACCACATATGCCATCCTTTTGCACAATAGAGTACAGGTATGGAATTGATTTGCGTAACCCGGAGATGATTTAGAGGAACCGGGAATATTGAACAAAAAACGTGCTTGGATACCCAGTACAGGTCGTTCTCCTTCCGCCTTTGTAGACGAGGGTCCAGGACCCTCCACAGACACAACAGCAGGAAACACCACCTATGCCATCCTTTTGAACAATAGAGTACAGGTATGGCATCGATTTTAGGAACACGGAGATAATTTTTAGGAACCGGGAAATTTAAAAAGAAACATGATTGGACACCCAGTACACGTCGTTCTCCTTCAGCCTTTTTATAAGAGGGTCCCGGACCCTCAACAGAAACAACAGCAGGAAAGAGCACTTATGCCATCCTTTTGAACAATAGAGTACAGGTATGGCATTGATTTTAGGAACATGGAGATAATTTTTAGGAACCGGGAAATTGAACAAAAAACCATGCTTGGACATCCAGTACAGTACAGGTCGTTCTCCTTCGGCCTTTTTATAAGAGGGTCCAGGACCCTCAACAGAAACAACAGCAGGAAAGAGCACATATGGCATCCTTTTGAACAATAGAGTACAGGTATGGCATTGATTTTAGAAACCCGGAGATAATTTTTAGGAACCAGGAAATTGAACAAAAAACCATGCTTGGACACCCAGTACAGTACAGGTCGTTCTCCTTCGGCCTTTTTATAAGAGGGTCCAGGACCCTCAACAGAAACAACAGCAGGAAAGAGCACATATGGCATCCTTTTGAACAATAGAGTACAGGTATGGCATTGATTTTAGAAACCCGGAGATAATTTTTAGGAACCGGGAAATTGAACAAAAAAAAATGATTGGACACCCATTACACGTCGTTCTCCTTCAGCCTTTTTATAAGAGGCTCCAGGACCCTCAACAGAAACAACAGCAGGAAAGAGGACATATGGCATCCTTTTGAACAATAGAGTACAAGTACGGCATTGATTTTAGAAACCCGGAGATAATTTTTAGGAACCGGGAAATTAAACAAAAAAAATGATTGGACACCCAGTACACGTCGTTCTCCTTCAGCCTTTTTATAAGAGGCTCCAGGACCCTCAACAGAAACAACAGCAGGAAAGAGGACATATGGCATCCTTTTGAACAATAGAGTACAAGTACGGCATTGATTTTAGAAACCCGGAGATAATTTTTAGGAACCGGGAAATTGAACAAAAAAAATGATTGGACACCCAGTACACGTCGTTCTCCTTCAGCCTTTTTATAAGAGGGTCCAGGACCCTCAACAGAAACAACAGCAGGAAAGAGGACATATGCCATCCTTTTGAACAATAGAGTACAGGTACGGCATTGATTTTAGAAACCCGGAGATAATTTTTAGGAACCAGGAAATTGAACAAAAAAAAATGATTGGACACCCAGTACACTTTGTTCTCCTTCAGCCTTTTTATAAGAGGGTCCAGGACCCTCAACAGAAACAACAGCAGGAAAGAGGACATATGGCATCCTTTTGAACAATAGAGTGCAGGTACGGCATTGATTTTAGAAACCCGGAGATAATTTTTAGGAACCGGGAAATTGAACAAAAAAAATGATTGGACACCCAGTACACTTCGTTCTCCTTCAGCCTTTTTATAAGAGGCTCCAGGACCCTCAACAGAAACAACAGCAGGAAAGAGGACATATGGCATCCTTTTGAACAATAGAGTACAGGTACGGCATTGATTTTAGAAACTCAGAGATAATTTTGAGGAACCAGGAAATTGAACAAAAAAAATGATTGGACACCCAGTACACTTCGTTCTCCTTCAGCCTTTTTATAAGAGGCTCCAGGACCCTCAACAGAAACAACAGCAGGAAAGAGGACATATGGCATCCTTTTGAACAATAGAGTACAGGTACGGCATTGATTTTCGAAACCCGGAGATAATTTTTAGGAACCGGGAAATTGAACAACAAAAATGATTGGACACCCAGTACACTTCGTTCTCCTTCAGCCTTTTTATAAGAGGCTCCAGGACCCTCAACAGAAACAACAGCAGGAAAGAGGACATATGCCATCCTTTTGAACAATAGAGTACAGGTACGGCATTGATTTTAGAAACCCGGAGATAACTTTTAGGAACCGGGAAATTGAACAAAAAAATGATTGGACACCCTGTACACGTCGTTCTCCTTCAGACTTTTTATAAGAGGCTCCAGGACCCTCAACAGAAACAACAGCAGGAAAGAGGACATATGGCATCCTTTTGAACAATAGAGTACAGGTATGGCATTGATTTTAGAAACCCGGAGATAATTTTTAGGAACCAGGAAATTGAACAAAAAAAATGATTGGGCACCCAGTACACTTCGTTCTCCTTCAGCCTTTTTATAAGAGGCTCCAGGACCCTCAACAGAAACAACAGCAGGAAAGAGGACATATGGCATCCTTTTGAACAATAGAGTACAGGTACTGCATTGATTTTAGAAACCCGGAGATAATTTTTAGGAACCGGGAAATTGAACAAAAAACCATGCTTGGACACCCAGTACAGTACAGGTTGTTCTCCTTCAGCCTTTTTATAAGAGGGTCCAGGACCCTCAACAGAAACAACAGCAGGAAACACCACATATGGCATCCTTTTGAACAATAGAGTACAGGTACGGCATTGATTTTAGAAACCCGGAGATAATTTTGAGGAACCGGGAAATTGAACAAAAAAAATGATTGGGCACCCAGTACACTTCGTTCTCCTTCAGCCTTTTTATAAGAGGTTCCAGGACCCTCAACAGAAACAACAGCAGGAAAGAGGACATATGGCATCCTTTTGAACAATAGAGTACAGGTACGGCATTGATTTTAGAAACCCGGAGATAATTGTTAGGAACCAGGAAATTGAACAAAAAACCATGCTTGGACACCCAGTACAGTACAGGTCGTTCTCCTTCAGCCTTTTTATAAGAGGGTCCAGGACCCTCAACAGAAACAACAGAAGGAAACACCACATATGCCATCCTTTTGCACAATAGAGTACAGGTATGGCATCCATTTTAGAAACCCGGAGATAATTTTTAGGAACCGGGAGATGGAAAAAGATGCTTGGACAACCAGTACACTTTGTTCTCCTTCAGCCTTTTTAGACGAGGGTTCCAGACCCTCAACAGAAACAACAGCATGAAACACCACATATGCCACCCTTTTGCACAATCGAATACAGGTATGGCATTGATTTGAGGAACCCGGAGATAATTTTTAGGAACCGGGAAATTGAACAAAAAAAATGATTGGACACCCATTACACGTCGTTCTCCTTCAGCCTTTTTATAAGAGGCTCCAGGACCCTCAACAGAAAAAACAGCAGGAAAGAGGACATATGCCATCCTTTTGAACAATAGAGTACAGGTACGGCATTGATTTTAGAAACCCGGAGATAATTTTTAGGAACCGGGAAATTGAACAAAAAAAATGATTGGACACCCAGTACATGTCGTTCTCCTTCAGCCTTTTTATAAGAGGCTCCAGGACCCTCAACAGAAACAACAGCAGGAAAGAGGACATATGGCATCATTTTGAACAATAGAGTACAGGTACGGCATTGATCTTAGAATCCCGGAGATAATTTTTAGGAACCAGGAAATTGAACAAAAAAAATGATTGGACACCCAGTACACGTCGTTCTCCTTCAGCCTTTTTATAAGAGGCTCCAGGACCCTCAACAGAAACAACTGCAGGAAAGAGGACATACGCCATCCTTTTGAACAATAGAGTACAGGTACGGCATTGATTTTAGAAACCCGGAGATAATTTTTAGGAACCGGGAAAATGAACAAAAAAAATGATTGGACACCCAGTACACTTCGTTCTCCTTCAGCCTTTTAATAAGAGGGTCCAGGACCCTCAACAGAAACAGCAGCAGGAAAGAGGACATATGGCATCCTTTTGAACAATAGAGTACAGGTACGGCATTGATTTTAGAAAACCGGAGATAATTTTTAGGAACCAGGAAATTGAACAAAAAAAATGATTGGACACCCAGTACACTTCGTTCTCCTTCAGCCTTTTTATAAGAGGGTCCAGGACCCTCAACAGAAACAACAGCAGGAAAGAGGACATATGGCATCCTTTTGAACAATAGAGTACAGGTACGGCATTGATTTTAGAAACCCGGAGATAATTTTTAGGAACCGGGAAATTGAACAAAAAAAATGATTGGACACCCAGTACACTTCGTTCTCCTTCAGCCTTTTTATAAGAGGCTCCAGGACCCTCAACAGAAACAACAGTAGGAAAGAGGACATATGGCATCCTTTTGATCAATAGAGTACAGGTACGGCATTGATTTTAGAAACCCGGAGATAATTTTTAGGAACCGGGAAATTGAACAAAAAACCATGCTTGGACACCCAGTACAGTACAGGTCGTTCTCCTTCAGCCTTTTTATAAGAGGGTCCAGGACCCTCAACAGAAACAACAGCAGGAAACACCACATATGCCATCCTTTTGCACAATAGAGTACAGGTATGGCATCCATTTTAGAAACCCGGAGATAATTTTTAGGAACCGGGAGATGGAAAAAGATGCTTGGACAACCAGTACACTTTGTTCTCCTTCAGCCTTTTTTAGACGAGGGTCCCGGACCCTCAACAGAAACAACAGCATGAAACACCACATATGCCACCCTTTTGCACAATCGAGTACAGGTATGGCATTGATTTGAGGAACCCGGAGATAATTTAGAGGAACCGGGAATATTGAACAAAAACGTGCTTGGACACCCAGTACAGGTCGTTCTCCTTCAGCCTTTTTATAAGATGGCTCACGACCCTCAACAGGCACAACAGCATGAAACACCACATATGCCATCCTTTTGCGCAATCGAGTACAGGTATGGCATTGATTTGAGGAACCCGGAGATAATTTAGAGGAACCGGGAATATTGAACAAATAATGTGCTTGGACACCCAGTACAGGTCGTTCTCCTTCAGCCTTTTTATACGATGGGCCACGACCCTCAACAGGCACAACAGCATGAAACACCACATATGCCATCCTTTTGCACAATAGAGTACAGGTATGGCATAGATGGAACCCGGAGATAATTTAGAGGAACCTAGAGACGGATAAAGATGTTTGGTCGGTCCTCCTCCTTCAAATTTGGGGCACTGCGCGTGCAATCTACTGTGCCACCAGATATGAGTGGTGTGTTAAGTAGTACTATTCTTAACAGTTTAATCACTGTTATGTGCGTTTTTTTTTTGCTTTGAGTTTTGTAGCCACAGTGCAGCAGCAGAGGCCAGAAAAATTAGGCATGTACAAATGCCTGAAAAATTCGGTATTGTTGCAGCCACTGCTGTAGCAGTGGCCAGAAAAATTGATGTTTGTAAAACAGTTAGAAAGTGCCCTAAAACCTTGCGGCTTGAACACTAGTTGTTGGCGGATAAGTCACGCAAGTCATCCTGCATTATAAGAAAAAAAAAGCCAGCGTGTGTACCATTTGTAGCCCAAGGCAGCTCATCTCATCATCAGACCTTTTTTACTCAAATGTATCGCCCAATGTCAGTCCCTTCGGGATCCATCCCTCATTCATTTTAATAAAGGTGAGATAGTCAAGACTTTTTTGACCTAGGCGACTTCTCTTCTCAGTGACAAAACCTCCTGCTGCACTGAAGGTCCTTTCGGACAGGACACTTGAAGCGGGGCAGGCCAGAAGTTCAATTGCAAATTGGGATAGCTCAGGCCACAAGTCAAGCCTGCACACCCAGTAGTCAAGGAGTCCATCGCTCCTCAGAGTGTCGAGATCCGCAGTTAATGCTAGGTAGTCTGCTACCTGTCGGTTGAGTCTTTCTCTGAGGCTGGATCCCGAAAGGCTCTGGCGATGCATAGGAGTTAAAAAAGGCCGCATGTCCTCCATCAACAACACATCAGGAAAGCATCCTGTCCTTGCTGCCGTGGTCGTGGGAGGAGGAGGAGGAGGATTACTTTCATCTCTTCCCCTGTTAGATTCCCGTTGTGCTGTGACATCACCCTTATACGCTGTGTAAAGCATAGTTTTTAATTTATTTTTAAAATGCTCCATCCTTTCCGACTTGCGGGAATTTGGTAACATTTCAGGCACTTTATGCTTATACCGGGGGTCTAGTAGCGTGGACACCCAGTACAGGTCGTTCTCCTTCAGCTTTTTTATACGAGGGTCCCTCAACAGGCACGACAGCATGAAAGACCCCATTTGCACAAGGTTGGATGCCGAGCTAATCATGTCCCGTTCCTCATCCTCACTGATGTCACTGAGGGTATCTTCTTCCCCCCAGCCACGTACAACACCACGGGTACCAGAGAGGTGACAACAACGAGCACCCTGGGATGCCTGTTGTGCTTGGTCTTCCTCCTCCTCCTCAAAGCCACATTCCTCCTCTGACTCCTCTTCCTCACAATTCTCTTCCTGCGTTGCCGCAGGTCCAGCACGCTCCAGGAAGAAAACAAATGGTATGATGTCGCTGATGGTGCCTTCAGTGCGACTGACAAGGTTTGTCACCTCCTCAAAAGGACGCATGAGCCTACAGGCATTGCACATGAACGTCCAGTAATTTGGCAAAAAAATCCCCAGCTCCCCAGAGGCTGTCCTAGCACCCCGGTCATACAAATACTCATTAACAGCTTTTTCTTGTTGGAGCAGGCGGTCGAACATTAGGAGTGTTGAATTCCACCGAGTCGGGCTGTCGCAAATCAAGCGCCTCACTGGCAGGTTGTTTCGACGCTGGATATTGGACAAGTGCGCCATGGCTGTGTAGGAACGCCTGAAATGGCCACACACCTTCCTGGCCTGCTTCAGGTTGTCCTGTAAGCCTGGGTACTTATGCACAAAGCGTTGTACAATCAGATTACACACATGTGCCATGCACGGCACATGTGTCAACTTGCCCAATTTCAGTGCCGCCACTAAATTACTTCCATTGTCAGAAACAACCTTGCCAATCTTCAGTTGGTGCGGAGTCAGCCACTGATCCACCTGAGCGTTCAAGGTGGTCAGGAGTGCTGTTGCGGTGTGACTCTCCGCTTTCAGGCAAGTCAACCCCAAGACGGCGTGACACTGCCGTATCCGGGATGTGGAATAGTACCTGGGGAGCTGGGGGGGTGCCATTGATGTGGAGCAAGACGCAGAAGCAGAAGAGGACTCAGCCGAGGAAGAGGTTATGGAAGAGGATGGAGTAGGAGGAGTAGAGGAGGTAGCAGCAGGCCTGCCTGTAAGTCGTGGCGGTGTCACCAACTCTTCTGCAGAGCCACGCATTCAATGCTTGTCAGACGTCAGCAGGTATACCCAATGCGCAGTGTAGGTGATATACCTGCCCTGACCATGCTTTGCAGACCAGCTATCCGTGGTCATATGGACCCTTGCCCCAACGCTGTGTGCCAGACATGCCATTACTTCCTTTCGCACAACAGAGTACAGGTTTGGGATTGCCTTTTGTGAAAAGAAATTTCTGCCAGGTACCTTCCACTGCGGTGTCCCAATAGATACAAATTTTTTGAAAGCATCAGACTCCACCAGCTTGTATGGTAAAAGCTGGCGGGCTAAGAGTTCAGACAAGTAGGCTGTCAGACGCCGGGCAAGGGGTGACTTTGAGAAATTGGCTTCTTACGCTCAAAAATGTCCTTGACAGACACCTGACTGTGGGCAGATGACCAGGAACTGCTACGTAAGAGAGACTCAGTGGAGGATGGTTGAGAGGGGGCAAGGAGGACAGCAGTGGTTGACGTGGCTGAATATGCTGGAGCAGGAGGAGGAGGGCGGCTTTGAGTTTGTGTGCTGCTTCTACTCATGTGTTCTTCCCATCAGCGTTTGTGATGTGAGACCATGTGCCTTCGCAAAGCAGTTGTACCTAGGTGGGTGTTGGACTTCCCACGACTCAGTTTCTTTTGGCACAGGTTGCAAATGGCATCGCTGTTGTCAGAGGCAGACACACAAAAAAAATGCCACACTGCTGAGCTCTGCGATGACGGCATTCTGGTGGTGGCAGCAGCATGCGTTGATGGTCGTTGGCGTGCTGTCTGGCTGACCCCGGGTGCCGATGCATGCTGTCTGACTGTGCCACTAGCTCCTTGCGACGACCTCCCCCTGCTTCCAACTCGTCTCCTCCTCTCTGTATCCCCATCTGAACTTTCCCCCTCTTCTTCTTCTCTTCTAGCAGGCACCCACGTGACATCCACTGACACATCATCATCAACCGCTTCACTTGTATCTGACACATCAAGAAAGGAAGCAGCAGCGGGTACAACATCATCATCATCACATCGTACCTCCATATCTGTAATGCTGCCTGACTGAGACATATCACTGTTATCTACATCCTCTGTCAATGATGGTTGCGCATCACTCATTTCTTCCAACTGATGTGTCAATAACTCCTGTGACAGTTCAAGTTAAGCGGGTGTGGTGCCAGTGTTGGTGGTGGCGACAGGCGGGCGAGTGGCACTGGTCAATTGAGAGGTGCCCAAAGCACAGCTGGACGTAGATGGTGCGTCAAGGTTATGAGGACTAGGAGCGGAAGCTGTAGAAGATTGGGTGTCCTGTGTTAGCCATTCAACTAGGTCCTCCTCAGAACTTTTTGCGTCCCCCCTGGCACCCGGCGTCTGAACAATGTGCATATTTGTAGGGTCTAAAGGAATCACAGCACCACGACCACGACGGAACCTGCGGGGTGGCCTGCCTCTGCCTGTCATTTTTTTTAAAATGTACACTTACAATACTATTAAACAAATTATGAGTGGTGAAACTGGGCAAGTGGGCACAGTATACGCTGTGAGCCTGACAACAAAAAAAAGACTGATGTTTCAAAGTCAAAAATGTTTATTTTTTAAATATTAAAAGTACTGTGACAACAAATATGATTGGTGGCACTAGTTGGCAAGTGGGCCTGTCTGGCACACAAGCTGGGAGGAAGGCAACTGCAATTAGATTACACTAGCTGAGTCATGCTTCTTAGTCCAAAAAATTTTTTTAAAAAAAATTTGACAATACTGTTAGAACAAATATGATTGGTGGCACTAGTTGGAAATGGCAAGTGGGCCTGGCACACACGCTGACAGGCAGGCAACTGCAATTCAATGGCACTAGGAGACTGATGATTCACAGTCAAAAAAGTTATGATTTAAAATATTTTCAATACTGTTACAACAAATATGATTGGTGGCAGTAGTTGGCTAGTGGGCCTGGCACACACGCTGGCAGGCAGGAGGAAACTG
This sequence comes from Bombina bombina, assembly GCF_027579735.1. Classification (NCBI taxonomy): domain Eukaryota; kingdom Metazoa; phylum Chordata; class Amphibia; order Anura; family Bombinatoridae; genus Bombina; species Bombina bombina. The sequence goes on along the minus strand of NC_069504.1, from coordinate 744,320,544 downwards.
CAATTCAATGGCACTAGCAGACTGATGATTCACAGTCTAAGAATTTTTTATTTTAAATATTTACAATACTGTTAGAACTAATATGATTGGTGTAACTAGTTGGCAAGTGGGCCTGGCACACACGCTGGCAGGCAGGCAACTGCAATTCAATGGCACTAGGAGACTGATGATTCACAGTCAAAAAAGTTATGATTTAAAATATTTTCAATACTGTTACAACAAATATTATTGGTGGCAGTAGTTGGCTAGTGGGCCTGGCACACACGCTGGCAGGCAGGAGGAAACTGCAATTCAATGGCACTAGCAGACTGATGATTCACAGTCTAAGAATTTTTTATTTTAAATATTTACAATACTGTTAGAACTAATATGATTGGTGTAACTAGTTGGCAAGTGGGCCTGGCACACACGCTGGCAGGCAGGCAACTTCAATTCAATGGCACTAGGAGACTGATGATTCACAGTCAAAAAAGTTATGATTTTAAATATTTTCAATACTGTTACAACAAATATGATTGGTGGCAGTATTTGGCTAGTGGGCCTGGCACACACGCTGGCAGGCAGGAGGAAACTGCAATTCAATGGCACTAGCAGACTGATGATTCACAGTCTAAGAATTTTTTATTTTAAATATTTACAATACTGTTAGAACTAATATGATTGGTGTAACTAGTTGGCAAGTGGGCCTGGCACACACGCTGGCAGGCAGACAACTGCAATTCAATGGCACTAGGAGACTGATGATTCACATTCAAAAAAGTTATGATTTAAAATATTTTCAATACTGTTACAACAAATATGATTGGTGGCAGTAGTTGGCTAGTGGGCCTGGCACACACGCTGGCAGGCAGGAGGAACCTGCAATTCAATGGCACTAGCAGACTGATGATTCACAGTCTAAGAATTTTTTATTTTAAATATTTACAATACTGTTACAACAAATATGATTGATGTAACTAGTTGGCAAGTGGGCCTGGCACACACGCTGGCAGGCAGGCAGGCAACTGCAATTCAATGGCACTAGGAGACTGATGATTCACAGTCAAAAAAGTTATGATTTAAAATATTTTCAATACTGTTACAACAAATATGATTGGTGGCAGTAGTTGGCTAGTGGGCCTGGCACACACGCTGGCAGGCAGGAGGAAACTGCAATTCAATGGCACTAGCAGACTGATGATTCACAGTCTAAGAATTTTTTATTTTAAATATTTACAATACTGTTAGAACTAATATGATTGGTGTAACTAGTTGGCAAGTGGGCCTGGCACACACGCTGGCAGGCAGGCAACTGCAATTCAATGGCACTAGGAGACTGATGATTCACAGTCAAAAAAGTTATGATTTAAAATATTGTCAATACTGTTACAACAAATATGATTGGTGGAACTAGTTGGCTAGTAGGCCTGGCACACACTCTGGCAGGCAGGAAACTGCAATTCAATGGCACTAGCAGACTGATGATTCACAATCTAAGAATTTTTTATTTTAAATATTTACAATACTGTTAGAACAAATATGATTGGTGTAGTTGGCAAGTGTCCTGGCACACACGCTGGCAGGCAGGCAACTGCAATTCAATGGCACTAGCAGACTGATGATTCACAGGCAAAAAATTATTTATTTTAAATATTTACAATACTGTTATAACAAATATGATTGGTGGCAATAGTTGGCAGCAAGTGGGCCTGGCACACACGCTGGCAGGCAGGCAACTGCAATTAGATTACACTAGCAGACTGATCTTTCAGAGTTAAAAAATTATTATTTTTAATATTTAAACTACTGTTATAACAAATATGATTGGTGGCACTAGTTGGCAAGTGGGCCTGGCACACACGCTGGCAGGCAGGCAACTGCAATTCAGTTGCACTAGCAGGCTGATGATTCACAGTCAAAAAAGATTTTATTTTAAATATTTACACTACTGTTATAACAAATTTGATTTGTTGCACTAGTTGGAAAGTGGGCCTGGCACACACGCTGTTAGACAGGCAACTGCAATTAAATAACAATAGCAGACTGATGTAACAGTTTGTTTTTAAAAAAGTTACAAAAATGTTACAACAGATAGGAGTAATGGCACTCAGGATAGAACTAGAAACAGTATGTGTTGGCAGCCTGACACACAGGCTGGCACTCGTGGTGGCAGGCTGGCCTGTAAACTAAAATTAAATAACACTAGAAGACTGATGTAAAAGTTGTTTTTTTACAAAATTTAATATAATGTTACACCATATAGGAGTCGTGGACTGGCACTGAGGATGGAAGTAGGCACAGTATATGCCTGACACACAGGCTGGCACTAATGGCAGCCAGGCTGGCCTGGCAACTAAAATTAAATAACACTAGAAGAGGACTTATGTAAAAAAAATTTATTTTTTTTAATTTACACTAATGTTGTTACACCAGATATAAGTGGTGGAAAAAAGAGCTATTAATCAGTGTCACACTATATGATGTGGGCCAGAAACACACAGGCCTGATGGAAAAAGAAATTAGATTACACTAGCAAAATGATTTAAAAATGTTGTTTTTAACTTTAAAATAATGTAAAGCAGATATGAGTCATGGCTGCTAGGGCAGCAATTAACCACAGTATGCTGAGTAAGCCAGAAACACACAGGCCTGATAGAAAATGAAATTAGAATACACTAGCAAAATGATTTAAACGTTTGTTTTTGAAAAATTTAAAATAATGTTAAGCAGATATGAGTCGTGGCTGCTAGGTAGGGCAGCAATTAACCACAGTATGCTTGCTGTGTAAGTCAGAAATACACAGGCCTGTTAGAAAATGAAATTAGATTACACTAGCAAAATGATTTAAAAGTTTTTATTTTAAATTTAAAATAATGTTAAGCAGATATGAGTGGTGGCTGGCTGCTAGGTAGGATAGCAATTAACCAGAGTATGCTCTGTAAGTCAGAAACACACAGGCCGGATAGAAAATAAAATTAGATTACACTAGCAAAATGATTTAAAGTTTTTTTTTTTAAATTTACAAAAAATGTTAAGCACATATGAGTCGTGGCTGCTAGGTAGGGCAGCAATTAACCACGGTATGCTCTGTAAGTCAGAAACACACAGGCCACACACAGGCCTAATAGAAAATGAAATTAGATTACACTAGCAAAATGATTTAAAAGTTTTTTTTAACTTTAAAATAATGTTAAGCAGATATCAGTGGTGGCTGGCTGCTGATAGGACAGCAATTAACCACAGTATGCTGAGTAAGCCAGAAACACACAGGCCTGGTAGAAAATAAAATTAGATTACACTAGCAAAATGATTTAAATGTTTTTTTTTTTAAATTTAAAAAAATGTTAAGCACATATGAGTCGTGGCTGCTAGCCTAGGTAGGGCAGCAATTAACCACAGTATGCTTTGTAAGTCAGAAACACACAGGCCTGATAGAAAATGAAATTAGATTACACTAGCAAAATGATTTAAAAGTTTTTTTTAAAAAAAATTAAAATAATGTTAAGCAGATATGAGTGGTGGCTTGCACAGAGCAATGAACCACAGTATATGCTGTGTGAGCCTGAGAGACACAGGCCTGATAGAAAATGAAAATAAATTACAACAGCAAAATAATTTCAAATTTTTGTTGGTTAAATTTAAACTAATGTTAAGCAGATATCAGTGGTGGCACTAATCACAGTATATGCTGTGAGCCTCACACACAGGCTGAAAGCCAGGCAAATAAAAATACAAAGAAAAAATAAAAAAAACACTGAAATTATATCCCTAAAAAGGGCTTTTTGGGGTGCTGTCCTTGCAGCAGAGATGAGATGAGTCCTTCAGGACTGTAGTGGACACTAAATACACTAGCCTAGCTATCTATTTCCCTATTATGTCAGCAGCAGCAACACTAAAAGCTCCTCTCACTAAGAAAGCAAGATCGTAATGAGTCTAAAATGGCTGCTGCCAAGGAGCTGGAAGGGTCTGTGAGGGAGTGTTTGCTGCTGATTGGCTCAAATGTATCAGAAGGCTGTGACATACAGGGTCAAACTTTCCTCAATGATGACACATAGGGGGCGGATCGAACATCGCATATGTTCGCCCGCAGCGGCGAACGCGAACAAGCTATGTTCACAGGGAACCGTTCACGGGCGAACAGTTCGGGACATCACTAGTGATCAGCGTAAAATGTAATACCTGTATATGCTTTTAAGTTAACTGACGGTTTATTCTAGCCCCAAAGTTGATATTAATGTTGGACCCTTGAATATAGAGTGAACCTGTGTAGCTTTAGATGTCCTTGATTTAAAATGTCTTAATCTCACAATCCGCCAGCCCTTGGTAATGTTGCTGCCGAGGTTTTCTTTGTGCAGCAGTCGGAGAGGTTCGCCAGCAGTGTGCTCCAACTAAAGGTGGCTTATCTGAGGCAGCCAGATATAAGGTGAGCTTGTCACCTGCTTTAATTGCTTTATCTGCCTGACCGGCGGGCTCAAGTGCACCTTCTGTTAAATCGGTCTCATTTACATACTCCCAGCCTGCATGTCATTTGAAGTGAGGGGCTTTTATTTTTAGCTACGTTTTTCCGGCACTCCATAGCACTTTGATCGGGTGCTTATGGCAAAGCACCTCAGAGGGAGATCTGCCAAGTACAGTGAAAAGTGCAGCTGGTGGCCAGCCTTACCGTGCCTGCTTCACTTCAAGTGTAAGAGAGTGCGTTGTGAGGTGGGCAAAGAGATAGAAACAGAAACAAAAAAAGACCAAAATCTTCCTAGGTTGAGAAGACTTTTCCCATATTGGCTTTTAGTTTCCCTTTACAGTGATAGCTCAGCTCACCTAGGCCCTGTCTGCATTGTTTGTGGCTGTTAGTGTTATGTCACCAAGGAGGCCTGTGATGTCACAGAGGTCCTTGACTTTTACACAGGCATCAGCTTTTGAGTCAGAGATCACACTTGCCCTGATGTTAGGCCCAAGTTAGCAGCATAACAGCAATAAGCAACATGGCTCAGAAGACAGGCAGATCGGGTTTAGTTCTGTTAACAGGCCTCAAGCCCATTATCTTTTTGGCACAGTCCTGCCACTCGCCTGTGGTGGTACAGTGCCTTCAATGACACCTCTGGTATTTGAAGAGCTTGCCAAGGACATGAAACCCCCAAATTGTCTTTCGTGATTCGGATAGAAAATACAATTTTAAATTACTTTCCTCTTGACTTCGTTCTTATGGAAGCTTTTTTATAAAAAGCATACCTAGGTATGCTTCGAACAGCAATGCACCACTGGGAACAAGCTGCTGATTAGTGACCGGACGTGTGCGCCCCTTGCCGTTGACTCACCGACTGAAGCGACTGGAGGTGTGTGCCTCTCGTCGTTGGCTCACATACTGTAGGGGCTGTACTGTGTGCCTCTTTTCGCTGGCTCGCCGGATGTGGCAACTGAGCGCGTGTGCCTCCTGTCGGCTCGGCAGCTGTGTTCAGCTAGCTCCCACTTGAGCATTGCCCCGCTTTCAACCAAAGAATACAGAGAGAATAAAGCAAATTTGATAATACAAGTGAATCAACAAATGGTTGAAAATTGTATGCCCTATCTGAATCATGGAATCAAATTTTGGGGTTGCACATCCCTTAAAGTGGGGCCAAAATAAAACTTTAAAGGGACAGTCAAGTAAAAAAAAACTGTCATGATTTAAATAGGGCATGTCATTTTAAACAACTTTCCAATTTACTTTTTTTTTACCAATTTTGCTTTGTTCTCTTGGTATTCTTAGTTGAAGGCTAAACCTAGGAGGTTCATATGCTAATTTCTTAGACCTTGAAGGCCGCCTCTAATCTGAATGCATTTTGACAGTTTTTCACCACTAGATGGCGCTAGTTCATGTGTTTCACATAGATAACCTTGAGCTCAGGCACGTGAAGCTCCTAGGAGTCAGCACTGATTGGCTAAAAATGCAAGTCTGTCAAAAGAACTGAAATAAGGGGGCAGTCTGCAGAGGCATAGATACAAGGTAATCACAGAGGTAAAAAGTGTATTATTATAACTGTGTTGGTTATGCAAAACTGGGGAATGGGTAATAAAGGGATTATCTACCTTTTTAAACAACAAAAATTCTGGTGTTTACTGTCCCTTTTTAAAAAACAAAAAAAAGGTTGTGGTTTCTTCTATTCTGAAAGGTTTCTTTTCTTCCTTTGACATTTTTTAATGGATTACTTGCTGCATGTGTTGCAAACGTGAAGAAAAAAAAGAGACACTTGTGATCAGCGTAAAATGTAATACCTGTATATGCTTTTAAGTTAACTGACGGTTTATTCTAGCCCCAAAGTTGATATTAATGTTGGACCCTTGGATATAGAGTGAACCTGTGTAGCTTTAGATGTCCTTGATTTAAAATGTCTTAATCTCACAATCCGCCAGCCCTTGGTAATGTTGCTGCCGAGGTTTTCTTTGTGCAGCAGTCGGAGAGGTTCGCCAGCAGTGTGCTCCAACTAAAGGTGGCTTATCTGAGGCAGCCAGATATAAGCGGCTAGATTTGGAGTTTTGTCGGTAACGACCCGAAAAGATAACGCCGGCAAAAAATCGGAATTAAGGTAGGAATATTCTGATTGGCTGATGGAATCAGCCAATCAGAATCAAGTTCAATCCGATTGGCTGATCCAATCAGCCAATCAGATTGAGCTTGCATTCTATTGGCTGTTCCGATCAGCCAATAGAATGCGAGCTCAATCTGATTGGCTGATTGGATCAGCCAATCGGATTGAACTTGATTCTGATTGGCTGATTCCATCAGCCAATCAGAATATTCCTACCTTAATTCCGATTGGCTGATAGAATCCTATCAGCCAATCGGAATTCGAGGGACGCCATCTTGGATGACGTCCCTTAAAGGAACCGTCATTCTTCAGTTGGACGTCGCCGGAAGAAGATGGGTCCACGGTGGAGGTCTTCAGGATGGAGCCGGTCGTCATCGGATGAAGATAGAAGATGACGCTTGGATCAAGATGGTTGCTGGTCCAGATCGCCTCTTCTTCCCGGATAGGATGAAGACTTTGGAGCCTCTTCTGGACCTCTTCAGCCACCGGATGATGGATCGCCAGCCCCCGCTTGGGTTGGATGAAGATTTTGGAGCCAGGACGGATCGGTGATACCTGGTGAGGTGAAGACAAGGTAGGATGATCTTCAGGGGCTTAGTGTTAGGTTTATTTAAGGGGGGTTTGGGTTAGATTAGGGGTATGTGGGTGGTGGGTTGTAATGTTGGGGGGGGTATTGTATGTTTTTTTTTACAGGCAAAAGAGCTGAACTTCTTGGGGCATGCCCCGCAAAGGGCCCTGTTCAGGGCTGTTAAGGTAAAAGAGCTTTGAACTTTAGTAATTTAGAATAGGGTAGGGCATTTTTTATTTTGGGGGTCTTTGTTATTTTATTAGGGGGCTTAGAGTAGGTGTAATTAGTTTAAAATTGTTGTAATATTTTTCTTATGTTTGTAAATATTTTTTAAATTTTTTGTAACTTAGTTCTTTTTTATTTTTTGTACTTTAGTTAGTTTATTTCATTGTAGTTATTTGTAGATATTGTATTTAATTAATGTATTGATAGTGTAGTGTTAGGTTTAATTGTAGGTAATTATAGGTATTTTATTTAATTAATTTAATGATAGTATAGTGTTAGGTTTAATTGTAACTTAGGTTAGGATTTATTTTACAGGTAATTTTGTAATTATTTTAACTAGGTAGCTATTAAATAGTTCTTAACTATTTAATAGCTATTGTACCTGGTTAAAATAATTACAAAGTTGCCTGTAAAATAAATATTAATCCTAAAATAGCTACAATGTAATTATAATTTATATTGTAGCTATATTAGGATTTATTTTACAGGTAAGTATTTAGCTTTAAATAGGAATAATTTATTTAATAAGAGTTAATTAATTTCGTTAGATTAAAATTATATTTAATTTAGGGGGGTGTTAGTGTTAGGGTTAGACTTAGCTTTAGGGGTTAATACATTTATTAGAATAGCGGTGAGCTCCGGTCGGCAGATTAGGGGTTAATAATTGAAGTTAGGTGTCGGTGATGTTAGGGAGGGCAGATTAGGGGTTAATACTATTTATTATAGGGTTAGTGAGGCGGATTAGGGGTTAATAACTTTACTATAGTAGCGGTGCGGTCCGCTCGGCAGATTAGGGGTTAATAAGTGTAGGCAGGTGGAGGCGACGTTGAGGGGGGCAGATTAGGGGTTAATAAATATAATATAGGGGTCGGCGGTGTTAGGGGCAGCAGATTAGGGATACATAAGGATAACGTAGGTGGCTGCGCTTTGCGGTCGGCAGATTAGGGGTTAATAAGTGTAGGTAGCTGGCGGCGACGTTGTGGGGGGCAGATTAGGGGTTAATAAATATAATATAGGGGTCGGCGGTGTTAGGGGCAGCAGATTAGGGGTACATAAGGATAACGTAGTTGGCGGTCGGCAGATTAGGGGTTAAAAAAAATTAATCGAGTTGCGGCGATGTGGGGGGACCTCGGTTTAGGGGTACATAGGTAGTTTATGGGTGTTAGTGTACTTTAGAGTACAGTAGTTAAGAGCCTTATAAACCGGCGTTAGCCCAGAAAGCTCTTAACTACTGACTTTTTTCCTGCGGCTGTAGTTTTGTCGTTAGATTTCTAACGCTCACTTCAGACACGACTCTAAATACCGGAGTTAGAAAAATCCCATTGAAAAGATAGGATACGCAATTTACGTAAGGGGATCTGCGGTATGGAAAAGTCGCGGCTGAAAAGTGAGCGTTAGACCCTTTTTTGAGTGACTCCAAATACCGGAGGTAGCCTAAAACCAGCGTTAGGAGCCTCTAACGCTGGTTTTCACGGCTAACGCCAAACTCTAAATCTAGGCCAAGGTGAGCTTGTCACCTGCTTTAATTGCTTTATCTGCCTGACCGGCGGGCTCAAGTGCACCTTCTGTTAAATCGGTCTCATTTACATACTCCCAGCCTGCACGTCATTTGAAGTAAGGGGCTTTTATTTTTAGCTACGTTTTTCCGGCACTCCATAGCACTTTGATCGGGTGCTTATGGCAAAGCACCTCAGAGGGAGATCTGCCAAGTACGGTGAAAAGTGCAGCTGGTGGCCAGCCTTACCGTGCCTGCTTCACTTCAAGTGTAAGAGAGTGCGTTGTGAGGTGGGCAAAGAGATAGAAACAGAAACAAAAAAAGACCAAAATCTTCCCAGGTTGAGAAGACTTTTCCCATATTGGCTTTTAGTTTCCCTTTACAGTGATAGCTCAGCTCACCTAGGCCCTGTCTGCATTGTTTGTGGCTGTTAGTGTTATGTCACCAAGCAGGCCCGTGATGTCACAGAGGTCCTTGGCTTTTACACAGGCATCAGCTTTTGAGTCAGAGATCACACTTGCCCTGATGTTAGGCCCAAGTTAGCAGCATAACAGCAATAAGCAACATGGCTCAGAAGACAGGAAGATCGGTTTTAGTTCTGTTAACAGGCCTCAAGCCCATTATCTTTTTGGCACAGTCCTGCCACTCGCCTGTGGTGGTACAGTGCCTTCAATGACACCTCTGGTATTTGAAGAGCTTGCCAAGGACATGAAACCCCCAAATTGTCTTTCGTGATTCGGATAGAAAATACCATTTTAAATGACTTTCCTATTGACTTCGTTCTTATGGAAGCGTTTTTATAAAAAAGCATACCTAGGTATGCTTCGAGCAGCAATGCACCACTGGGAACAAGCTGCTGATTAGTGACCGGACGTGTGCGCCCCTTGCCGTTGACTCACCGACTGAAGCGACTGGAGGTGTGTGCCTCTCGTCGTTGGCTCACATACTGTAGGGGCTGTACTGTGTGCCTCTTTTCGCTGGCTCGCCGGATGTGGCAACTGAGCGCGTGTGCCTCCTGTCGGCTCGGCAGCTGTGTTCAGCTAGCTCCCACTTGAGCATTGCCCCGCTTTCAACAAAGAATACAGAGAGAATAAAGCAAATTTGATAATACAAGTGAGTCAACAAATGGTTGAAAATTGTATACCCTATCTGAATCATGGAATCAAATTTTGGGGTTGCACATCCCTTTAAGTTTGGACAAAATAAAACTTTAAAGGGACAGTCAAGTAAAAAAAACTGTCATGATTTAAATAGGGCATGTCATTTTAAACAACTTTCCAATTTACTTTTTTTTACCAATTTTGCTTTGTTCTCTTGGTATTCTTAGTTGAAGGCTAAACCTAGGAGGTTCATATGCTAATTTCTTAGACCTTGAAGGCCGCCTCTAATCTGAAAGCATTTTGACAGTTTTTCACCACTAGATGGCGTTAGTTCATGTGTTTCACATAGATAACATTGAGCTCAGGCATGTGAAGCTCCTAGGAGTCAGCACTGATTGGCTAAAAATGCAAGTCTGTCAAAAGAACTGAAATAAGGGGGCAGTCTGCAGAGGCATAGATACAAGGTAATCACAGAGGTAAAAAGTGTATTATTATAACTGTGTTGGTTATGCAAAACTGGGGAATGGGTAATAAAGGGATTATCTACCTTTTTTAACAACAAAAATTCTGGTGTTTACTGTCCCTTTTTAAAAAACAAAAAAAAGGTTGTGGTTTCTTCTATTCTGAAAGGTTTCTTTTCTTCCTTTGACATTTTTTAATGGATTACTTGCTGCATGTGTTGCAAACGTGAAGAAAAAAAAGAGACACTTGTGATCAGTAGTGATGTCGCGAACTTAAAAATTTCGGTTTGCGAACGGCGGACTCGAACTTCCGTTATTGTTCGCGAACCGCCATTGACTTCAATAGGCAGGCAAACTTTAAAACCCACAAGGACTCTTTCTGGCCACAATAGTGATGGAAAAGTTGTTTCAAGGGGACTAACACCTGGACTGTGGCATGCTGGAGGGGGATCCATGTCAAAAATCCCATGGAAAATTACATAGTTGATGCAGAGTCTGCTTTTAACCCATAAAGGGCCTAAATCACCTAACATGTTTGCAATAACGTGCTTTAAAACATCAGTTATGATGTCGTGTCGTATGGATCAGGTAGTGTAAGGGTTACGCCCGCTTCACAGTGACAGACCAAACTCCAAGTGTAACGCATCGCAAACAACCGCAAACAGTCCATTTGCACAACCACGAGATAGATAGATTTGATAGATAGATACATAGATTACATTGCTCAATCGATGCAATATACATATGATCGATACAAATTACATAGATCAATAGATGCAATATACATTTGATAGATACGAATTACATAGATCAATAGATGCAATATCCCTTTGATAGATACGAATGTTATCGATCCAAAGATGCAATATACATTTGATAGATACGAATTACATCAATCAAAAGATGCAATATACATTCTATAGATACGAATTACATCGATCAATAGATGCAATATACATTTGATAGATACGTTTGATAGTTAGATAGATTTGATAGATAAATAGATAGATTTGAAAGATATATAATTTCCCTGACAGAGTATAACAATAAGACATGCGGTCTGGGACCCGTGGTGTGTTAAGTAGTACTATTCTTAGCAGTTTACTACTACTTGTTACTCCACCTATCGGGGGAGGTCTATATGGCCTGCATTTTTGGAACAGGGACAGGGGGAGTAACAAGCACTTTAATCCCTGTTACTCCCCCTATCGGGGGAGGTCTATATGGCCTGCATGATTACCTTACCAAAATATAACAATAAGACATGCAGTCTGGGAACCAGTGTTAACTAGGTTGTGTTAAATTGTACTATTCTTAGCACTTTAATCCCTGTTACTCCCCCTATCAAGGGAGATCTATATGGCCTGCATGATTACCCTGACAAAGTATAACAACCAAACATGCGGTCTGGGACCCATGGTGGTACTGGTATAACTAGGTTTTCTTAAGTATTACTATTCTTAGCAGTTTAATCCCTGTGATTGGTCTGTCCTCCTACTTCAAATTTGTCAAAAACACAAGTGGCTGTCTCAAAACAGTCCGGACACGAGATAGATAGATAGATAGGATAGATATACATAGATTGATAGTTAGATAGAATCGATAGAAGATAAATAGATAGATTTGTTAGATATATAATTACCCTGACAAAGTATAATAATTAAACATGCGGTCTGGGACCCATGGTAACTAGGTTGTGTTAAGTAGTACTATTCTTAGCACTTTCATCCCTGTAACTCCTCCTATCGGGGGAGGTCTATATGGCCTGCATGATTTCCATGACAAAGTATAACATCAAGACACGCGGTCTGGGACCCATGGTAACTAGGTTGTGTTAAGTAAAACTTTTCTTAGCAGTTTAATCCCTCTTACTCCCCCTTTTGGTGGAGGTCTATATGGCCTGCATGATTACCCTGACAAAGTATAACAACAAAACATGCGGTGTGGGACCCATGGTAACTAGGTTGTGTTAAGTAGTACTATTCTTAGAACTTTAATCCCTGTTACTCCCCCTATCAAGGGAGGTCTATATGGCCTGCATGATTACCCTGACAAAGTATAATAACAAAACATGTGGTCTGGGACCCATGGTAACTAGGTTGTGTTAAGTTTTACTATTCTTAGCACTTTAATGCCTGTTACTCCCCCTATCGGGGGAGGTCTATATGGCCTGCCTGATTATCCTGACAAAATCTAACAACAAGACATGCGGTCTGGGAACCACTGTTAATGTTAACTAGGTTGTGTTAAGTTGTACTATTCTTAGCACTTTAATTACTGTTACTCCCCCTATCAAGGGAGGTCTGTATGGCCTGCATGATTAACCTGACAAAGTATAACAACAAAACATGCGTTCTGGGACCCATGGTAACTATGTTGTGTTAAGTAGTACTATTCTTAGCATTTTCATCCCTGTAACTCCCCCTATCGCGGGAGGTCTATATGGCCTGCATGATTACCCTGACAAAGTATAACAACAAAACATGTGGTCTGGGACCCATGGTGGTACTGGTATAACTAGGTTTTCTTAAAGGGACAGTATACTGTAAAATAGTTTTTCCCTTAATGTGTTTACAATTGCTTTTTATACCAACTGCAGAGTAAAAAATGTATGAAAATTAGCTTTTTAAGGCTTATTTGTGTATATTAAAGCTCTGATTTTGTGTTTTGAAGCCACAGCCTAATAAAATAGGTTGAGCTTGTAGATATAATCAGATATCATTACTGTATCACATTGTGCACATATACCTGCTTCTTTATCTTATATCTGTCCTTAAAACAATCACCAATACTTTGAGAGAACAATGGAAAATCAACATTTTATTACCTTATCTCTGCTTTATCACACTGGGAGTGTAATTTCTTCTGCTGGCTGTGTTTACAAAGCTTATCTATAGCTGGTACGCACGGCCACAAACTTTCAGAATAGGTGGGGATACCACATGCCAAATTAACAATTTCAAATGCCAATATAAGGGTAAAGGAGCTACTTGTAAACAATTTAATACACTCCAGCAGGTAAAGTGGATCATTGGGAACAAATTAAAGGGGAGAAAATTTTTGAGTAAACTGTCCCTTTAAGTATTACTATTCTTCGCAGTTTAATCCCTGTGATTGGTCTGTCCTCCTACTTCAAATTTGTCAAAAACACAAGTGGCTGTCTCAAAACAGTCCGGACACAAGATAGATAGATAGGATAGATAGATATACATAGATTGATAGTTAGATAGAATCGATAGAAGATAAATAGATAGATTTGTTAGATATATAACTACCCTCACAAAGTATAATAATTAAACATGCGGTCTGGGACCCATGGTAACTAGGTTGTGTAAAGTAGTACTATTCTTAGCACTTTCATCCCTGTAACTCCTCCTATCGGGGGAGGTCTATATGGGCTGCATGATTACCATGACAAAGTATAACAACAAGACACACGGTCTGGGACCCATGGTAACTAGGTTGTGTTAAGTAGTACTTTTCTAAGCACTTTAATCCCTGTTACTCCCCCTATCGGGGGAGGTCTATATGGCCTGCATGATTACCTTACCAAAATATAACAATAAGACATGCAGTCTGGGAACCAGTGTTAACTAGGTTGTGTTAAGTTGTACTATTCTTAGCACTTTAATCCCTGTTACTCCCCCTATCAAGGGAGGTCTATATGGCCTGCATGATTACCCTGACAAAGTATAACAACCAAACATGCGGTCTGGGACCCATGGTGGTACTGGTATAACTAGGTTTTCTTAAGTATTACTATTCTTAGCAGTTTAATCCCTGTGATTGGTCTGTCCTCCTACTTCAAATTTGTCAAAAACACAAGTGGCTGTCTCAAAACAGTCCGGACACAAGATAGATAGATAGATAGGATAGATAGATATACATAGATTGATAGTTAGATAGAATCGATAGAAGATAAATAGATAGATTTGTTAGATATATAATTACCCTGACAAAGTATAATAATTAAACATGCGGTCTGGGACCCATGGTAACTAGGTTGTGTTAAGTAGTACTATTCTTAGCACTTTCATCCCTGTAACTCCTCCTATCGGGGGAGGTCTATATGGCCTGTATGATTACCATGACAAAGTATAACATCAAGACACGCGGTCTGGGACCCATGGTAACTAGGTTGTGTTAAGTAAAACTTTTCTTAGCAGTTTAATCCCTCTTACTCCCCCTTTTGGTGGAGGTCTATATGGCCTGCATGATTACCCTGACAAAGTATAACAACAAAACAGGCAGTGTGGGACCCATGGTAACTAGGTTGTGTTAAGTAGTACTATTCTTAGAACTTTAATCCCTTTTACTCCCCCTATCAAGGGAGGTCTATATGGCCTGCATGATTACCCTGACAAAGTATAACAACCAAACATGCGGTCTGGGACCCATGGTGGTACTGGTATAACTAGGTTTTCTTAAGTATTACTATTCTTAGCAGTTTAATCCCTGTGATTGGTCTGTCCTCCTACTTCAAATTTGTCAAAAACACAAGTGGCTGTCTCAAAACAGTCCGGACACAAGATAGATAGATAGGATAGATAGATATACATAGATTGATAGTTAGATAGAATCGATAGAAGATAAATAGATAGATTTGTTAGATATATAATTTACCCTGACAAAGTATAATAATTAAACATGCGGTCTGGGACCCATGGTAACTAGGTTGTGTTAAGTAGTACTATTCTTAGCACTTTCATCCCTGTAACTCCTCCTATCGGGGGAGGTCTATATGGCCTGCATGATTACCCTGACAAAGTATAACAACAAGACACGCGGTCTGGGACCCATGGTAACTAGGTTGTGTTAAGTAGTACTTTTCTTAGCACTTTAATCCCTGTTACTCCCCCTATCGGGGGAGGTCTATATGGCCTGCCTGATTATCCTGACAAAATCTAACAACAAGACATGCGGTCTGGGAACCACTGTTAATGTTAACTAGG
Organism: Bombina bombina; assembly: GCF_027579735.1. Taxonomy (NCBI): domain Eukaryota; kingdom Metazoa; phylum Chordata; class Amphibia; order Anura; family Bombinatoridae; genus Bombina; species Bombina bombina. The sequence continues at coordinate 744,305,201 of NC_069504.1, read as the reverse complement.
TTGTGTTAAGTTGTACTATTCTTAGCACTTTAATCCCTGTTACTCCCCCTATCGGGTGAGGTCTATATGGCCTTCATGATTACCCTTACAAAATATAATAGTAAAACATATGCTCTGGGACCCATGGTAAGGTTGTGTTAAGTAGTACTGTTCTTAGCATTTTAATACCTGTTACTCACCCTATCGGGGGAGGTCTATATGGCCTGCATGATTACCCTTACAAAATATAATAATAAAACATATGCTCTGGGACCCATGGTAAGGTTGTGTTAAGTAGTACTGTTCTTAGAATTTTAATACCTGTTACTCACCCTATCGGGGGAGGTCTATATGGCCTGCATGATTACCCTTACAAAATATAATAATAAAACATATGCTCTGGGACCCATGGTAAGGTTGTGTTAAGTAGTACTGTTCTTAGCATTTTAATACCTGTTACTCACCCTATCGGGGGAGGTCTATATGGCCTGCATGATTACCCTTACAAAATATAATAACATAATGCGGTCTGGGACCCATGGTAACTAGGTTGTGTTAAGTAGTACTGTTCTTATTAGTTTAATACCTGTTACAACCCCTAATGGTCGGAGGTCTATATGGCCTGCATGATTAGCCGCGCCAAACAAAACAACAAGACATGCGGTCTTGGACTGGGACCCATGGCTAACTCGGTTGTGTAAAGTAGTACTATTCTTAGCACTTTCATTGTGTTACTTCCAGACCTCTCGGGGGAGGTCTACATGGCCATCATGATTAGCCTAACAAAGTACAACAATAAAACCTGGGCTCTTGAAACCATGTTAAGTAGCTTTATTTTGGTAGTACTGTTCTTATTAGTTTAATACCTGTTACAACCCCTAATGGTGGGAGGTCTATATGGCCTGCATGATTAGTCGCACCAAATAAAACAACAAGACATGCGTTCTTGGACTGGGACCCATGGCTAACTTGGTTGTGTAAAGTAGTACTATTCTTAGCACTTTCATCCCTGTTACTTCCAGACCTCTCGGGGAAGGTCTACATGGCCATCATGATTACCCTCACCAAAATATAACAACAAGACGTGCGGTCAGGGAACCATGGTAAGGTTACTTCCTTTTGCACAATCAAGTATACCAGTTGCAGATAGAGGTTCTGACCCTGCATTATGGCTGCACCTCTCCTTAAAAGAGGCATCCGTTACAGAGTCTGTGGGCATGTATGCAAAGAGCTGGCCTGCCTAAAAGGAGCAGCAAGGCAGTACAGGTCGTTCTCCTTTAGCCGTTTTATACGATGGCCCACGACCCTCAACAGCCACAACAGCATGAAACACCACATATGCCATCCTTTTGCACAATAGAGTACAGGTATGGCATTGATTTGCGTAACCCGGAAATAATTTAGAGGAACCGGGAATATTGAACAAAAAACGTGCTTGGACACCCAGTACAGGTCATTCTCCTTCCGCCTTTGCAGACGAGGGTCCAGGACCCTCCACAGACACAACAGCAGGAATCACCACCTATGCCATCCTTTTGAACAATAGAGTACAGGTATGGCATCGATTTTAGGAACACGGAGATCATTTTTAGGAACCGGGAAATTTAAAAAGAAACATGATTGGACACCCAGTACACGTCGTTCTCCTTCAGCCTTTTTATAAGAGGGTCCCGGACCTTCAACAGAAACAACAGCAGGAAAGAGCACATATGCCATCCTTTTGAACAATAGAGTACAGGTATGGCATTGATTTTAGGAACACAGAGATAATTTTTAGGAACCGGGAAATTGAACAAAAAACCATGCTTGGACACCCAGTACATGTCGTTCTCCTTCAGCCTTTTTATAAGAGGATCCAGGACCCTCAACAGAAACAACAGCAGGAAAGAGGACATATGCCATCCTTTTGAACAATAGAGTACAGGTACGGCATTTATTTTAGAGACCCGGAGATAATTTTTAGGAACCGGGAAATTGAACAAAAAAAATGATTGGACACCCATTACACGTCGTTCTCCTTCAGCCTTTTTATAAGAGGCTCCAGGACCCTCAACAGAAACAACAGCAGGAAAGAGGACATATGCCATCCTTTTGAACAATAGAGTACAGGTACGGCATTGATTTTAGAAACCCAGAGATAATTTTTAGGAACCGGGAAATTAAACAAAAAAATTATTGGACACCCAGTACACGTCGTTCTCCTTCAGCCTTTTAATAAGAGGGTCCAGGACCCTCAACAGAAACAACAGCAGGAAAGAGGACATATGCCATCCTTTTGAACAATAGAGTACAGGTACGGCATTGATTTTAGAAACCCAGAGATAATTTTTAGGAAACCAGGAAATTGAACAAAAAAAATGATTGGACACCCAGTACACTTCGTTCTCCTTCAGCCTTTTTATAAGAGGGTCCAGGACCTTCAACAGAAACAACAGCAGGAAAGAGGACATATGGCATCCTTTTGAACAATAGAGTACAGGTACGGCACTGATTTTAGAAACCCGGAGATAATTTTTAGGAACCGGGAAATTGAACAAAAAAAATGATTGGACACCCAGTACACTTCGTTCTCCTTCAGCCTTTTTATAAGAGGCTCCAGGACCCTCAACAGAAACAACAGCAGAAAAGAGGACATATGGCATCCTTTTGAACAATAGAGTACAGGTACGGCATTGATTTTAGAAACTCGGAGATAATTTTTAGGAACCGGGAAATTGAACAAAAAAAATGAATGGACACCCAGTACACTTTGTTCTCCTTCAGCCTTTTTATAAGAGGCTCCAGGACCCTCAACAGAAACAACAGCAGGAAAGAGGACATATGGCATCCTTTTGAACAATAGAGTACAGGTACGGCATTGATTTTAGAAACCCGGAGATAATTTTTAGGAACCAGGAAATTGAACAAAAAAAATGATTGGACACCCAGTACACTTCGTTCTCCTTCAGCCTTTTTATAAGAGGGTCCAGGACCCTCAACAGAAACAACAGCAGGAAAGAGGACATATGGCATCCTTTTGAACAATAGAGTACAGGTACGGCATTGATTTTAGAAACCCGGAGATAATTTTTAGGAACCGGGAAATTGAACAAAAAAAATGATTGGACACCCAGTACACTTCGTTCTCCTTCAGCCTTTTTATAAGAGGGTCCAGGACCCTCAACAGAAACAACAGCAGGAAAGAGGACATATGGCATCCTTTTGAACAATGGAGTACAGGTACTGCATTGATTTTAGAAACCCGGAGATAATTTTTAGGAACCGGGAAATTGAACAAAAAAAATGATTGGACACCCAGTACACTTCGTTCTCCTTCAGCCTTTTTATAAGAGGGTCCAGGACCCTCAACAGAAACAACAGCAGGAAAGAGGACATATGCCATTATTTTGAACAATAGAGTACAGGTACGGCATTGATTTTAGAACCCGGAGATAATTTTTAGGAACCGGGAAATTGAACAAAAAAAATGATTGGGCACCCAGTACACTTCGTTCTCCTTCAGCCTTTTTATAAGAGGCTCCAGGACCCTCAAAAGAAACAACAGCAGGAAAGAGGACATATGGCATCCTTTTGAGCAATAGAGTACAGGTACGGCATTGATTTTAGAAACCCGGAGATAATTTTTAGGAACCGGGAAATTGAACAAAAAACCATGCTTGGACACCCAGTACAGTACAAATCGTTCTCCTTCAGCCTTTTTATAAGAGGGTCAAGGACCCTCAACAGAAACAACAGCAGGAAACACCACATATGCCATCCTTTTGCACAATAGAGTACAGGTATGGCATCCATTTTAGAAACCCGGAGATAATTTTTAGGAACCGGGAGATGGAAAAAGATGCTTGGACGACCAGTACACTTTGTTCTCCTTCAGCCTTTTTAGACGAGGGTCCCGGACCCTCAACAGAAACAACAGCATGAAACACCACATATGCCACCCTTTTGCACAATCGAGTACAGGTATGGCATTGATTTGAGGAACCCGGAGATAATTTTTAGGAACCGGGAAATTGAACAAAAAAAATGATTGGACACCCATTACACGTTGTTCTCCTTCAGCCTTTTTATAAGACACTCCAGGACCCTCAACAGAATCAACAGCAGGAAAGAGGACATATGCCATCCTTTTGAACAATAGAGTACAGGTACGGCATTGATTTTCGAAACCCGGAGATAATTTTTAGGAACCGGGAAATTGAACAAAAAAAATGATTGGACACCCAGTACACGTCGTTCTCCTTCAGCCTTTTTATAAGAGGCTCCAGGACCCTCAACAGAAACAACAACAGGAAAGAGGACATATGGCATCCTTTTGAACAATAGAGTACAGGTACGGCATTGATTTTAGAAACCCGGAGATAATTTTTAGGAACCGGGAAATTTAACAAAAAAAATGATTGGACACCCAGTACACTTCATTCTCCTTCAGCCTTTTTATAAGAGGGTCCAGGACCCTCAACAGAAACAACAGCAGGAAAGAGGACATATGGCATCCTTTTGAACAATAGAGTACAGGTACGGCATTAATTTTAGAAACCCGGAGATAATTTTTAGGAACCGGGTAATTGTACAAAGAAAATTATTGGACACCCAGTACACTTCGTTCTCCTTCAGCCTTTTTATAAGAGGCTCCAGGACCCTCAACAGAAACAACAGCAGGAAAGAGGACATATGGCATCCTTTTGAACAATAGAGTACAGGTACGGCATTGATTTTAGAAACTCAGAGATCATTTTTAGGAACCGGGAAATTGAACAAAAAAAATGATTGGACATCCAGTACACTTCGTTCTGCTTCAGCCTTTTTATAAGAGGGTCCAGGACCCTCAACAGAAACAACAGCAGGAAAGAGGACATATGCCATTCTTTTGAACAATAGAGTACAGGTGCGGCATTGATTTTAGAAACCTGGAGATAATTTTTAGGAACCGGGAAATTGAACAAAAAACCATGCTTGGACACCCAGTACAGTACAGGTCGTTCTCCTTCAGCCTTTTTATAAGAGGGTCCAGGACCCTCAACAGAAACAACAGCAGGAAACACCACATATGCCATCCTTTTGTACAATCAAGTACAGGTATGGCATTGATTTGCGTAACCCGTAGATAATTTAGAGGAACCGGGAATATTGAACAAAAAATGTGCTTGGACACCCAGTACAGGTCGTTCTCCTTCAGCCTTTTTATAAGATGACCCATGACCCTCAACAGAAACAACAGCAGGAAAGAGGACATATGCCATCCTTTTGAACAATAGAGTACAGGTACGGCATCCATTTTAGAAACCCGGAGATAATTTTTAGGAACCGGGAGCTGGAAAAAGATGCTTGGACAACCAGTACACTTTGTTCTCCTTCAGCCTTTTTAGACGAGGGTCCCGGACCCTCAACAGAAACAACAGTATGAAACACCACATATGCCACCCTTTTGCACAATCACGTACAGGTATGGCATTGATTTGAGGAACCCGGAGATAATTTAGAGGAACCGGGAATATTGAACAAAAAAAATGATTGGACACCCAGTACACTTCGTTCTCCTTTAGCCTTTTTAGATGAGGGTCCTGGACCCTTAACAGAAACAACAGCATGAAACACCACATATGCCACCCTTTTGCACAATCAAGTACAGGTATGGCATTGATTTGCGTAACCCGTAGATAATTTAGAGGAACCGGGAATATTGAACAAAAAATGTGCTTGGACACCCAGTACAGGTCGTTCTCCTTCAGCCTTTTTATAAGATGACCCATGACCCTCAACAGGCACAACAGCATGAAACACCACATATGCCACCCTTTTGCACAATCGAGTACAGGTATGGCATTGATTTGAGGAACCCGGAGATAATTTAGAGGAACCGGGAATATTGAAAAAAAACGTGCTTGGACACCCAGTACAGGTCGTTCTCCTTCAGCCTTTTTATAAGATGGCTCACGACCCTCAACAGGCACAACAGCATGAAACACCACATATGCCATCCTTTTGCACAATCGAGTACAGGTATGGCATTGATTTGAGGAACCCGGAGATAATTTAGAGGAACCGGGAATATTGAACAAATAATGTGCTTGGACACCCAGTACAGGTCGTTCTCCTTCAGCCTTTTTATACGATGGGCCACGACCCTCAACAGGCACAACAGCATGAAACACCACATATGCCATCCTTTTGCGCAATAGAGTACGGGTATGGCATAGAAGGAACCCGGAGATAATTTAGAGGAACCTAGAGACGGATAAAGATGTTTGGTCGGTCCTCCTCCTTCAAATTTGGGGCACTGCGCGTGCAATCTACTGTGCCACCAGATATGAGTGGTGTGTTAAGTAGTACTATTCTTAACAGTTTAATCACTGTTATGTTTGGGGTTTTTTTGCTTTGAGTTTTGTAGCCACAGTGCAGCAGCAGAGGCCAGAAAAAATAGGCATGTACAAATGCCTGAAAAATTCGGTATTGTTGCAGCCACTGCTGTAGCAGCGGCCAGAAAAATTGATGTTTGTAAAACAGTTAGAAAGTGCCCTAAAACCTTGCGGCTTGAACACTAGTTGTTGGCGGATAAGTCACGCAAGTCATCCTGCATTATAAGAAAAAAAAAGCCAGCGTGTGTACCATTTGTAGCCCAAGGCAGCTCATCTCATCATTAGGCCTTTTTTACTCAAATGTATCGCCCAATGTCAGTCCCTTCGGGATCCATCCCTCATTCATTTTAATAAAGGTGAGATAGTCAAGACTTTTTTGACCTAGGCGACTTCTCTTCTCAGTGACAAAACCTCCTGCTGCACTGAAGGTCCTTTCGGACAGGACACTTGAAGCGGGGCAGGCCAGAAGTTCAATTGCAAATTGGGATAGCTCAGGCCACAAGTCAAGCCTGCACACCCAGTAGTCAAGGGGTCCATCGCTCCTCAGAGTGTCGAGATCCGCAGTTAATGCTAGGTAGTCTGCTACCTGTCGGTTGAGTCTTTCTCTGAGGCTGGATCCCGAAAGGCTCTGGCGATGCATAGGAGTTAAAAAGGTCCGCATGTCCTCCATCAACAACACATCAGGAAAGCGTCCTGTCCTTGCTGCCGTGGTCGTGGGAGGAGGAGGATTACTTTCATCTCTTCCCCTGTTAGATTCCCGTTGTGCTGTGACATCACCCTTATACGCTGTGTAAAGCATAGTTTTTAATTTATTTTTAAAATGCTCCATCCTTTCCGACTTGCGGGAATTTGGTATAATTTCAGGCACTTTATGCTTATACCGGGGGTCTAGTAGCGTGGACACCCAGTACAGGTCGTTCTCCTTCAGCTTTTTTATACGAGGGTCCCTCAACAGGCACGACAGCATGAAAGACCCCATTTGCACAAGGTTGGATGCAGAGCTAATCATGTCCCGTTCCTCATCCTCACTGATGTCACTGAGGGTATCTTCTTCCCCCCAGCCACGTACAACACCACGGGTACCTGAGAGGTGACAACAACGAGCACCCTGGGATGCCTGTTGTGCTTGGTCTTCCTCCTCCTCCTCAAAGCCACATTCCTCCTCTTACTCCTCTTCCTCACAATCCTCTTCCTGCGTTGCCGCAGGTCCAGCAAGCGATGCTGATAAGGCTGTTTGTGGTGGTGATGGACACCACAACTCTTCCTCTTCACGCTCATCTACGGCCTGATCCAGCACTCTTCTCAGGGCACGCTCTAGGAAGAAAACAAATGGTATGATGTCGTTGATGGTGCCTTCGGTGCGACTGACAAGGTTTGTCACCTCCTCAAAAGGACGCATGAGCCTACAGGCATTGCGCATGAGCGTCCAGTAATTTGGCAAAAAAAATCCCCAGCTCCCCAGAGGCTGTCCTAGCACCCCGGTCATACAAATACTCATTAACAACTTTTTCTTGTTGGAGCAGGCAGTCGAACATTAGGAGTGTTGAATTCCACCGTGTCGGGCTGTCGCAAATCAAGCGCCTCACTGGCAGGTTGTTTCGACGCTGGATATCGGACAAGTGCGCCATGGCTGTGTAGGAACGCCTGAAATGGCCACACACCTTCCTGGCCTGCCTCAGGACGTCCTGTAAGCCTGGGTACTTATGCACAAAGCGTTGTACAATCAGATTACACACATGTGCCATGCACGGCACATGTGTCAACTTGCCCAATTTCAATGCTGCCACCAAATTACTTCCATTGTCAGAAACAACCTTGCCAATCTCCAGTTGGTGCGGAGTCAGCCACTGATCCACCTGTGCGTTCAGGGCGGTCAGGAGTGCTGTTGCGGTGTGACTCTCCGCTTTCAGGCAAGTCAACCCCAAGACAGCGTGACACTGCCGTATCCGGGATGTGGAATAGTACCTGGGGAGCTGGGGGGGTGCCATTGATGTGGAGCAAGACGCAGAAGCAGAAGAGGACTCAGCCGAGGAAGAGGTTATGGAAGAGGATGGAGTAGGAGGAGTAGAGGAGGTAGCAGCAGGCCTGCCTGCAAGTCGTGGCGGTGTCACCAACTCTTCTGCATAGCCACGCATTCCATGCTTGTCAGACGTCAGCAGGTATACCCAATGCGCAGTGTAGGTGATATACCTCCCCTGACCATGCTTTGCAGACCAGCTATCCGTGGTCATATGGACCCTTGCCCCAACGCTGTGTGCCAGACATGCCATTGCTTCCTTTCGCACAACAGAGTACAGGTTTGGGATTGCCTTTTGTGAAAATAAATTTCTGCCAGGTACCTTCCACTGCGGTGTCCCAATAGATACAAATTTTTTTAAAGTTTCAGACTCCACCAGCTTGTATGGTAAAAGCTGGCAGGCTAAGAGTTCAGACAAGCCAGCTGTCAGACGCCGGGCAAGGGGGTGACTTTGAGAAATTGGCTTCTTACGCTCAAACATGTCCTTGACAGACACCTGACTGTGGGCAGATGACCAGGAACTGCTACGTAAGAGAGACTCAGTGGAGGATGGTTGAGAGGGGGCAAGGAGGACAGCAGTGGTTGACGTGGCTGAATATGCTGGAGCAGGAGGGCGGCTTTGAGTTTGTGTGCTGCTTCTACTCATGTGTTCTTCCCATCGGCGTTTGTGATGTGAGACCATGTGCCTTCGCAAAGCAGTTGTACCTAGGTGGGTGTTGGACTTCCCACGACTCAGTTTCTTTTGGCACAGGTTGCAAATGGCATCGCTGTTGTCAGAGGCAGACACACCAAACCAATGCCACACTGCTGAGCTCTGCGATGACGGCATTCTGGTGGTGGCAACAGCATGCGTTGATGGTCGTTGGCGTGCTGTCTGGCTGACCCCGGGTGCCGATGCATGCTGTCTGACTGTGCCACTAGCTCCTTGCGACGACCTCCCCCTGCTTCCAACTCGTCTCCTCCTCTCTGTATCCCCATCTGAACTTTCCCCCTCTTCTTCTTCTCTTCTAGCAGGCACCCACGTGACATCCACTGACACATCATCATCAACCGCTTCACTTGTATCTGACACATCAAGAAAGGAAGCAGCAGCGGGTACAACATCATCATCATCATCACACCGTACCTCCATGTCTGTAATGCGGCCTAACTGAGACATATCACTGTTATCTACATCCTCTGTCAATGATGGTTGCGCATCACTCATTTCTTCCAACTGATGTGTCAATAACTCCTGTGACAGATCAAGTGAAGCGGCTGTGGTGCTAGTGTTGGTGGTGGCGACAGGCGGGCGAGTGGCACTGGTCACTTGAGAGATGCCCAAAGCACAGCTGGACGTAGATGGTGCGTCAAGGTTAGGAGGACTAGGAGCGGAAGCTGTAGAAGATTGGGTGTCCTGTGTTAGCCATTCAACTAGGTCCTCCTCAGAACTTTTTGCGTCCCCCCTGGCACCCGGCGTCTGAACAATGTGCATATTTGTAGAGTCTAAAGGAATCACAGCACCACGACCACGACGGAACCTGCGGGGTGGCCTGCCTCTGCCTGTCATTTTTTTTAAAATGTACACTTACAATACTATTAAACAAATTATGAGTGGTGAAACTGGGCAAGTGGGCACAGTATACGCTGTGAGCCTGACAACAAAAAAAAGACTGATGTTTCAAAGTCAAAAATGTTTATTTTTTAAATATTAAAAGTACTGTGACAACAAATATGATTGGTGGCACTAGTTGGCAAGTGGGCCTGTATGGCACACACGCTGGGAGGAAGGCAACTGCAATTAGATTACACTAGCTGAGTCATGCTTCTTAGTCCATTTAAAAAAAAAAAAAAAAAAAAACCATAATTTATGCTTACCTGATAAATTCCTTTCTCCTGTAGTGTGATCAGTCCACGGGTCATCATTACTTCTGGGATATTGCTCCTCCCCAACAGGAAGTGCAAGAGGATTCACCCAGCAGAGCTGCTATATAGCTCCTCCCCTCTACGTCACCTCCAGTCATTCGACCAAGGACCAACGAGAAAGGAGAAGCCAAAGGGTGTAGTGGTGACTGGAGTATAATTTAAAAAATATTTACCTGCCGTAAAAAACAGGGCGGGCCGTGGACTGATCACACTACAGGAGAAAGGAATTTATCAGGTAAGCATAAATTATGTTTTCTCCTGTTAAGTGTGATCAGTCCACGGGTCATCATTACTTCTGGGATACCAATACCAAAGCAAAAGTACACGGATGACGGGAGGGACAGGCAGGCTCTTTATACAGAAGGAACCACTGCCTGAAGAACCTTTCTCCCAAAAATAGCCTCCGAAGAAGCAAAAGTGTCAAATTTGTAAAATTTGGAAAAAGTATGAAGCGAAGACCAAGTTGCAGCCTTGCAAATCTGTTCAACAGAGGCCTCATTCTTAAAGGCCCAAGTGGAAGCCACAGCTCTAGTGGAATGAGCTGTAATTCTTTCAGGAGGCTGCTGTCCAGCAGTCTCATAAGCTAAACGTATTATGCTACGAAGCCAAAAAGAGAGAGAGAGGTAGCAGAAGCTTTTTGACCTCTCCTCTGACCAGAGTAAACGACAAACAGGGAAGACGTTTGTCGAAAATCTTTAGTTGCCTGTAAATAAAATTTTAGGGCACGAACTATGTCCAGATTGTGCAGAAGTCGTTCCTTCCTTGAAGAAGGATTTGGACACAAGGATGGAACAACAATCTCTTGATTGATATTCCTGTTAGTGACTACCTTAGGTAAGAACCCAGGTTTAGTACGCAGAACTACCTTATCCGAGTGAAAAATCAAATAAGGAGAATCACAATGTAAGGCTGATAACTCAGAGACTCTTCGAGCCGAGGAAATAGCCATTAAAAATAGAACTTTCCAAGATAACAACTTTATATCAATGGAATGAAGGGGTTCAAACGGAACGCCCTGTAAAACGTTAAGAACAAGGTTTAAACTCCATGGCGGAGCAACAGTTTTAAACACAGGCTTAATCCTGGCCAAAGCCTGACAAAAAGCCTGAACGTCTGGAACTTCTGACAGACGTTTGTGCAACAGAATGGACAGAGCTGAGATCTGTCCCTTTAAGGAACTAGCGGATAAACCCTTTTCTAAACCTTCTTGTAGAAAAGACAATATCCTAGGAATCCTAACCTTACTCCAAGAGTAACCCTTGGATTCGCACCAATATAGGTATTTACGCCATATTTTATGGTAAATCTTTCTGGTAACAGGCTTCCTAGCCTGTATTAAGGTATCAATAACTGACTCAGAAAAACCACGTTTTGATAAAATCAAGCGTTCAATTTCCAAGCAGTCAGCTTCAGAGAAGTTAGATTTTGATGTTTGAAAGGACCCTGTATCAGAAGGTCCTGTTTCAGAGGTAGAGACCAAGGTGGACAGGATGACATGTCCACCAGATCTGCATACCAAGTCCTGCGTGGCCATGCAGGCGCTATTAGAATCACTGATGCTCTCTCCTGTTTGATTCTGGCAATCAATCGAGGAAGCATCGGGAAGGGTGGAAGCACATAAGCCATCCTGAAGGTCCAAGGTGCTGTCAAGGCATCTATCAGGACCGCTCCCGGATCCCTGGATCTGGACCCGTAACGAGGAAGCTTGGCGTTCTGTCGAGACGCCATGAGATCTATCTCTGGTTTGCCCCAAAGTCGAAGTATTTGGGCAAAGACCTCCGGATGAAGTTCCCACTCCCCCGGATGAAAAGTCTGACGACTTAAAAAATCCGCCTCCCAGTTCTCCACTCCCGGGATGTGGATTGCTGACAGGTGGCAAGAGTGAGACTCTGCCCAGCGAATTATCTTTGATACTTCCATCATTGCTAGGGAGCTTCTTGTCCCTCCCTGATGGTTGATGTAGGCTACAGTCGTGATGTTGTCCGACTGAAACCTGATGAACCCCCGAGTTGTCAACTGGGGCCAAGCCAGAAGGGCATTGAGAACTGCTCTCAATTCCAGAATGTTTATTGGTAGGAGACTCTCCTCCTGATTCCATTGTCCCTGAGCCTTCAGAGAATTCCAGACGGCGCCCCAACCTAGTAGGCTGGCGTCTGTTGTTACAATTGTCCAGTCTGGCCTGCTGAATGGCATCCCCCTGGACAGATGTGGCCGAGAAAGCCACCATAGAAGAGAATTTCTGGTCTCTTGATCCAGATTCAGAGAAGGGGACAAGTCTGAGTAATCCCCATTCCACTGACTTAGCATGCACAATTGCAGCGGTCTGAGGTGTAGGCGTGCAAAGGGTACTATGTCCATTGCCGCTACCATTAAGCCGATTACCTCCATGCATTGAGCCACTGACGGGTGTTGAATGGAATGAAGGACACGGCATGCACTTTGAAGTTTTGTTAACCTGTCTTCTGTCAGGTAAATTTTCATTTCTACAGAATCTATAAGAGTCCCCAGGAAGGGAACTCTTGTGAGTGGAAAGAGAGAACTCTTCTTTTCGTTCACCTTCCATCCATGCGACCTTAGAAATGCCAGTACTAACTCTGTATGAGACTTGGCAGTTTGAAAGCTTGAAGCTTGTATCAGAATGTCGTCTAGGTACGGAGCTACCGAAATTCCTCGCGGTCTTAGTACCGCCAGAAGAGCACCCAGAACCTTTGTGAAGATTCTTGGAGCCGTAGCCAATCCGAATGGAAGAGCTACAAACTGGTAATGCCTGTCTAGAAAGGCAAACCTTAGATACCGGTAATGATCTTTGTGGATCGGTATGTGAAGGTAAGCATCTTTTAAATCCACTGTGGTCATGTACTGACCCTTTTGGATCATGGGTAAGATTGTCCGAATAGTCTCCATTTTGAACGATGGAACTCTTAGGAATTTGTTTAGGATCTTTAAATCCAGGATTGGCCTGAAAGTTCCCTCTTTTTTGGGAACCACAAACAGATTTGAGTAAAACCCTTGTCCCTGTTCCGACCGTGGAACTGGATGGATTACTCCCATTAATAAAAGCTCTTGTACGCAGCGTAGAAACGCCTCTTTCTTTATTTGGTTTGTTGACAACCTTGACAGATGAAATCTCTCTCTTGGGGGAGAGTATTTGAAGTCCAGAAGGTATCCCTGAGATATTATCTCTAGCGCCCAGGGATCCTGGACATCTCTTGCCCAAGCCTGGGCGAAGAAAGAAAGTCTGCCCCCCACTAGATCCGTTCCTGGATCGGGGGCCCTCAATTCATGCTGTTTTAGGGGCAGCAGCAGGTTTCCTGGCCTGCTTGCCCTTGTTCCAGGACTGGTTAGGTCTCCAGCCTTGTCTGTAGCGAGCAACAGATCCTTCTTGTTTTGGAGCAGAGGAAGTTGATGCTGCTCCTGCTTTGAAATTCCGAAAGGAACGAAAATTAGACTGTCTAGCCTTAGGTTTGGCTCTGTCTTGAGGCAGGGCATGGCCTTTACCTCCTGTAATGTCAGCGATAATTTCTTTCAATCCGGGCCCGAATAAGGTCTGCCCTTTGAAAGGTATATTAAGTAATTTAGACTTAGAAGTAACGTCAGCTGACCAGGATTTTAGCCACAGTGCTCTGCGCGCCTGAATGGCGAATCCTGAATTCTTAGCCGTAAGCTTAGTTAAATGTACTATGGCATCTGAAATAAATGAGTTAGCTAACTTAAGAGCTTTAAGCTTGTGTGTAATCTCATCTAATGGAGCTGATTCAAGTGTCTCTTCCAGAGACTCAAACCAAAATGCTGCTGCAGCCGTGACAGGCGCAATGCATGCAAGGGGTTGCAATATAAAACCTTGTTGAACAAACATTTTCTTAAGGTAACCCTCTAACTTTTTATCCATTGGATCTGAAAAGGCACAGCTATCCTCCACCGGGATAGTGGTACGCTTAGCTAAAGTAGAAACTGCTCCCTCCACCTTAGGGACCGTTTGCCATAAGTCCCGTGTGGTGGTGTCTATTGGAAACATCTTTCTAAATATCGGAGGGGGTGAGAACGGCACACCGGGTCTATCCCACTCCTTAGTAACAATTTCAGTAAGTCTCTTAGGTATAGGAAAAACGTCAGTACTCGACGGTACCGCAAAATATTTATCCAACCTACACATTTTCTCTGGTATTGCAACTGTGTTACAATCATTCAGAGCCGCTAACACCTCCCCTAGTAATACACGGAGGTTTTCCAGCTTAAATTTAAAATTTGAAATAGCTGAATCCAATCTGTTTGGATCAGAACCGTCAGCCGCAGAATGAAGCTCTCCGTCCTCATGTTCTGCAAGTTGTGACGCAGTATCTGACATGGCCCTAACATTATCAGCGCACTCTGTTCTCATCCCAGAGTGATCACGCTTACCTCTTAGTTCTGGTAATTTAGCCAAAACTTCAGTCATAACAGTAGCCATATCCTGTAATGTGATTTGTAATGGCCGCCCAGATGTACTCGGCGCCACAATATCACGCACCTCCCGAGCGGGAGATGCAGGTACTGACACGTGAGGCGAGTTAGTCGGCATAACTCTCCCCTCGTTGTTTGGTGAAATGTGTTCAATTTGTACAGATTGACTCTTATTTAAAGTAGCATCAATGCAGTTAGTACATAAATTTCTATTGGGCTCCACTTTGGCATTAGCACATATAGCACAGATGTCTTCCTCTGAATCAGACATGTTTAACACACTAGCAAATAAACTAGCAACTTGGAAATACTTTTGAAGTAATTTACTATAATAAGAAAACGTACTGTGCCTATAAGAAGCACAGAAAGGGTTATGACAGTTGAAAGTTAATAAACTGAAAGGTTATAGCATCAAATCTTTGTAAAAAACACAATTTTAGCAAAGGCTTGTTCCCATTAGCAAAGGATAACTAACCCTGACAGCAGAAAAAAAGTTACAGAAATAAACGTTTTTTATCACAGTCAACTACAATCTCACAGCTCTGCTGTGAGTGATTACCTCCCTCAAAACGAGTTTTGAAGACCCCTGAGTTCTGTAGAGATGAACCGGATCATGCAGGAAGTACAGTGAGCTTCTGACTGAATTTTTTGATGCGTAGCAAAAGCGCCAAAAACGGCCCCTCCCCCTCACACACAACAGTGAGAGAGATCAGTAAACTGTCATAAATTAAATAAAACAACTGCCAAGTGGAAAAAAATAGTGCCCAAAATATTTTATTCACCCAGTACCTCAGAAAATGAAACGATTTTACATGCCAGCAAAAAACGTTTAACATAAATTAAGTGTTATTAAAAAGCCTGTTGCTAGTCCCTGCAAATTAGGCTAAAGTCTTATGCACACAGTATAATTCCAGTGAAGTGCCATTCCCCAGAATACTGAAGTGTAAAATATACATACATGACAGCCTGATACCAGTTGCTGCTACTGCATTTAAGGCTGAGTTTATATTATATCGGTATGGCAGAATTTTCTCATCAATTCCATTGTCAGAAAATAATAAGCTGCTACATACCTCTTTGCAGATTAATCTGCCCGCTGTCCCCTGATCTGAAGTTTACCTCTCCTCAGATGGCCGAGAAACAGCAATATGATCTTAACTACGCCGGCTAAAATCATAGTAAAAACTCAGGTAGATTCTTCTTCAAATTCTACCAGAGAAGGAATAACACACTCCGGTGCTATTATAAAATAACAAACTTTTGATTGAAGGTATAAAACTAAGTATAATCACCATAGTCCTCTCACACATCCTGTCTAGTCGTTGGGTGCAAGAGAATGACTGGAGGTGACGTAGAGGGGAGGAGCTATATAGCAGCTCTGCTGGGTGAATCCTCTTGCACTTCCTGTTGGGGAGGAGCAATATCCCAGAAGTAATGATGACCCGTGGACTGATCACACTTAACAGGAGAAATTGACAATACTGTTAGAACAAATATGATTGGTGGCACTAGTTGGAAATGGCAAGTGGGCCTGGCACACACGCTGGCAGGCAGGCAACTGCAATTTAATGGCACTAGGAGACTGATGATTCACAGTCAAAAAAGTTATGATTTAAAATATTTTCAATACTGTTACAACAAATATGATTGGTGGCAGTAGTTGGCTAGTGGGCCTGGCACACACGCTGGCAGGCAGGAGGAAACTGCAATTCAATAGCACTAGCAGACTGATGATTCACAGTCTAAGAATTTTTTATTTTAAATATTTTCAATACTGTTAGAACTAATATGATTGATGTAACTAGTTGGCAAGTGGGCCTGGCACACACGCTGGCAGGCAGGCAACTGCAATTCAATGGCACTAGGAGACTGATGATTCACAGTCAAAAAAGTTATGATTTAAAATATTTTCAATACTGTTACAACAAATATGATTGGTGGCAGTAGTTGGCTAGTGGGCCTGGCACACACGCTGGCAGGCAGGAGGAAACTGCAATTCAATGGCACTAGCAGACTGATGATTCACAGTCTAAGAATTTTTTATTTTAAATATTTACAATACTGTTACAAAGAAACATAATTTATGCTTACCTGATAAATTTATTTCTCTTGTAGTGTATCCAGTCCACGGATCATCCATTACTTATGGGATATTAACTCCTCCCCAACAGGAAGTGCAAGAGGATTCACCCAGCAGAGCTGCTATATAGCTCCTCCCCTAACTGCCATTACCAGTCATTCGACCGAAAACATGCAGAGAAAGGAAAACCATAGGGTGCAGTAGTGACTGTAGTTTAATGGAAAAATTACCTGCCTTAAAGTGACAGGGCGGGCCGTGGACTGGATACACTATAAGAGAAATAAATTTATCAGGTAAGCATAAATTATGTTTTCTCTTGTTAAGTGTATCCAGTCCACGGATCATCCATTACTTATGGGATACCAATACCAAAGCTAAAGTACACGGATGACGGGAGGGACAGGCAGGCTCTTTATACGGAAGGAACCACTGCCTGAAGAACCTTTCTCCCAAAAACAGCCTCCGAAGAAGCAAAAGTGTCAAATTTGTAAAATTTGGAAAAAGTATGAAGAGAAGACCAAGTTGCAGCCTTGCAAATCTGTTCAACAGAAGCCTCATTCTTAAAGGCCCAAGTGGAAGCCACAGCTCTAGTAGAATGTGCTGTAATTCTTTCAGGAGGCTGCTGTCCAGCAGTCTCATAGGCTAACCGTATTATGCTACGAAGCCAAAAGGAGAGAGAGGTAGCCGAAGCTTTTTGACCTCTCCTCTGACCAGAATAAACGACAAACAGGGAAGACGTTTGTCGAAAATCCTTAGTTGCCTGTAGATAAAATTTCAGGGCACGGACTACATCTAGATTGTGTAGCAGACGTTCCTTTTTCGAAGAAGGATTAGGACACAAGATGGAACCACAATCTCTTGATTGATATTCCTGTTAGTGACCACCTTAGGTAGGAACCCAGGTTTAGTACGCAGAACTACCTTGTCTGAATGAAAAATCAGATAAGGAGAATCACAATGTAAGGCAGATAACTCAGAGACTCTTCGAGCCGAGGAAATCGCCATTAAAAACAGAACTTTCCAAGATAACAACTTGATATCAATGGAATGAAGGGGTTCAAACGGAACCCCCTGTAAAACATTAAGAACTAAGTTCAAACTCCATGGTGGAGCAACAGTTTTAAACACAGGCTTGATCCTAGCTAAAGCCTGACAAAAAGCTTGAACGTCCGGAACTTCTGACAGACGTTTGTGTAAAAGAATGGACAGAGCTGAAATCTGTCCCTTTAAGGAACTAGCGGATAAACCCTTTTCTAAACCTTCTTGTAGAAAAGACAATATCCTCGGAATCCTAACCTTACTCCATGAGTAACTCTTGGATTCGCACCAATATAAGTATTTGCGCCATATCTTATGGTAAATCTTTCTGGTAACAGGCTTCCTAGCCTGTATTAAGGTATCAATAACTGACTCAGAAAAAACACGTTTTGATAAAATCAAGCGTTCAATTTCCAAGCAGTCAGCTTCAGAGAAATTAGATTTTGATGTTTGAAGGGACCCTGGATCAGAAGGTCCTGTTTCAGAGGTAGCGACCAAGGTGGACAGGATGACATGTCCACTAGATCTGCATACCAAGTCCTGCGTGGCCATGCAGGCGCTATTAGAATCACTGATGCTCTCTCCTGTTTGATTCTGGCAATCAATCGAGGAAGCATCGGGAAGGGTGGAAACACATAAGCCATCCCGAAGGTCCAAGGTGCTGTCAAAGCATCTATCAGAACCGCTCCCGGATCCCTGGATCTGGACCCGTAACGAGGAAGCTTGGCGTTCTGTCGAGACGCCATGAGATCTATCTCTGGTTTGCCCCAACGTCGAAGTATTTGGGCAAAGACCTCCGGATGAAGTTCCCACTCCCCCGGATGAAAAGTCTGACGACTTAAGAAATCCGCCTCCCAGTTCTCCACTCCCGGGATGTGGATTGCTGACAGGTGGCAAGAGTGAGACTCTGCCCAGCGAATTATCTTTGATACTTCCATCATTGCTACTGAGCTTCTTGTCCCTCCCTGATGGTTGATGTAAGCTACAGTCGTGATGTTGTCCGACTGAAACCTGATGAACCCCCGAGTTGTTAACTGGGGCCAAGCCAGAAGGGCATTGAGAACTGCTCTCAATTCCAGAATGTTTATTGGTAGGAGACTCTCCTCCTGATTCCATTGTCCCTGAGCCTTCAGAGAATTCCAGACAGCGCCCCAACCTAGTAGGCTGGCGTCTGTTGTTACAATTGTCCAGTCCGGCCTGCTGAATGGCATCCCCCTGGACAGATGTGGCCGAGAAAGCCACCATAGAAGAGAATTTCTGGTCTCTTGATCCAGATTCAGAGTAGGGGACAAGTCTGAGAAATCCCCATTCCACTGACTTAGCATGCACAATTGCAGCGGTCTGAGATGTAGGCGTGCAAAGGGTACTATGTCCATTGCTGCTACCATTAAGCCGATCACCTCCATGCATTGAGCTACTGACGGGTGTTGAATGGAATGAAGGACACGGCATGCATTTTGAAGCTTTGTTAACCTGTCTTCTGTCAGGTAAATCTTCATTTCTACAGAATCTATAAGAGTCCCCAAGAAGGGAACTCTTGTGAGTGGAAAGAGAGAACTCTTCTTTTCGTTCACCTTCCATCCATGCGACCTTAGAAATGCCAGTACTAACTCTGTATGAGACTTGGCAGTTTGAAAGCTTGAAGCTTGTATCAGAATGTCGTCTAGGTACGGAGCTACCGCAATTCCTCGCGGTCTTAGTACCGCCAGAAGAGCACCCAGAACCTTTGTGAAGATTCTCGGAGCCGTAGCCAATCCGAATGGAAGAGCTACAAACTGGTAATGCCTGTCTAGAAAGGCAAACCTTAGATACCGGTAATGATCTTTGTGAATCGGTATGTGAAGGTAAGCATCCTTTAAATCCACTGTGGTCATGTACTGACCCTTTTGGATCATGGGTAAAATTGTCCGAATAGTCTCCATTTTGAACGATGGAACTCTTAGGAATTTGTTTAGGATCTTTAAATCCAGGATTGGCCTGAAAGTTCCCTCTTTTTTGGGAACCACAAACAGATTTGAGTAAAACCCTTGTCCCTGTTCCGACCGTGGAACTGGATGGATTACTCCCATTAATAAAAGCTCTTGTACGCAGCGTAGAAACGCCTCTTTCTTTATTTGGTTTGTTGACAACCTTGACAGATGAAATCTCTCTCTTGGGGGAGAGTATTTGAAGTCCAGAAGGTATCCCTGAGATATTATCTCTAGCGCCCAGGGATCCTGGACATCTCTTGCCCAAGCCTGGGCGAAGAGAGAAAGTCTGCCCCCCACTAGATCCGTTCCCGGATCGGGGGCCCTCAATTCATGCTGTTTTAGGGGCACCAGCAGGTTTCCTGGCCTGCTTGCCCTTGTTCCAGGACTGGTTAGGTCTCCAGCCTTGTCTGTAGCGAGCAACAGATCCTTCTTGTTTTGGAGCAGAGGAAGTTGATGCTGCTCCTGCTTTGAAATTCCGAAAGGAACGAAAATTAGATTGTCTAGCCTTAGGTTTGGCTCTGTCTTGAGGCAGGGCATGGCCTTTACCTCCTGTAATGTCAGCGATAATTTCTTTCAATCCGGGCCCGAATAAGGTCTGCCCTTTGAAAGGTATATTAAGAAATTTAGACTTAGAAGTAACGTCAGCTGACCTGGATTTTAGCCACAGTGCTCTGCGCGCCTGAATGGCGAATCCGGAATTCTTAGCCGTAAGCTTAGTTAAATGTACTACGGCATCTGAAATAAATGAGTTAGCTAACTTAAGAGCTTTAAGCCTGGGTGTAATCTCATCTAATGGAGCTGATTCAAGTGTCCCTTCCAGAGACTCAAACCAAAATGCTGCTGCAGCCGTGACAGGCGCAATGCATGCAAGGGGTTGCAATATAAAACCTTGTTGAACAAACATTTTCTTAAGGTAACCCTCTAACTTTTTATCCATTGGATCTGAAAAGGCACAGCTATCCTCCACCGGGATAGTGGTACGCTTAGCTAAAGTAGAAACTGCTCCCTCCACCTTAGGGATCGTTTGCCATAAGTCCCGTGTGGTGGTGTCTATTGGAAACATCTTTCTAAATATCGGAGGGGGTGAGAACGGCACACCGGGTCTATCCCACTCCTTAGTAACAATTTCAGTAAGTCTCTTAGGTATAGGAAAAACGTCAGTACTCGACGGTACCGCAAAATATTTATCCAACCTACACATTTTTTCTGGTATTGCAACTGTGTTACAATCATTCAGAGCCGCTAACACCTCCCCCTAGTAATACACGGAGGTTTTCCAGCTTAAATTTAAAATTTGAAATATCTGAATCCAATCTGTTTGGATCAGAACCGTCAGCCGCAGAATGAAGCTCTCCGTCCTCATGTTCTGCAAGTTGTGACGCAGTATCTGACATGGCCCTAACATTATCAGCGCACTCTGTTCTCACCCCAGAGTGATCACGCTTACCTCATAGTTCTGGTAATTTAGCCAAAACTTCAGTCATAACAGTAGCCATATCCTGTAATGTGATTTGTAATGGGCGCCCAGATGTACTCGGCGCCACAATATCACGCACCCCCCGAGCGGGAGATGCAGGTACTGACACGTGAGGCGAGTTAGTCGGCATAACTCTCCCCTCGTTGTTTGGTGAAATGTGTTCAATTTGTACAGATTGACTTTTATTTAAAGTAGCATCAATACAGTTAGTACATAAATTTCTATTGGGCTCCACTTTGGCATTAGCACATATAGCACAGATGTCTTCCTCTGAATCAGACATGTTTAACACACTAGCAAATAAACTAGCAACTTGGAAATACTTTTCAAGTAATTTACTATAATATGAAAACGTACTGTGCCTATAAGAAGCACAGAAAGAGTTATGACAGTTGAAAGTTAATAAACTGAAAGGTTATAGCATCAAATCTTTGTAAAAAACACAATTTTAGCAAAGGCTTGTTCCCATTAGCGAAGGATAACTAACCCTGATAGCAGAAAAAAAAGTTACAGAAATAAACGTTTTTTATCACAGTCAACTACAATCTCACAGCTCTGCTGTGAATGATTACCTCCCTCAAAACAAGTTTTGAAGACCCCTGAGTTCTGTAGAGATGAACCGGATCATGCAGGAAATACAATGAGCATCTGACTGAATTTTTTGACCTCCCCCTCACACACAACAGTGAGAGAGATCAGTAAACTGTCATAAATTAAATAAAACAACTGCCAAGTGGAAAAAATAATGCCCAAAACATTTTATTCACCCAGTACCTCAGAAAATGAAACGATTTTACATGCCAGCAAAAAACGTTTAACATAAATTAAGTGTTATTAAAGAGCCTGTTGCCAGTCCCTGCAAATTAGGCTAAAGTCTTATGCACACAGTATAATTCCAGTGAAGTGCCATTCCCCAGAATACTGAAGTGTAAAATATACATACATGACAGCCTGATACCAGTTGCTGCTACTGCATTTAAGGCTGAGTTTACATTATATCGGTATGGCAGAATTTTCTCATCAATTCCATTGTCAGAAAATAATAAGCTGCTACATACCTCTTTGCAGATTAATCTGCCCGCTGTCCCCTGATCTGAAGTTTACCTCTCCTCAGATGGCCGAGAAACAGCAATATGATCTTAACTACGCCGGCTAAAATCATAGTAAAAACTCAGGTAGATTCTTCTTCAAATTCTACCAGAGAAGGAATAACACACTCCGGTGCTATTATAAAATAACAAACTTTTGATTGAAGGTATAAAACTAAATATAATCACCATAGTCCTCTCACACATCCTATCTAGTCGTTGGGTGCAAGAGAATGACTGGTAATGGCAGTTAGGGGAGGAGCTATATAGCAGCTCTGCTGGGTGAATCCTCTTGCACTTCCTGTTGGGGAGGAGTTAATATCCCATAAGTAATGGATGATCCGTGGACTGGATACACTTAACAAGAGAAAAATTAGTTAGCTAACTTAAGAGCTTTAAGCTTGTGTGTAATCTCATCTAATGGAGCTGATTCAAGTGTCTCTTCCAGAGACTCAAACCAAAATGCTGCTGCAGCCGTGACAGGTGCAATGCATGCAAGGGGTTGCAATATAAAACCTTGTTGAACAAACATTTTCTTAAGGTAACCCTCTAACTTTTTATCCATTGGATCTGAAAAGGCACAGCTATCCTCCACCGGGATAGTGGTACGCTTAGCTAAAGTAGAAACTGCTCCCTCCACCTTAGGGACCGTTTGCCATAAGTCCCGTGTGGGGGTGTCTATTGGAAACATCTTTCTAAATATCGGAGGGGGTGAGAACGGCACACCGGGTCTATCCCACTCCTTAGCAACAATTTCAGTAAGTCTCTTAGGTATAGGAAAAACGTCAGTACTCGACGGTACCGCAAAATATTTATCCAACCTACACATTTTCTCTGGTATTGCAACTGTGTTACAATCATTCAGAGCCGCTAACACCTCCCCTAGTAATACACGGAGGTTTTCCAGCTTAAATTTAAAATTTGAAATATCTGAATCCAATCTGTTTGGATCAGAACCGTCAGCCGCAGAATGAAGCTCTCCGTCCTCATGTTCTGCAAGTTGTGACGCAGTATCTGACATGGCCCTAACATTATCAGCGCACTCTGTTCTCACCCCAGAGTGATCACGCTTACCTCTTAGTTCTGGTAATTTAGCCAAAACTTCAGTCATAACAGTAGCCATATCCTGTAATGTGATTTGTAATGGCCGCCCAGATGTACTCGGCGCCACAATATCACGCACCTCCCGAGCGGGAGATGCAGGTACTGACACGTGAGGCGAGTTAGTCGGCATAACTCTCCCCTCGTTGTTTGGTGAAATGTGTTCAATTTGTACAGATTGACTCTTATTTAAAGTAGCATCAATGCAGTTAGTACATAAATTTCTATTGGGCTCCACTTTGGCATTAGCACATATAGCACAGATGTCTTCCTCTGAATCAGACATGTTTAACACACTAGCAAATAAACTAGCAACTTGGAAATACTTTTCAAGTAATTTACTATAATAAGAAAACGTACTGTGCCTATAAGAAGCACAGAAAGAGTTATGACAGTTGAAAGTTAATAAACTGAAAGGTTATAGCATCAAATCTTTGTAAAAAACACAATTTTAGCAAAGGCTTGTTCCCATTAGCAAAGGATAACTAACCCTGATAGCAGAAAAAAAAAAAAAAAAAAAGTTACAGAAATAAACGTTTTTTATCACAGTCAACTACAATCTCACAGCTCTGCTGTGAGTGATTACCTCCCTCAAAACAAGTTTTGAAGACCTCTGAGTTCTGTAGAGATGAACCGGATCATGCAGGAAGTACAGTGAGCTTCTGACTGAATTTTTTGATGCGTAGCAAAAGCGCCAAAAACGGCCCCTCCCCCTCACACACAACAGTGAGAGAGATCAGTAAACTGTCATAAATTAAATAAAACAACTGCCAAGTGGAAAAAAATAGTGCCCAAAATATTTTATTCACCCAGTACCTCAGAAAATGAAACGATTTTACATGCCAGCAAAAAACGTTTAACATAAATTAAGTGTTATTAAAAAGCCTGTTGCTAGTCCCTGCAAATTAGGCTAAAGTCTTATGCACACAGTATAATTCCAGTGAAGTGCCATTCCCCAGAATACTGAAGTGTAAAATATACATACATGACAGCCTGATACCAGTTGCTGCTACTGCATTTAAGGCTGAGATTACATTATATCGGTATGGCAGAATTTTCTCATCAATTCCATTGTCAGAAAATAATAAGCTGCTACATACCTCTTTGCAGATTAATCTGCCCGCTGTCCCCTGATCTGAAGTTTACCTCTCCTCAGATGGCCGAGAAACAGCAATATGATCTTAACTACGCCAGCTAAAATCATAGTAAAAACTCAGGTAGATTCTTCTTCAAATTCTACCAGAGAAGGAATAACACACTCCGGTGCTATTATAAAATAACAAACTTTTGATTGAAGGTATAAAACTAAGTATAATCACCATAGTCCTCTCACACATCCTATCTAGTCGTTGGGTGCAAGAGAATGACTGGAGGTGACGTAGAGGGGAGGAGCTATATGCAGCTCTGCTGGGTGAATCCTCTTGCACTTCCTGTTGGGGAGGAGCAATATCCCAGAAGTAATGATGACCCGTGGACTGATCACACTTAACAGGAGAAATTAGAAATATGGGCAGGTAAATGGAAAATGAGATTTAATACGGAAACATGCAAGGTTCTACATTTTGGAAGTAAAAATAAGCGGGCAATGTATTATTTAAATGGAAGAAGACTTAGCCAATCAGAGGAGGAAAGGGATTTGGGAGTAGTAATAGATAATAAGTTAAAGATGGATGCACAATGCTTCAAAGGCTAATAAGATACTAGCATGTATTAAAAGAGGCATTGATTCAAGGAAGGAAAGCATAATTCTCTCACTATATAAATCCCTGGTAAGACCTCACCTTGAGTATGGAGTGCAGTTCTGGGGTCCGATCACAAAAAAGATATTGCAGAACTAGAAAAAGTCCAGAGAAGGGCCACAAAGCTAATAAGGGGAATGGAGAATTTAAGCTATGAGGAGAGGCTAGCCAAAGTGGGTCTGTTTTCCCTAGAAAAAAGGCGCTTGAGAGGTAACATGATTACTTTAATTAAATATAATCAAGGCCCATAAAGAGAGATGGCAGAAGCTCTGTTTATTCCAAGAAAATTGATTGTGACAAGAGGTCACAATTTAAGGTTGAAGGAAAGGAGATTTAATCCCCTGCAACGGAAACATTTTTTCACTGTAAGAGCAATAAAATTATGGAACTCATTACCAAAGGAGGTAGTGAATGGCAATACCTTAGATACATTTAAAAAAAATATTTGGATACATTTCTGGCTAGAAACAAAATTCATGGATATGATTGCTTGTATTAAATGGGTCACCTTTTAGTGGGTTAATTTAAGCTCAAATGGAGCTTTTTTTTATAAGTATATTATTTTTTAAGTATATTTGATTTGTATAGGTTGAACTCAATGGACTTCAGTCTTTTTTTTCAACCTCATCTACTATGGTACTATGTTAACATAAGACAGGGTATATAGAGCCTGGGGTAAATCTAGGGTTTCCGCAAATAGGTAAATATCGGAAATGGAAGGGATTGGAGCCTATATGTTTATTTACTGATTGCCATGCTCGGAGTATATCTCTAAACAAAGTCTGGCTTCTTTCATAGAATCCATTGTCCCATAGTGTCCAGCGGTGTAGTGATGGGGGTTCTGGGGTGATCCTGGGGGAGCAGTGGCACTTCCAGGGTGTCGTTGGAAATCCCTCAGTCCCCAGCTGCTTTAGTCTAAAAAGGACCAGAGGGGGGCCAGAGCTATGGGTGATTAAACGTACACCTGAAAGGCCACTGAGGAGAGGGGTTTGTAGAGGGGGTCTGTAACCCCCAGTTCCCAAGGGAGCTCCCTTCCAGCAATCACCCTCGCTCTTGTCCTCCTCATGGGGGGATCAATCCCTAAAAGAGCGGACTTCTGGGGCAAGGAGCCGCTGAAGCGACCTGGGTTAAAGGACACCAGGAATCTTAACTGTTATGGCCGACCTGTAGTTCCATGGGCCCGGCTGGCCGGAGAGGGATGGGGCAGTCAGAGACCAGCTTTTTAAAGATGAGGTCCAAACACAAAAATATAACAAAGGGAAGGTCTGGGAGATCGTGAATGCTCCCAATCACTCAAATCCAGGGAGAAACACAAAGGGTGTAGGTGGTGGTGGTGGGGGGGGTAGAGGTTTATCCCCTGCAGCCCGGTATCCGTGAAAAGACCTGGGTAGATCCACGCATGGGTTAGCCTGGGGCTGTCCAAGGAGTTTATGCCACATCAGTCTGCTGGGAAAGTCCATCAGCGTTCCCATTGCTTTTTCCCGGCCGGTATTGAATGTCAAAGTTAAAGAGCTGCAGGGTTAAACTCTACAGTAGCAATCGCTCATTGTCCACGGACACTCTGTTAAGTCACACAAGGGGATTGTGGTCTGTGAGGACAGTGAAGGACCTCCCATAGAGGTAGGGCTGTAGCTTCTTCAGGGCCCATACCAGGGCCAGACACACTTTCTCCACCACCGCGTAGCCTACTTCCCTGGGTAAGAGCTTCCTGCTGAGGTAGGCTTCAGGTGGTCTTGCCCTTCGTCATCTTTCTGGCTTAACACTGCTCCCAACCAGAACATGGAGGCATCTGTGTGGACACAAAAACGTTTGGTTGGATCAGGAGCAGCCAAGACAGGGGCAGAGATTAAGCCAGACTTAAGGCTCTAGAAGGCAGTTTCACACCCTGGGGACCACAGGACTTGTCGGGGTAGCCGTTAGCGGGCCAGTTCAGTCAGGGAATTGGCCAGGGCAAATAGTTAGTTAAGGACACATTTTCTATAGCACCCTGCGATCCCTAGGAAGGCTAGAACTTGAGTTTTGGGAGTGGGCCAGATGGCCACAGCCTCCACTTTGGCCGATTCTGGTCACTGCTTCCCACAGCCCACCCTTTGGCTCAGATACTGGACCTCCAAGCATCTGATGGTGCACTTGTCAAGTTTTAAGGTCAGCCCGGCAGCCCTGATGCAATCTAGGATGACCGCCAGGTGGACCAAATGGTCCTCCCAGGTGTCGCTATAGATAGGGATGTCATCCAGGTATGCACAGGCATAGTTCTGGAGACCATCTAGGAGGCGATCCACCATCCTCTGGAAGGTGGCCGGAGCTTTCTTCATTCCAAACAGCATGACCTTGAACTGGTAGAGGCCAAAGGGGGTATTGGTCGTAGTCCTGTCATTAAGCCTGCGGTAATCTATGCAGAACCGGGTGGACCCATCTCGCTTGGGCCCTAGCACCACCGGAGAGGCCAAGGGACTTTTGGATGGCTAAACACCCAGGTCCAACATTTCCCTGAGTTCCCAGTGCATAGTTTCCCTGACTGCCTCAGGAACCCGATATGCTGCCTGTCATAGGGGAGCCTGTCCTGGGGTCTCCACTCGGTGTATTGCTGCGGTGGTGTACCCAGGGACAGTGGAGAACATCTCTTGCCTGTCTTCCAGTACTTGCTGGATCTGCCTCCTCTGACTAGCCCCTAACCTCTCATACAAGGTTATTCCTGCTATTCTTTGGGGAAGGTCACTTTGACCAGGGAGCTCCGGCATAGGGATACTCTCAGAGTTTTCCACAGCCGGAGCACAAATGGCGCCCCTGCCCTTTCTAAGTAGGCCTTGAGCATGTTCACATGGAAGGTCCAGTTAAACCGCTCATCTGAACATTTGGCCACCAGGTAGGTAGTGTCATTTACCTGTTCCATTGCTCGGTAGGGTCCTTGCCAAGAAACCTGTAACCTATCCGTTTTGACAGGCTTCAGGGCTAGGACCTTCTGCCCTACTGTCAGGTTCCAGTTGGGGGCATTCCGGTCGTACCACCGCTTCTGCCTACCTTGAGCGACCTGAAGGCTCTGTCATACTCTCTTGGTGAGGTCCTTCAGTCAGTCCCTAAAGTTTAAAACGTACTCCACAACGGAGGGTCCGTCCTTCCTTGTGGATCTCTCCCAATGGGCTCTCAACAAGTCTAGGGGTCCTCTTATTTTCCGGCCATACAACAGTTCAAAGGGGGAGAACCCAGTGGATTCCTGGGGCACCTCTCTGTATGCAAAGAGGAGGTGCACCAGGTATTGTTCCCAGTCCTTGTGAGAGGCTGAGAACATCCTAAGCAACTGCTTTAGGGTCCCGTTAAACCTCTCACATAACCCATTAGATTGGGGGTGGTATGAGCGCTGTACAGGGGTTTGATCCCACACAGGTCCCATAGCTGTCGGGTGATCTCCACAGTGAACTGGGTTCCCTGATCGGAGATCACTGTGCAACTGTGCCATGGGGATCTGTAGTACAGCCAGGGCCGGCGTTTTGTATTAGGCAGCTTAGGCACCTGCCTTAGGGCGCATCAGCAGGGGGGCGCTAAGAGCGGTGCCGACTGCCTACTATGATTTAAAAAAAAATTATATATTTTTTAATTTTGAATATCGCTTCTTGCGTGGTGATCCTGCGCCTGCCGCAAGCCCGCAACTAAACTTATTTTCAGTGTGTGGAGTCACAGTGTGTGACGTGTCTGTATCACAGACTCTCAGAGTCATAGTGGAGAGGAGCGGAGGACAGTGGACTGGAGGTGACAAGGCGGAGCTCACTTGCCTTGCGCAGCTGCTGCACTGCCTGCCTTCCTGCCGCTGCCAGAGGCTGACTATCTGTCTACCTAGTAGTGACATCACTCAGCCTGAGAGGGAGAGCGGGAGAAATCGTGCAGCAGCAGCACCGCCACCAACCATCCATCTGAGGCTGAGCCCTCAGCCACGTGAGTGAGGTGGTGACTGAGTGAGCCTGCCCGCAGCCCACCACAGTCTCGCAGACGACGAGTGAAGAAGACGAGTGAGGACTGGAGCAGGTAGGAAAGGTGCGTGGCACTGTGGTGGCCTGGGCTGGTGGGCGTCTCTGAGGAGGGATCCGGAGGCATTTAGGAAAGGGGGGGAGCTCTGAGGAGGGGTCCGGCTGGAGGCTGGAGTGGGCATTTCTACTAGTAGTAGCAATGAATGGTGGGGTGGGGCCCAGTTCCTTATAAATATATTTTTTATATGGAATGTCATGCCATCTTGACGGCTGAACTGAAGGCTGAAGCAAGCAGCCAGATCCCAGCACGGACCGGACCGGTCACCTAATACATCCTTAAAATATAATTGCATTTGTGTGAGTGAGTGTCACACAGACACAGGAGACACAAATCCTTGTATAGGTGCTGGCCTGGGTGCTGGCTGCTCTTCAGGAATCAGGTGGCCATATTACATCGAGTGCCTGTGAGTGTGTGTGACATAGAAAATAAACCACCACCGGTAATAAAAGGACTAGCCCTGTGAAAAGGAAGTCGTTATATTATTGTCAGGCTAGGCTATTTGATACTGATAAGAGGCAGATAGGTCTTAGGAGCCACAAAGGTTAGTGCTGAACAAGTAGACACTTCTCTTATCTTTGAGTGTGGGAAGAGGGGGGTCTAAAAGAATTACTTTCGCTGAGCCCTATGTACTCTAGGCAGCTTTTAAATGTTTACATGGTATTGTCCAAATGCATTACATATTTGGGGTTATTTAGGGGCATGTACAATGCATTGTGGGTTTTGTGGCTTCCCTTACATCTGAAAATCTAGTCATATTGGTTACATGCATGCAACGCTGGCCTGGCTCTCTCTGCTATCTTTCTACATACTCTTTATGTAGTCATTTAAATATTTGCAGTGCAGCAGCACTTTTTTGTGTTAGAGTGTGTCTGTATATGTGTAATAGTGTCTGTGACTGTGTGTTAGTGTGTGTCTGTATATGTGTATTAGCGTCTGTGACTGTGTGTTAGTGTGTGTGTCTGTATATATGTATTAGTGGTGTCTGTGACTGTGTAATTGTGTGTGTATGTGTGTCTGTATATGTGTATTAGTGTCTGTGACTGTATGTAAGTGTGTGTGTGTGTATATATGTGTATTAGTGTCTGTGACTGTGTGTTAGTGTGTGTCTGTATATGTGTATTAGTGTCTTTGTCTGTATATATGTATTAGTGGTGTCTGTGACTGTGTAATTGTGTGTGTGTCTGTATATGTATATTAGTGTCTGTGAATGTATGTAAGTGTGTGTGTCTGTATATGTATATTAGTTTCTGTGACTGTGTTTAAGTGTGTGTGTGTGTGTATATGTGTATTAGTCTCTGTGACTGTGTGTTAGTGTGTGTCTGTATATGTGTATTAGTGTCTGTTTCTGTATATATGTATTAGTGGTGTCTGTGACTGTGTAATTGTGTGTGTGTCTGTATATGTATATTAGTGTCTGTGAATGTATGTAAGTGTGTGTGTGTGTCTGTATATGTATATTAGTTTCTGTGACTGTGTTTAAGTGTGTGTGTGTATATGTGTATTAGTGTCTGTGACTGTGTGTTAGTGTGTGTCTGTACATGTGTATTAGTGTATGTGACTGTGTGTTAGTGTGTGTATGTGTGTGTGTGTATTGTCTGTGACTGTGTGTGTGTATTGTCTGTGACTGTGTTAGTGTGTGTGTGTTAGTGTCTGTGTTAGTGTGTGTATATGTGTATTAGTGTCTGTGACTGTGTTAGTGTGTGTGTCTGTATATATGTATTAGTGATGTCTGACAGTGTAAGTGTGTGTGTGTCTGTATATGTGTATTAGTGTCTGTGACTGTGTGTTAGTGTGTGTCTGTACATGTGTATTAGTGTATGTGACTGTGTGTTAGTGTGTGTATGTGTGTGTATTGTCTGTGACTGTCTGTGTATTGTCTGTGACTGTGTGTTAGTGTATGTGTGTGTGTATTGTCTGTGACTGTGTTAGTGTCTGTGACTGTGTTAGTGTGTGTGTGTATATGTGTATTAGTGTCTGTGACTGTGTGTTACTACTACTACTACTACTACTACTGTTTGATTTGAATATAGCCACCAATCAGCAAGCGCTACCCAGGATCTGAACCAAAAATGGGCTGGCTCCTAAGCTTACATTCCTGCTTTTCAAATACAGATACCAAGAGAACAAATAAAATTGATAAAAGGAGTTAATTAGAAAGTTGATTAAAATGTCATGCTCTATCTGAATCATGATATAAAAATTTGGGCTACATATCCCTTTAACTAGCAATGGGATGGTATGTAATCGGGGGGGGGGGGGGGCGGAAAAATGTATCCTCGCCTTTGTGGCCAAAAATCCTAGCACCGGCCCTGAGTACAGCACCTCCAGTGACTCGTACAGCAAGGGCTTTTCGAGCTGATTATGTGTAAAGTAAAGGCTAAATAAGGAGGTTAATGTGGAAGAGATCTGGTTCAATAGCATGCAGTAAAATTCTGTAAGGAGCCCATCCGGTCCTGGGGCCTTCCCTAAAGCTAGGGATTTTATAGTTAGTTGGAGCTCATTTTGTATTATCGGGGCACTTAAGCTATCAATCTGAGCAGGGGATAGTTTGGGTAGAGTGACTTTATCCCAGAATTTATTCTGGGCTTGTATATTATCCGGCTGAGCCGTGTAGAGAGTAGAGTAGTATTCGGCAAATTCGAACACTATTTCAGCTGGGTTTTTAATTAAGGAGATTTCTTTTTTAAGCACTGGGATGCCTCTATTAGCTTGTTTGATCTTAATCAGGGAGGCCAAAAACCTGCCAGTTCTATTGCCGTGTCAAAGGAACCTTCCCTGTTTCCCGTGTTCCCGA
The DNA here is from genome assembly GCF_027579735.1 of Bombina bombina. Lineage (NCBI taxonomy): Eukaryota > Metazoa > Chordata > Amphibia > Anura > Bombinatoridae > Bombina > Bombina bombina. The sequence goes on along the minus strand of NC_069504.1, from coordinate 744,273,194 downwards.
AGTGTGGTGTTTTGGAGTAAGAAGGTCTCTCTCTCTTTTTTTGCCTGAAAATATGCTGGTCTGTGTGGTGTAGTTAGGGAGTGGCGGTCAGTTAGATAAGCATTAGTCAGGGTGTCGTTATGATATTTTCCTTACTATCACTCAATCATTTTGTTTTTTTGTAAGGTAGGCGATAATGTCTCAAGTTTTAGCTGTTTCCCAGTGAAGCTCAGGGGTAGTTGTGTGCAATGCATTATTGAAAGTGAAATCATCCCATTGCTTCACAAGATATGTACAAAAGTCTGGGGAGGTGAGCAAATGAGTAGGAAAGCGAAATACTCTTTTGTTTGTGGGATGAGGGGTAGGAAATAGTCTACGGGGGCATGGTCATAGATAGTGATATTAGGAATCTTGGCCTCAGTAACCAAGAATTCTAGTGAGTTAGACGTGAGAAAGAGGTCTGTATGAGAAAGTGTATTATGCACCCTAGAGGCACAGGTGTAGTCTCTCTCTGTAGGGTTTCTTTTTCTCCAGTGCTGAGAACACAATGTCAAATATTTTCAGCGCATATGTGGCAGGGGCAGGTGGCAATAGTAATGAGTTAGGTCTGTCTGGGTCTTTGAACCTGTCCAAAGTGGATTGGGGGCTAAGTTGAAGTCACCAGCAAGGATGAGTTTAGTGTCTAAAAATGGGACCAGGAGCTTAATTAGATTTTGCCAGAAGTTTGGGTTACGTTGGTTAGGCCTTTATATACACACAGTATACCACTGTTCTTGCCAGTTAAGTTTCACTATAGTAAATCTCCTGTTAGGATCTATCATTTTAATATGAATCTCACATTGAAAGTCTTTATGTAAGAGCATACCCATACCTCTGCTGGATTTATTGTAAGGGGCACATATCCTTTCAGATATCCAATTAGTTTTAAGTTGTTCATGCTCTAGAGCATTGAAATTGGTCTCCTGTAATAGTATAATATCAGCATGGGATTTTTTTAAGGTAGGTCAGAATTGTTTTTCTCCTTATGGGGGAATTTATCCCTCCAACATTCCAAGAAATTATTTTTGCTGTCATTGGGGTAATGTTAAAGATAGACAGCCCATGGGGGAGAGATAAGGGCCTAACATGGGGATACATTTAAGGCTCCAAGAGAGGTGGGTGGCAGAGGATAAATCAGTTTGTGACCTACGATCTCCTGCAGCTAAAATACAACATAACCATAACATTTTAAACAGATTAAACAACAATATACATAAGAAACATTTCAAAAACAAGGTAACATACGACCTTACAGGAGTTCCAGCCATATATAAACACCAGTTAAGGTTGTTTTCATGAAGCTCCAATCAAGGGGTAGCTGAGGTTTGCAAATAGTGGCAACTTCCAGTCTAGTACATCAGTGAGGAGGGTTCTGTTGTTGTGGTGGAGATTGTGACAGGGCGCTTCTGTGCTAATCCAGGAACTCTTCTTTAGGCGAGTCGAATATTCTTGGTCCTCTCAGAGTGTAAAGGTGTAGACGAGCTGGGTAAAGCAAGGTGGTCTGTCTATTTTCTTTATGAAGTAGGGTGCATAGGGGTGCAAACTCTTTTCTCCTTTTCAGGACTTCCGCTGAGTAATCTTGGAAGATATAAAGCCTTTTGTCATCTTAAATGAGCATCTGGAGTTTGTGGTAGGCTTATGAGCATCTGCATTTTAAATTGAAATATCAGATACTTGATCATGACTCCTCTTGGTGGGGCATTTTTCTAAGAAGGTCTGTCACCTCCAATCCTATGTGCTCTTTCAGCTTTAATAGCAATGAATTCAGCATGTACCTTTAATATATTAGGAAGTAAGTGTTCCGTGAAGTACAACAGCTCTGATGGTCATATTGTCTCATGCAAGCCCACAAGTCTGACGTTGTTCCTGCGAGAGCGATTTTCTAAGTCGTCAATTTTTTGATGCAAGTAGTTATTTTGTTGAATCAGATTTCTTAGTTGGATAGAAGAGGTGTTTTGGCCATCTTCTGGATCAGATATGCATTGCTCTGCAATAGTCAGTCTAGAATTTAATTGGGGGGGGGGGGGGGTCCCTGGCTGTGTGGTATCATTATTTGTGAATGGTGATAGTAGTGTGGCATCAGAAGTCCCCTTCACCTTTCTTTCTTGTGTCTTTGTCCTTTGCGACATTATCTGTGAGGTTAGAAATCTGTCCATGAACAAATATGAGAGCGCAATATGCCAATTTTGAAGATGCAGGTGACAAGCGTATACTGTAGGTGGAAACGCTTTACATATGTCTTAGAGTTATACCTATACACAGTGATAAGGAGGCATATTTTTGAGCTAGGTGGTACGAAGAAACAGCATTAGGCAGTAGCGCTATGTCTTTTAGCTAGTGCAGTAGTGGTATTTCTTTTAGCGATAAAGTCAAGTTCTGTCTCAGAGCATATGAACCAGATGTTTAGATTTTGGCCTTCAGATTGGCCCTGGTTGATGGGAATTAAGCCCCTGCATTCTAGAAGTGTGGCAACACTCGTGAGGCATGCAAATGCAATTTAAGTATCAGGAGATGGGCGGTATCGCTACCTAAGGCCGCACAGTCTGAGAACGATAAGGCCCAGATGTGTGTGACGCAGTTCCAAAGCCGGGGCTGTGTATTCTGCCAAGTTTTTAGCGGTCTGTCAGGTGTTACCCTTTTAGGTCGTTTTCAGTGTTCGCCCTGATGAGGCTTCTATTTTCCTGCAAGAGGCTGAGCCAGAGGGCTCCCGCATGGCGATGCGCTGTTCTCAGCAGTTATCGTGTACAGTCCTTCCGTGGTGAGGTAGCTGGCAGAGAAACCTCTCAAAAGTTGGCACCAAAACTCTGCGATGCCTCCAGACAGCAACGTGTCTAATTGAGGGCCAGGATGGGTGATATTGTTGCAAGAAGTATAGGAGCTCTTCCTTCATGCCGCCATACCTAGAGCCCGCCCCGTCCAAAAGATTTTTATTTATTTTTTAAATTTGAGGTTTCACAATATAACTTAAAACATGCCGATTGTTGGTAAATTTATTCTTGCACTTTGTAACTTAGGCATGTATTTATCAAGCCGTCAACCGCAAATACGCTGGAATTCTGCAGTGTATTTGTGGCGAGCCTGATTCGCCTTAGTTATCAAACCCTACAAACCGGCAAAAGTAGAATTTAGTGACGTAACATACGATCCGCCGGACTCAGTCCGACACAGATCGATGCTTACGTCACTACAGATGTTCCGAACGCAAGTTCGGCACAATCTAATTACTTTTGCTAGTTATCAAAAGTCTACCAGGTACGCTCGGCACTATTCCGGCCCAGCATACCTGGTTTTCAATCCGCACCCTGGAGGCAGCGGATGCCATAGGAATCAATGGGAGTCTGAACGCAGCGAAAGTTTATGTTCGCTGCTGCCCGATATCCCATTGATTCCTATGGGAATGTTTACACCTAACACCCTAACATGTACCCCGAGTCTAAACACCCCTAATCTGCCCCCCCTACACCGCCGCCACCTACGTTATATTTATTAACCCCTAAACCGCCGCTCCCAGAGCCCATCACCACTCTAATAAACTTGTTAAGCCCTAAACCGCCGCTCACGGACCCCGCCGCAACTAAATAAATTGTTTAACCCCCATACTGCTGCTCCCGGAGCCCACCGCCACCTACATTATACTTATTAACCCCTAATCTGCCCCCACACACCGCCGCCGCCTACATTATATTTATTAACCCCTAATCTGCCCCCTCTACACCGTCGCCAACTACATTATATTTATTAACCCCTAAACCTAAGTCTAACCCTAACCCTAACACCCCTAACTTAACTTAAATATAATTTAAATAAATATAAATAAATATTCCTAGCATTAAATAAATTATTCCTATTTAAAACTAAATACTTACCTATAAAATAAACCATAAGATAGCTACAATATAACTAATAGTTACATTGTAGCTATCTTAGGGTTTATTTTTATTTTACAGGCAACTTTGTATTTATTTTAGCTAGGTACAATAGTTATTAAATAGTTATCTAAAGTACAAAAAAAAAAAACACTAAATTACAGAAAATAATAAAATAATTACAAGATTTTTAAACTAATTACACCTAATCTAATCCCCCTAACAAAATAAAAAAGCCCCCCAAAATAAAAAAAAAGCCCTACCCTATACTAAATTACAAATAGCCCTTAAAAGGGCCTTTTGCGGGAAATTGCCCCAAAGTAATCAGCTCTTTTACCTGTAAAAAAAAATTACAATCCCCCAACATTAAAACCCACCATCCACACAACCAACCCTACTCTAAAACCCACCCAATCCCCCCTTAATATAACCTAACACTAACCCCTTGAAGATCACCCTACCTTGAGAAGTCTTCCCCCAACCGGGCCGAAGTCCTCAACGAAGCTGGGCGAAGTGGTCCTCCAGACGGGCAGAAGTCTTCATCCAAGCCGGGCAGAAGTCTTCATCCAGGCGGCATCTTCTATTTTCATCCATCTGGCGCGGAGCGGCTCCATCTTCAAGACATCCGACGCAGAGCATCCTCTTCATCCGGAGTCTTCTTGAACAATGACGGGTCCTTTAAGTGACGTCATCCAAGATGGCGTCCCTTCAATTCCGATTGACTGATAGAATTCTATCAGCCAATCGGAATTACGGTAGAAAAAATCCTATTGGCTGATCCAATCAGCCAATAGGATTGAGCTTGCATTCTATTGGCTGTTCCAATTAGCCAATAGAATGCAAGCTCAATCCTATTGGCTCATTGCATCAGCCAATAGGATTTTTCCTACCTTAATTCCGATTGGCTGATAGAATTCTATCAGCCAATCTGAATTGAAGGGACGGCATCTTGGATGACGTCACTTAAAGGACTCGTCATTGTTCAAGAAGACTCCGGATGAAGAGGATGCTCCGCGTCGGATGTCTTGAAGATGGAGCCGCTCCGCGCCGGATGGATGAAGATAGAAGATGCCGTCTGGATGAAGACTTCTGCCCGTCTGGAGTACCTCTTCTGCCCGGCTTGGATGAAGACTTCTGCCCATCTGGAGGACCACTTCGCCCGGCTTCGTTGAGGACTTTGGCCCGGTTGGGTGAAGACTTCTCAAGGTAGGGTGATCTTCAAGTGGTAAGTGTTAGGTTTTATTAAGGGGGGATTGGGTGGGTTTTAGAGTAGGGTTGGTTGTGTGGGTGGTGGGTTTTAATGTTGGGGGGGTTGTAATTTTTTTTACAGGTAAAAGAGCTGATTACTTTGGGGCAATGCCCCGCAAAAGGCACTTTTAAGGGCTATTTGTAATTTAGTGTAGGGTAGGGCTTTTTTATTTTGGGGGGCTTTTTTATTTTGTTAGGGGGTTAGATTAGGTGTAATTAGTTTAAAAATCTTGAAATTATTTTAATATTTTCTGTAATTTAGTGGGGGGGGTTTTGTACTTTAGATAATTTTTTTAAATTGTATTTAATTGTATTTAGTTTAGGGAATTTATTTAATTATAGTGTAGTGTGAGGTGCAATTGTATTTAGGTTTAGGGGGGTTAGGGTTAGACTTAGGTTTAGTGGTTAATAAATTTAATATAGTGGCGGTGACGTTGGGGGCGGAAGATTAGGGGTTAATAAATGTAGGTAGGTGGCGGCGGTGTAGGGAGGGCAAATTAGGGGTTAATAAATATAATGAAGGTGGCGGTGGGCTCCGGGAACGGCAGTTTAGGGGTTAATAATTGTATTTAGTTGCGGCGGGGTCCGTGGGCGGCGGTTTAGGGGTTAATACATTTATTAGAGTTGCGGTGGCCTCCGGGAGTGGCGGTATAGGGGGTAAACAATTTATTTAGTTGCGGTGGGCTCCGAGAGCGGCGGTTTAGGGGTTAAACAATTTATTTAGTTGCGGCGGGGTCCAGGAGCGGCGGTTTAGGGGGTAAACTGTATAGTATAGTGTGGGTGTTTAGTGACAGGGTACAAAGAAAGCTATAAAAAAGTCGAAGAACAGCGAGATCGATGACTGTTAGTTAACAACAGTCCGCTGCTCATCGCCCCGTACTTGGTGCGCAGCTTTTTGACAGCTTTTTTTTCAGGTCCGCGGCAGCGATGTTAGGCGATCTTAGGCGAGCGTATTGGTGCCGGCGAATGCAAGAAAGTCGACGCTTTGATAAATAAATGCCTCTGTATTCAGTGTTCTTTGCAGATTATACTAAATGTATTGTCTAATGTACAATTTATTACCATGCGTATTACAAGTTGAAAGTAAAGCTATTGCGTGTGAGCAAAATCCAACGCACATCCTAATTAAGGACTGTGGTTATTGTGCCCTCGCTAACGCATGTGTCCCATAGACTTCAAGGGAGAGCACAGAAGGTTTTTTTATAAAAAAACACTTATCGTTTGCTAACCTGACATGAGTTGTTAATATTTGTTCATATAACCAGACAGGATTACAATAATGTTTAATATGCACTGACTAGGCATGAGTTATCTTAAAGGGACAATCTAGTCAAAATTAAACTTTCATGATTCAGATAGGGCATGCAATTTTAAACAACTTTCCAATTTAATTCTATTATTTAATTTGCTCAATTCTTTAGATATCCTTTGTTGAAGAAATAGCAATGCACATGTGTGAGCCAATCACACAAGGCCTCTAGGTGCAGCAACCAATCAGCAGCTACTGAGCATATCTAGATATGCTTTTCAGCAAGTGATATCAAGAGAATGAATCAAATTAGATAATAGAAGTAAATTAGAAAGTTGTTTAAAATGACATGCTCTTTCTAAATCACGAAAGAAAAAAATTGGCTTTCATGTCCCTTTAAGGCAAGTTATGTATTTATTAAATATAAAATGTTGAAAAATATCAATAAATAATGTAAATAATTATTATATATGTACATTTTTTTTAATACATAGAATATATATGTTTATTTTACAGTATCTATAATAATTAAAAAATAATAATTTTGACAATATTTCATGTAATATTTAAATAACGTGCCTTAAAATAACTTATTCTTCATGTGCGCTAATCCAACACCGCATTAGACCTACATTGCGAAACAGCAATCACTTTACGCATATTTTACATTCCAATGTTCTTCACGTAGAAAAATGTTTTCCTTTTTATTCATTTTTATTATTAAATATATTCAGTATACTGTGTGTGTGCGTATATATATATATATATATATAATATCACAAAAATATACAAGTAGCACGTGTGTAAGACAAGAATGACTGTATGGATAAGTGAAAATTCCAAAGGCAAAGGAAAAAGTTGTGCGGTCAGGGTGGCTTCTGGAAATGGCTTAATATTAGTATAATTCGTCAAACTTGATGTGTCTGACAGTTCCCAAAGTTGGAATAAGTAAACAAGTACAGGATAAAGTATGGTATCCAGAGAGTCACCAAACAGGTATAGAAAAGTTAGCCAGTATTTATCTTATTTCCGCTTATATGAAGGTGCAGGAGAGTAGCAAGTTGTAAATAGTGTCCAACCTTCAGGGACCTGTTGTCATGACTAATCCGTGTGTGTAACAACTGCGGACAACCTCCGCCGGCGTTCTTGGACAGGCGATCAAACCCTCCAGTCCCGTCAGCAGGAAATGGCAGCGAAGGTACTCGCACACCGTCTTCGGTGAATGTTCCACCCACTCTGACGTCAGAGGTTCTGCGCTAAACGTAAGCGCTTGGTGGTGAGGTCCGTTGGAGAGAAAGGTAAAGTGCACCTTCAATCAGTGGCAGGGCTTAAGTCTGCGGTCAGCTGTAAGCAGTATCCCATCCGCTATGTAAGGTAGAAAGTATCCAAGAGGAAAAAGTAGCAAAACCGGAGACAAAAAAGCTTATCAATGCTTGAGTTTATTCAGCAATGTTGCCGGGTATCAGGTAAATAGACAAATTAACACCTGACGCGTTTCGCGCATGCGCACACGATGGAGCACATGTGCGCATGCATGAAACGCGTCAGGTGTTAATTTGTCTATTTACCTGATACCCGGCAACATTGCTGAATAAACTCAAGCATTGATAAGCTTTTTTGTCTCCAGTTTTGCTACTTTTTCCTCTTGGATACTTTATATATATATATATATATATATATATATATATATATATATATATATATATATATATACAGTGTGTATATATATATATATATATATATATATATATATATACAGTGTATATATATATATGAGTGTCTATGTCATAATGTTAATGTAAAATATTTATATATATACCTATATATCTATAGTCATAGATATACAGGTATATTTCTGAAAATGTGTATAATTCTGTAGCATATGAAACATATACTAAAAAATTATGATATTCCAGCATAGCAAAACATGAATAACATGCATGATGCTCACATAAACACAGAAAGGGAGTTATTATTTCATAGTAAATGTTATTAGGGTGAAAAAAAATATTTGAAGGCCTAAGTTTGTTTATTGCACAAATTTTAGACTTATTTACATATTTAGTAGAGTAAGTGTTGTCATGTGGGGTGGGATAATGCTTGAGTTAAACTGAAAATGACAGATATTGAACATAAGCAGACATGTTGTTTCACCCTGTTTGGGGATCATCAGTATGGTGTAGGTGCTATGTTATATGACTCAAGCATACATTTTAGATTTAAGGTTGATTAATCCTTTCTCATCAAATCTTTGTAATGGGTGATATCAATGCTTGAGCTAAATAACAGCACCAACCATAGACAGCCTGTTTGGCCCATTTGGGGCTCACCATCCCTCCACTATATTAAGCATAGCAAATAACCAATACACTTATGTTTGCAAAATTGCAGTATTCATAATTCAAAATCCACTTCAATATGAAAGGCAGCCCTATAGCAAAGGGTGGAATGCATGAGGACATCAGCATCAACCATAAGGTGAGTGAGGATGAGTCCCAAAATGGCGAAACAGGCTGCCTATGGTTGATGCTGTGTAATTAAATCTCATGCATTTCACTCTTTGCAGCGCTACTGTTCTAAACAATTCATAGAAGCATTAGGGCTTCAATATTAAAAATGGTTTTTGAATTAGAAGTTAATAAACTCTCTGGGATTGATTGCCTGTCCCAGCCATTTTATATTAATTATTTGCTGTATTTAATATAGTGGATAGTTTATCTCACTCTTTTATTAATAATATCTTAATTTATTTATTAATTTATTTATCGAATAGATTGTTCTAACTGAATCCTAAATTCCATGTAAACTTACTGTACAGAGGAGCAGACAGACTGTAGGCAGAAGCAGACAGGCTAGAGGCCCATAAGAAGGAGCAAACAAGCTGCAAGTAGGAGGAGACAAGCTAGATGCCTTATGCAGGAATAGAACAGCAGGAGGCCAATAGGCAGAAGCAGACAGGCTAAAACGCGATAGGCTGGATGCGACAGACCGGATGCCGGTATTCATAAAAAGACAGGAGGGAGGCAAGTAGGTCAGTGCAGACAGACTGGAGGGTTGTTTACAGGTGCAGACAGACTGGAAGCCTGTAAGCAAGAGAAGACAGGCTGGAGCCCTGTGGCATTAGCAGAAAGGCTAGAGGTCTGTGTCAAAAGATGACAGGATGGAGGCCTTTAGGCAGGTGCAGACAGGCTGGATGCCCATGGCAGGAGCAGGCAGGCTGGATGTCTGTTGCAGGAGCACGCAGGCTGGAAGTCTGTGGCAGGAACACTCAGGCTGGATGTCTGTGGCAGAAACACACACAGGCTGGAGGTCTTTGGCAGGAACACTCAGGCTGTAGGTCTGTGGCAGGAGCACGCAGGCTGGAGGTCTGTGGCAGGATCACGCAGGCTGGATGTCTGTGGCAGGAACACACAGGCTGGACGTCTGCAGCAGGAACACAGGCTGGAGGTCTGTGGCAGGAATACTCAGGCTGGAGGTCTGTGACAGGAACACGCAGGCTTGATGTCTGTGGCAGGAACACTTAGACTGGATGTCTGTGGCAGGAGCACGCAGGCTGGAAGTTTGTGGCAGAAGTACGCAGGCTGGAATTCTGTGACAGGATCACACAGGCTGCAAGTCTATGGGCATAACACGCATGCTGGAAACCTTTGGAAGTAGCACACAGGCTGGAAGTCTTTGGCAGAAATATACATGCTGAAAGTCTGTGGCAGAAGCACACAGGCTGGAAGTCTGTGGCAGGAACACTCAGGCTGGGAATCGGTGGCAGGAATACTCAGGTTGGATATCTGTGGCAGGAGCACGCAGGCTGAATTTCTTTGACAGGAACATGCAGGTTGGATGTCTATGGCAAGAGCACACAGGATGGAAGTCTGTGGCAGTAGCACGCATGCTGGAAGTCTGTGGCAGGAACACGCAGGTTAGATGTCTGTGGCAGGAGCACGCAGGTTGGATGTCTGTGGCAGAAGCACGCAGGTTGGATATCTGTTGCAGAAACGCAGGCTGGAAGTCTGTGGGCGGAACACGCAAGCTGGAAGTCTTTGGGCGGAACACACAGGCTGGAAGTCAGTAATACACAGTCCGGAAGTCTGTGGGCGGAACACACAGGCCGGAAGTCTGTGGGCGGAACACACAGGCCGGAAGTCAGGAATACACAATCCGGATGTCTGTGGCAGGTGCAGATTAGATTGAGATCTGTGCAAAAAGAAACAAGCTGGATGTCTGTGCAGGACCAGATAGACTGGAGCCCTGTGGAAGTAGCACACATGCTGGAAGTCTGTGGCAGGAACACACAGGCTGGTGGTTCTGACACAAGCAGGCAGACAGGTGGTCTGTGGCAGGAGTGCACAAGCTGAAAGCCGGTGGCAGGAGCACACAGGCAATAAATCAGTGCTAGAACAGACACGCTGGTTGTCTATGCCGGACAACACCAGCCGAAGGATAGTGAAAGAATGCGGGCAGGATCAGACTGGTTAGATGTCTGATGCGGGACCAGTCTAGAAATATGTGGCAGGAGCACAAAGGCTGGAAGTCTGTGGCAGGTACACACAGTTTAAAAATCTGTGGCATGAGATGGGCATCTGTGCAAGAACAAACAAGCTGGATGTCTGTGCAGGACCATATATGCTTGGAAGCCTGTGGAAGAAGCATTCAGGCAGGTGGTACATAGCAGGAGAAGACACCTTGGTCACGAGCATGCAGGCTGGACGTCTGTTGTAGGCAGAAGGCTAATATTGGGAGGGAAGGCTAATAACGGAGAAGAACCATGGGTTTTACATATATGTTTGTGATGCTGCCTCTCTTGCTCATTGTGCTTATAGCAGAGGTGTTGCTTAAGATCAGTGGTGCCCCCCCCCTTCTATCCCCTAGCAATGTTTATCACTAACAACCTATAATACTAACCTTATTAATTAATAATTTATTGTAATCATTTAAAATTATGGAAAGAAGTCACCAGATTACTTCAGGGAGTTGACTCTGGTCCCCTGAGGAAACAAACGGCACTCCTTCCTATTGAAATGATGGTCTAAATCAAGACACGGGCCCGACGCCAGGCCCAGTGTGAGGGAGCCTTAGAGATAATCTGCAAGGAAACCATAAAATAACAAGTAAGTTAGCTATTGTCTCAGTAATTGTAGTCACAGCACACACATATTGTCCCATCACTTACCTCCTCACAGTACTCGTGGCTAACAAATGCCCTGTAACCCATGCGTGCCCAGAAGTAATTTCGGGCCTTTAAGAAGTGTGGCGAAAGGATTTCCCAGTGTTTTCCAAGGGCTGCAGGTAAGATGTAAAGTTTGTTCCAACTTTCCTCCTCCATATCATTGGCCAAATATCTATGAGAAATGTTAGAGAAAAATGTATCAAATAGGGTTGTAATGCATAATGCACAGACCAAGGTACCAGTAGTAACACCAACCCACAGGACTGGTTAAATGAATAGCATAAAGGTAATGTTTGTTATAAAATAATAGTGTCATGGCTTTAACATCCCCACAAGATTAACTTAAATATCATATGACCAAGAGTAAAACAATGTTTGTTATCACTTAAGTAAAAGTAAACATTGAAGACATTGTATTCATGAAATTGTATAGCACCCTTCTGCTTTACTTACTGATCACAGATATATAAACAAAACAAATTATGGTTCAGTAACAAATTTACCTTAAAGATGAATTCACTTAAGTCTTCTTAGACGGCTTCATGGCTACGCACTTTACTTCTTCAATTTCTCGAGCCTCTGGGAAAGAAGCTCATCGTCCTCACATTCTGTGCGCGCATGATTTCTGTCTGCCTGGTCTTCCTGACCAGACAAACCGCGCATGCGCATTTTTATCCTGCTCATTACACTTTGCAGTGGAAACAAATTAGAAAGTTACAAGTCAATATTTGTGCTAAAGGCTCAACAAATCACTGAGAGAATCAAGTGGCTGGATGGTGCTTCTAGAGAGATATTTTAACGGTAAACATCACTTGTATTACAGTATTATTTAAATGCAAAAATATGTAATGTTTTTGTGATGCACAATAATTACTGTTCCTTTATGTACAATATATACAGTAAATTAGTAAATTGGTTACTTTGTGTGTATAGCATCACTTAATAACATGTATGTGAATTTGCATGTATGTGACCTGAAATATTCTCCCATTAAAGTAGAGGTATCTGTATATAGAAGCCAATGCATGAGTTATATGTGCTTTATCAGATCATAGAATGCTGTAATTTTGGACAGATGGATAATATATTGTAAATTGTGTCTTCAGATGGGGCACCGCTGTGTATTCTTTACAAGAGGTCCTGTGACAGACCAAGCATTACTTACAAGGCAATGAAGAATTTCATGGGAGTGTACTCGCTGGTATCCAGCTCCACCCTCTTAACCCCTTAAGGACAAGGACATTTTTCAATTTCTTTCCCTTAAGGACCAGGGCTATTTTTACATTTCTGCGGTGTTTGTGTTTAGCTGTAATTTTCCTCTTACTCATTTACTGTACCCACACATATTATATACCGTTTTTCTCGCCATTAAACAGACTTTCTAAATATACCATTATTCTCATCATATCTTATAATTTACAACAACAACAAAAAAATATGAGGGAAAAATTGAAAAAAACTAATTTTTTCTAACTTTGACCCCCAACATCTGTTACACATCTACAACCACCAAAAAACACCCATGCTAAATAGTTTCTAAATTGTGTCCTGAGTTTAGAAATACCCAATGTTTACATGTTCTTTGCTTTTTTTGCAAGTTATAGGGCAATAAATACAAGTAGCACTTTGCTATTTCCAAACCACTTTTTTTCAAAATTAGCGCTAGTTACATTGGGACACTGATATCTTTCAGGAATCCCTAAATATCCCTTGACATGCATATATTTTTTTTTAGAAGATATCCCAAAGTATTGATCAAGGCCCATTTTGGTATATTTCATGCCACCATTTCACCGCCAAATGCGATCAAATAAATAAAATTGTTCACTTTTTCACAAATTTTTTCACAAACTTTAGGTTTCTCACTGAAATTATTTACAAACAACTTGTGCAATTATGGCATAAATGGTTGTAAATGCTTCTCTGGGATCCCCTTTGTTCAGAAATAGCAGACATATATGGCTTTGGCGTTGCTTTTTGGTATTTAGAAGGCCGCAAAATGCCACTGCGCATCACACGTGTATTATGCCCAGCAATTCCAACTTTCCTCCTCCATATCATTGGCCAAATATCTATGAGAAATGTTATAGAAAAATGTATCAAATAGGGTTGTAATGCATAATGCACAGACCAAGGTACCAGTAGTAACACCAACCCACAGGACTGGTTAAATGAATAGCATAAAGGTAATGTTTGTTATAAAATAATAGTGTCATGGCTTTAACATCCCCACAAGATTAACTTAAATATCATATGACCAAGAGTAAAACAATGTTTGTTATCACTTAAGTAAAAGTAAACATTGAAGACATTGCATTCATGAAATTGTATAGCACCCTTCTGCTTTACTTACTGATCACAGATATATAAACAAAACAAATTATGGTTCAGTAACAAATTTACCTTAAAGATTAATTCACTTAAGTCTTCTTAGACTGCTTCATGGCTACGCACTTTACTTCTTCAATTTCTCGAGCCTCTGGGAAAGAAGCTCATCATCCTCACATTCTGTGCGCGCATGATTTCTGTTTGCCTGGTCTTCCTGACCAGACAAACCGTGCATGCGCATTTTTATCCTGCTCATTACACTTTGCAGTGGAAACAAATTAGAAAGTTACAAGTCAATATTTGTGCTAAAGGCTCAACAAATCACTGAGAGAATCAGGTGGCTGGATGGTGCTTCTAGAGAGATATTTTAACGGTAAACATCACTTTTATTACAGTATTATTTAAATGCAAAAATATGTAATGTTTTTGTGATGCACAATAATTACTGTTCCTTTATGTACAATATATACAGTAAATTAGTAAATTGGTTACTTTGTGTGTATAGCATCACTTAATAACATGTATGTGAATTTGCATGTATGTGACCTGAAATATTCTCCCATTAAAGTAGAGGTATCTGTATATAGAAGCCAATGCATGAGTTATATGTGCTTTATCAGATCATAGAATGCTGTAATTTTGGACAGATGGATAATATATTGTAAATTGTGTCTTCAGGTGGGGCACCGCTGTGTATGCTTTACAAGAGGTCCTATGACAGACCAAGCATTACTTACAAGGCAATGAAGAATTTCATGGGAGTGTACTCGCTGGTATCCAGCTTCACCCTCTTAACCCCTTAAGGACAAGGACATTTTTCAATTTCTTTCCCTTAAGGACCAGGGCTATTTTTACATTTCTGCGGTGTTTGTGTTTAGCTGTAATTTTCCTCTTACTCATTTACTGTACCCACACATATTATATACCGTTTTTCTCGCCATTAAACAGACTTTCTAAATATACCATTATTCTCATCATATCTTATAATTTACAACAACAACAAAAAAATATGAGGGAAAAATTGAAAAAAACTAACTTTTTCTAACTTTGACCCCCAACATCTGTTACACATCTACAACCACCAAAAAACACCCATGCTAAATAGTTTCTAAATTTTGTCCTGAGTTTAGAAATACCCAATGTTTACATGTTCTTTGCTTTTTTTGCAAGTTATAGGGCAATACATACAAGTAGCACTTTGCTATTTCCAAACCACTTTTTTTCAAAATTAGCGCTAGTTACATTGGGACACTGATATCTTTCAGGAATCCCTAAATATCCCTTGACATGTATATATTTTTTTTTAGTAGACATCCCGAAGTATTGATCAAGGCCCATTTTGGTATATTTCATGCCACCATTTCACCGCCAAATGCGATCAAATAAATAAAATCGTTCACTTTTTCACAAATTTTTTCACAAACTTTAGGTTTCTCACTGAAATTATTTACAAACAACTTGTGCAATTATGGCATAAATGGTTGTAAATGCTTCTCTGGGATCCCCTTTGTTCAGAAATAGCAGACATATATGGCTTTGGTGTTGCTTTTTGGTAATTAGAAGGCCGCTAAATGCCACTGCGCATCACACGTGTATTATGCCCAGCAATTCCAACTTTCCTCCTCCATATCATTGGCCAAATATCTATGAGAAATGTTAGAGAGAAATGTATCAAATAAGGTTGTAATGCATAATGCACAGATCAAGGTACCAGTAGTAACACCAACCCACAGGACTGGTTAAATGAATAGCATAAAGGTAATGTTTGTTATAAAATAATAGTGTCTTGGCTTTAACATCCCCACAAGATTAACTTAAATATCATATGACCAAGTGTAAAACAATGTTTGTTATCACTTAAGTAAAAGTAAACATTGAAGACATTGCATTCATGAAATTGTATAGCACCCTTCTGCTTTACTTACTGATCACAGATATATAAACAAAACAAATTATGGTTCAGTAACAAATTTACCTTAAAGATGAATTCACTTAAGTCTTCTTAGACGGCTTCATGGCTACGCACTTTACTTCTTCAATTTCTCGAGCCTCTGGGAAAGAAGCTCATCGTCCTCACATTCTGTGCGCGCATGATTTCTGTCTGCCTGGTCTTCCTGACCAGACAAACCGTGCATGCGCATTTTTATCCTGCTCATTACACTTTGCAGTGGAAACTAATTAGAAAGTTACAAGTCAATATTTGTGCTAAAGGCTCAACAAATCACTGAGAGAATCAGGTGGCTGGATGGTGCTTCTAGAGAGATATTTTAACGGTAAACATCACTTTTATTACAGTATTATTATTATTTTTTTTAAATTCTTTTATTGAGGTTTAGAGAAAAGAAGAAAAAGGCATACAGATTTCAAAATCAAAACAGATAAAGATTACAGTACAGTATTATGTTACAGTACGCAATATACATTACATGCCTTACAATTTTTAAGCCCCACAATAGGTATAAGGGGTCACTAACGGACCTCAGGGTAAGTCAAATAGTCACAAAAGGGGCTTCCTAAGATATAAGAGACCACTTATGGATCTCGTCAAAGAAACCTCAGTTTTATATTAGGACAATTGTTTATAACTTCAACCAGGAATAAATGATAACACTGTAAACAGAAAACCAACAAAGAATAACAGTAGTCTTGATATACAAGAGACATTCAGGATAATACCTGAGACCATGGAGTAATACAATGGGTATTGCGGATATAAAATTATGATAGAATCCTTCAGGTCAAGGTGGCTGGTGAGTAAACCAAACGAGAGAAAGACTACAGAAAAAGAACATGGATGTGCAGCAGAGTGCCGGAGGGGGTAGAAAAAAAAAAAAAAAAAAGGAAGGGTGGAGAGGGGATGTGATAAGGAAGGGGGAAGGAAGGGGAGGAAAACAATGAAGAATACATAATATCTGATACGTTCAATAGGGCTCTCACATAATCCAAATTTTGGGCTTATTTAATTTGTCTCCAGAATTCCCAGGCCTGGATGTGTAAGATTGTCTTATTATTTATGGTAAAGATAGGGCTCTCCATACATTCTAAATAGTCCATAGTCTTAGCTATATCATTCCAGGTGGGGAGGATAGACTGCTTCCATAAGCGGGCAATGGAGAGTTTAGTAGCCATTACTAGGTAAATAGTAAACAACCCTCTAGGATTAAGGGGAGTCTCAATGAACAAATGAAAGAGTATGGTTTGTGGCTTTGTCCACATAGTAGGATCAAAGGCATGACATCTGCGAGAAAGCATTGTCCAGAGAGGCTGCAACATGGGGCATCCCCACCAAACATGTGACGGCGAATCTACTTCCCCACAGTTTCTCCAACACAGCGGAGAGTTTAAAGGGGAAATTTTAAAAAGTCTTAGGGGAGTAAGATGCCACTGGGTGCAAATTTTAAGGTGCAGCTCTAATAAGGTAATGCAATGCAGAGCCTGTTTTGTGAGTAAAGTGGCCTTAGACCATTCCTCCTGTGAAGCGTGAAAATTCAAAGCTCTTTCCCATGATATAATATAGGGCGATTTATAAAAAATCGGAAGGTAAAGTAAGTCCTTATAAGAGATGGAAAGTGATCTGGGGATCCTCCGGGCTGTAGCCCAACGTTGTTCCCAATTAGTAGGAGCCCGTAAGGGAAAGGTCGTGAACCCCCAGGAGTGGAGCAAACTCCTCAACCTCCAGAACTCAAATTGGAGCAACTGGGTAGGGTGGTATGTGGAGTTAAAGGTGGCTGGTGGCATTAATTGCCCTCCTGGGAAGAGATCCTGAATAGTAGAAATTTCATGCGAGTGCCATAATGAGGGGTGTGAGTCTCTAAGAGCGCAAAGAAGACCTGACAATGTATGAACCGGCGAGGGGTGCGGAGCAATCTGTGGCAAAGATCGAATTCTATCCCAGAAGAGTAGCGCCGACAGGATTATAAAATTTTGAATGTTGAAAGAGGCCCAGTGTGCTTAGGGATCCACAGCAGGTCTGAAAGAGTGAGTGAGTCAGGGAGAGTCGCTTGTTCTATCCTCCACCACTATTACAGTATTATTTAAATGCAAAAATATGTAATGTTTTTGTGATGCACACTAATTACTGTTCCTTTATGTACAATATATACAGTAAATTAGTAAATTGGTTACTTTATGTGTATAGCATCACTTAATAACATGTATGTGAATTTGCATGTATGTGACCTGAAATATTCTCCCATTAAAGTAGAGGTATCTGTATATAGAAGCCAATGCATGAGTTATATGTGCTTTATCAGATCATAGAATGCTGTAATTTTGGACAGATGGATAATATATTGTAAATTGTGTCTTCAGGTGGGGCACCGCTGTGTATTCTTTACAAGAGGTCCTGTGACAGACCAAGCATTACTTACAAGGCAATGAAGAAGTTCATGGGAGTGTACTCGCTGGTATCCAGCTCCGCCCTCTTAAAGTAAGCCATGACCATGGCGAGAAGGTACCTGTCAGAGACTTTAAAGTGAATGTCCTTTTGAAGGAGAGCTTGAACTTTGTCAGTCTCTGAAATGAAAAAAACTTGTAAATAGTAAGTTGTACTCATCATTCACTATTCTTATTTATCTAAAGGCTCACTGTATATACTTACAGATAGGATGATCAGACAGACACTACAGATGTTGAGCAGCTACATTACCTAGGAGACTGAGGAAGGACCGGAGTTCATTAACTGTAAGGTAGGCATCAGAGTGGTGCAGTCCAGCAGCCCAAGTGCGTAGGGGAACCATCATCTCACGGCCAGTACGGTGTTCATCCCGTGGGTAGCTCTGCTTATTTCCCATAGTATCACTGGAAGTCTGGAATGAAATGACACAGGTTATGTTAAAGCTTATTTGTTTATTGAGAAACCAAACTTCCATGTAATTGAAAACTGATCGCAAACAGTTTAACTCTGACATTTGTTTTTAATTCCAGACATAAAAGTGGAGTTTTTTGTTTAAAAATGAACAAAATACATTTTTTTACAGCAATAGAAACCGGCAAATGTTCTTGTTAGTAAAGTGCACCTGAATTTTCCCCCTAGTCAATAAGTTTGGGCATAGGGTATATTTCTTCTGTTATTTTTTAATATTATTACTTAACGGAAACCCAACTGTATGTGCCGCTTGATTTAGGAGCGATATAAATGAACCTGTTTGCCTAGAGAGGTTCAATATAAGTTGCAAATAAAGACAAGGGATGTTTGAACAGAACAGCCATTTTATATGTATAAAATATCTGCATAGCGTTGGGCTCAGCTATAGGGTTTGCATTGCTGTGGGCATGTGAGCTGCTTTTGGGTATAGCGTGCAGGCGTATTCTTGTTTGTAGAATGTTTCTGAAAATTATCCTTGCAGTTGCCCATTGAGATTGGTATTGTGCACAGTTAGGTTTCTTTTGTTAACCCCATTCACGACTAAGTTAACCCCTTCACCCTGTACATTGCTGGTATTTCTATGGGGCTTGCATTTTTAATAGCGCAGTCTCGCCACCACGGACAAAACAACACTATTTCCGGTGGCCAGCTGGAGGGAGGGTATAATAGCGCAGTCCCACCACAAGCTGCGGGACCCATGCTATTATAACAAAAAAACCTTAACGATCAGCCATGTACAGGGTACATCAGAGTTGTTAAGGAGTTTATTTACAATTCTATGCTATAACCATTTTTGGGCTAGATTGCAAGTGGTGCACTGACTAAGTCGTGATATCAATATGGCAACTGCTCTTGCAGTTTTGTGCTGTATTACAATTTAAAAGTAACACGCACTGCCAAACACAATCTAAATTTGCTCTTGTCGGGATAGTACGAGTAAAGACCTTCCGTAAAGGGTTATGGCTAAAAAAAAAAAGTTACCCCAAACACAACGTGTGTGTATGTGTATATTTATTTATTTATATATATATATTTATATATATATATATATATATATATATATATATATATATATATAATGTAGAAATGACTGCAGCACTCTGGGTATATTTTAACAATTTTAATTACAAGCAGTGAACATACAGGCGACGTTTCGGGCGCCTGTATGTTCACTGCTTGTATTTAAAATTGTTAAAATATACCCGGAGTGCTGCAGTAATTTCTACATTTTCTATCAATATCTGTTTGAGGTGAGACAGAGACTGCTTGCACCCATATATATAAGTGAATTGGTGCTGGACTTTCTCCTATTTATATATATATATATATATATATATGTGTGTGTTTGCGTGTGTGTGTGTATGTATATTTATATGTGTGTGTATATATATATATATATATATACTGTATGGCCTCTAGTTATTAAGGTCTGTCGGACCTGATCCGACAGTGCGGATCAGGTCCGACAGACCTCGCTGAATACGGCGAGCAATACGCTCGCCATATTCAGCATTGCACCAGCAGCTCACAAGAGCTGCTGGTGCAACGCAGCCCCCTGCAGACTCGCGGCCAATAGGCCGCCAGCAGGGGGGTGTCAATCAACCCGATCGTACTCGATCGGGTTGATTTCCGGCGATGTGTGTCCGTCTGCTCAGAGCAGGCGGACAGGTTATGGAGCAGCTCTCTTTGTCACCGCTGCTTCATAACTGGTGTTTCTGGCGAGCCTGCAGGCTCCCCAGAAACACGGGGCATCAAGCTCCATTCGGAGCTTGATACATATGCCCCTATGTGTGTATGTATATTTATATGTGTATATATCTGTATATATATAAGTATGTATATTTATATGTGTGTGTATATATATATACAGGGAGTGCAGAATTATTAGGCAAATGAGTATTTTGACCACATCATCCTCTTTATGCATGTTGTCTTACTCCAAGCTGTATAGGCTCGAAAGCCTACTACCAATTAAGCATATTAGGTGATGTGCATCTCTGTAATGAGAAGGGGTGTGGTCTAATGACATCAACACCCTATATCAGGTGTGCATAATTATTAGGCAACTTCCTTTCCTTTGGCAAAATGGGTCAAAATAAGGACTTGACAGGCTCAGAAAAGTCAAAAATAGTGAGATATCTTGCAGAGGGATGCAGCACTCTTAAAATTGCAAAGCTTCTGAAGCGTGATCATCGAACAATCAAGCGTTTCATTCAAAATAGTCAACAGGGTCGCAAAAAGCGTGTGGAAAAACCAAGGCGCAAAATAACTGCCCATGAACTGAGAAAAGTCAAGCGTGCAGCTGCCAAGATGCCACTTGCCACCAGTTTGGCCATATTTCAGAGCTGCAACATCACTGGAGTGCCCAAAAGCACAAGGTGTGCAATGCTCAGAGACATGGCCAAGGTAAGAAAGGCTGAAAGACGACCACCACTGAACAAGACACACAAGCTGAAACGTCAAGACTGGGCCAAGAAATATCTCAAGACTGATTTTTCTAAGGTTTTATGGACTGATGAAATGAGAGTGAGTCTTGATGGGCCAGATGGATGGGCCCGTGGCTGGATTGGTAAAGGGCAGAGAGCTCCCGTCCGACTCAGACGCCAGCAAGGTGGAGGTGGAGTACTGGTTTGGGCT
This sequence comes from Bombina bombina, assembly GCF_027579735.1. Lineage (NCBI taxonomy): Eukaryota > Metazoa > Chordata > Amphibia > Anura > Bombinatoridae > Bombina > Bombina bombina. The sequence goes on along the minus strand of NC_069504.1, from coordinate 744,251,817 downwards.
GGTATCATCAAAGATGAGCTTGTGGGGCCTTTTCAGGTTGAGGATGGAGTCAAGCTCAACTCCCAGTCCTACTGCCACTTTCTGGAAGACACCTTCTTCAAGCAGTGGTACAGGAAGAAGTCTGCATCCTTCAAGAAAAACATGATTTTCATGCAGGACAATGCTCCATCACACGCGTCCAAGTACTCCACAGCGTGGCTGGCAAGAAAGGGTATAAAAGAAGAAAATCTAATGACATGGCCTCCTTGTTCACCTGATCTGAACCCCATTGAGAACCTGTGGTCCATCATCAAATGTGAGATTTACAAGGAGGGAAAACAGTACACCTCTCTGAACAGTGTCTGGGAGGCTGTGGTTGCTGCTGCACGCAATGTTGATGGTGAACAGATCAAAACACTGACAGAATCCATGGATGGCAGGCTTTTGAGTGTCCTTGCAAAGAAAGGTGGCTATATTGGTCACTGATTTGTTTTGTTTTGTATTTTGAATGTCAGAAATGTATATTTGTGAATGTTGAGATGTTATATTGGTTTCACTGGTAAAAATAAATAATTGAAATGGGTATATATTTGTTTTTTGTTAAGTTGCCTAATAATTATGCACAGTAATAGTCACCTGCACACACAGATATCCCCCTAAAATAGCTAAAACTAAAAACAAACTAAAAACTACTTCCAAAAATATTCAGCTTTGATATTAATGAGTTTTTTGGGTTCATTGAGAACATGGTTGTTGTTCAATAATAAAATTAATCCTCAAAAATACAACTTGCCTAATAATTCTGCACTCCCTGTATATATATATATATATGCGTATACATATGTGTGTGTGTATATATACAATATATATATATGTGTGTGTGTGTGTTTTCACTCAAATCTTTCTTAAAGAAACGTGAAAATCAGTTTTCAAGGGACATTCTAGTCAAAATGCAAATGCACATAGATGAGTTATATCATTGAATTGAAACATATTTGCAATATACATGTACTGGCAAAAATGCTTCTAGTAAAAGTTATCACTGTTTTAGACTAAACATTTTCTCTGCACGTGCATGTGAAGCATAGCTAAATATTCTCAGTGATCCAGCATTTTAAATACTGCAGCTGATCGGAGCGCCAGTGGGACTTGTATCATGTCATGTTTAGAAGCATTTTTGCTAATACATGCATATTACAAAAATGCTTCTATTCAAAAATGTAATGCATTCATGTGGATTCAAATTTTGGTTGAAATATCCCTTTCATCTACTCAGTATTGAAACAATATTATACATATAGGGGCCCATTTATCAAAGGGCTTGCGGACCTGATCCGACACTGCGGATCAGGTCCGCAAGACCTCGCTAAATGCGGAGAGCAATACGCTCTCCACATTTAACATTGCACCAGCAGCTCACAAGAGCTGCTGGTGCAACGCCGCCCCCTGCTGACTCGCGGCCAATCGGCCGCCAGCAGGGAGCTGTCAATCAACCCGATCGTATTCGATCGGGTTGATTTCCGGCGGTTCCTGTCCGCCTGCTCAGAGCAGGCGGACAGGGTTATGAAGCAGCGGTCTTTAGACCGCTGCTTCATAACTTGTGTTTCTGGCGAGTCTGAAGACTCGCCAGAAACACGGCCCTTCAAGCTCCATACGGAGCTTGATAAATGGGCCTGATAGTGATAACGTCACATGCATAACCCTTAGCTTAATGAAACAGTAAAGTCAAAATTACACTTTCATGGTTCAGATATAGGGGTAGATTTACCAAGCAGCGGATGCTGCAATCTACCCCCGAAGTTTCCGGCTCACCGGAAACTTAAGTTAAAAAGCAGCGGTCGTGCTCCTTAACTCGTCCGCCAGCTCTGAGGTGGCAGACTGCAATCATCCCGATCTGATCGGGATGATTGACACCCCCTGCTAGTGGCCGATTGGCCGCGAATGTGCAGGGGCGGCATTGCAGAAGCATTTCACCAGAAATGCATGTGGAATGTTAAATGCCGACAGCGTATGCCATTTAGCAATTTCGGACGGAATCATGTCCACCGACCATTTGATTATTCGGCCCAATAGTGTGAAATTTCATACAACTTTCCAATTTAATTATCAAATTTTATTACTTGTTTTGGTAAAACAGGGGGTGCACATGTCTTTTGCACCCTGTAGTAACAATGTTTGCATTGATGTTTGTAGCATTATTATATAAAGTTACAAACACTACTAACTGATGCGTGCAAGTGATAAGGAGTTTATTGCGCTCTTTGCGCACGTCAGAAGTAGCGTGCTTATTACAAGTTGAAAGTAAACACGTTCGCATGAGGGCAATTGAATGTAAAGCTTGTCAGGATATTGCAACTTCAGAGCTCTGGTTAACTGTTACTCTCGATTAAAAAGTTACAAAACACATCAATATTACATTTAAAAGTACAGTTACACTCATAATAACACTATCTACTAAAAATTATTTTTACAAAAATTGCAACAAAGTTTTAAAGTGAATTTAAATTTAACGTTATTAGCTAAAGTCAAATGATAGAAGTTAAAATATAAATGAGACTTTCATTCATGAAATCTTTAGTATATACTTATGTTCAGAGATATTTCACTAGAAACGCTATATGGATAAGAAATGAATCTCCGGTTGCCATATTCAGCAATTGACTGACAGATGACTCTGCAATCAACTAATCTGGGGGAAACAACGATTAGTTGATTGCAGATGAGTCATCTGTCAATCAATTGCTGAATATGGCGACCGGAGGTTCAGTTCTTAGCGTTTCTAGTGAAATATCTCTGGACATAAGTATATACTAAAGATTTGATGAATGAAAGTCTTATTCATTTTTTAACTTCTATTTTTTTACTTTAGCTAATAACGTTAAATTTACATTCACTTTAAGGGCTCAAAGATATGAGGTCTTAGGTGGGATAAAAGGACTGCAAAGGGCTTTCACATAGAGATACATATCTATACATGCCTGTTTATTAGACACAGCCATTAATGTCTAAACCGTTGGCAACAAAAGTGAGTACACTGCAAAGTTGAAATGTCCAAATTGGGCCCAATTGGCCATTTTCCCTCCCCGGTGTCATGTGACTTGTTAGTGTTACAAGGTCTCAGGTGTGAATGGGGAGCAGGTGTGTTAAATTTGGTGTTATCACTCTCACACTCTCTCATACTGGTCACTGGAAGTTCAACATGGCACCTCATGGGAAAAAACTCTCTGAGGAGCTTAAAAAAAGAATTGTTGCTCTACATATAGATGGCCTAGGCTATTAGAAGATTGCCAAGACCCTGAAACTGAGCTGCAGCACGGTGGCCAAGACCATACAGCAGTTTCACAGGACAGGTTCCACTCAGAATAGGCCTCACCATGGTCGACCAAAGAAGTTGAGTGCACGTGCTAAGCGTCATATCCAGAGGTTGTCTTTGGGAAATAGACAAATAAGTGCTGCCAGCATTGCTGCAGAGGTTGAAGTGGTGGGGTTCAGCCTGTCAGTGCTTAGACTATATGCCACACACTGCAACAAATTGGTCTGCATGGCTGTCATCCCAGAAGGAAGCCTTTACTAAAGATGATGCACAAGAAAGCCCGCAAACAGTTTGTTGAAGACAAGCAGACTAAGGACATGGATTGCTGAAACCATGTCCTGTGGTCCCATGAGACTAAGATAAACTTATTTGGTTTAGATGGTGTCAAGCGTGTGTGGTGGCATCCAGGTGAGGAGTACAAAGACAAGTGTGTCTTGCTTACAGTCAAGCATGGTGGTGGGAGTGTCATGGTCTGGACCTGCATGAGTGCTGCTGGCACTGGGGTGCTATAGTTCATTGAGGGAACCATGAATGCCAACATGTACTGTGACATACTGAAGCAGAGCATGATCCCTTCCCTTCAGAGACTTAGCCGCAGGGCAGTATTCCAACATGATAACGACCCCAGACACAACTCCAAGACGACCACTGCCAGGACGACCCCTGCCTTGCTAAAGAAGCTGACGGTAAAGGTGATTGACTGGCCAAGCATGTCTCCAGACCTAAACCCTATTGAGCATCTGTGGGGCATCCTCAAATGGAATGTGGGGGGAGCGCAAGGTCTCTAACATCCACCAGCTCCGTGATGTTGTCATGGAGGAGTGGAAGAGGACTCCAGTGGCAACCTGTGAAGCTCTGGTGAACTACATGCCCAAGAGGGTTAAGGCAGTGCTGGAAAATAATGGTGGCCACACAAAATATTGACACTTTGGGCCCAATTTCGACATTTCCACTCACATTTGTACTCACATTTGTTGCCAGCGGTTTAGACATTAATGGCTGTGTATTGAGTCATTTTGAGGGGACAGCAAATTTACACTGTTATACAGGCTGTACACTCAGTACTTTACATTGTAGCAAAGTGTCATTTCTTCAGTGTTGTCACTTGAAAAGATATAATAAAATATTTACAAAAATGTGAGGGGTGTACTCACTTTTGTGAGATACTGTATATATATATATATATATATATATATATATATATATATATATACATACGTATTCACAAAGCTTGGTTTAGCAAGGTTTAAATACATCTTTGGGAGTGCTGCCAATGAGACAAAATAGTTACACAACACAGGGGGTATCGGTGCACATCTACTTGCAAATAAACAACACTTTTTTAAATGCTGCAAAAAAATTGTCTGCAAAAAACACCTATGATTTTATATTAAAATTGGGATATTAGTCACACAATATGGCCATATTCTGCTTAGCCGGTCACCAACTTACATGGTGCCCCAATGTTGACTGATCCTAACACTACAGTGCTTTGTCTTTATGGGCTGAATCATTCCTGCTTTTTCTCTTTATAATAGAATGAGACTCCCTGGCTTTATAAACACAACTCAATTACACTGTCATGAGTACACCAGTCTACAGCCAATACAGGAGTAGTGCACATGAGGGCACGTGTGGGAGGCAGTGGAGCAATAATGTAGTTTTTATGGTAATAGCTGTTGGTTTACATTCAGATACGGTGCAGTCAGCTGAATTTTTCTTTGAACGTAGCACAGACATAATTAGTATAAAACACAGAAGCCTCGTGGTACTGCAAAGAATAACATTTTACAATCCTTTAGAAAACATATCTAATGGTTTTCAACAGAAAATCACTACTAAAGTTTATGGAGATTTTTTTTAGATAATTTGATATTTTTTTCTACAGGATTGTTTTTTACCCCAATGTTTTTTTTTATCTGGTTAATTGTGTTAGCTATGACTATATTCATGTAAGGAAGAATAGCCATTCTCATAACAAACCTTTAACTGGTATCATTGTTTATAGATAAATTACACATAAACATCATATAAATGGCCTAACAAACTGTATCAGCTGCGTAAAATGCCTGGAACACACATTATATACAATACACTGTGCGCTAATGTTGCTGCATCTATTTTCCTATAGCAAACAACCAACACATCCCTATAGAGAATGCTAAAGAGGTGACCACTGTGTTATGTACTTGTCATGTATTAGTTATCTTACCCAATTACATCCCTCAAAGACACCCAAAATGTCCACACCCAATCACAGGGAGTTGATCAGTGGCACAGTTAATGTGATTGGTCTCTTTGTAGGAGTTGTTATTGACTGGGGCTGGGCAACATAGCTCTAAATTAATCTGAATTGTAATAATAAAACATCTGTGGTGCCAGATGACTCCAGTTTGTAACATCAGTTGGTCATTTAGTTTTCCCAGGATCACTCAGATCAGCCAGGAAACAAACACCTACTGGGCAGTTTGTGTAAGTGGCACATTTGTACATTTAGTAACTCTATAATAGTAATTGTACCCAGAAAGCTCTAGATCTCCACCTGGATCTATGTCTCCAATTAGAATAGAATTGTTATAGGGGGCCCATAAACCAAAAGGTTAAACATTAAAGGGATATGTGTAAAATCTAAGTAATGCAATGGACAGAAGACTACAATAGCTGAGCTTGTACATACAAGCAATCAGTAAGGTTACACCACTCTCCCAGCATGGGCCCATTGTTGTGACTCACATAAACCTCTTATTTCTAGAGACCAGTTGGTAGCTGTAACCCATAATACCTGGTCTATAAGGCTGCCTGAGTCTTCTTATGCACTAACCTTAGCAGAGGATGGTACAAAGCTTCCCCAGCGAGATGCCCAGCAAGTGAAGAATATCAGATGGTTAGGTCTGTATAATCCTGTAAATGATTCCAAGAAAAGAACAGGAAAAGTCACACTTTGGAAGTTGAGTGTCAGCTAGAAGCTTAAACCAAACCTTCCTCAGCACAGTTGGCAGAAAAAATGAACATGGCAGTTTGAGTCAGTAATTAGTCCTGACAAAACTGTCATTTTTGTCAAATAGCCAGCCAATCAGCAAACAAAGATATTTTGTTGTAGCCAATCAGCAGTGAGGGAAGTTACTATAGTAACATGCAGCTTCCATTTTATATTGCATATTGGTAATGTTACTATATTAACAACATTTGTTACAAAACTGATATGTTGACATGTATCAGTGAGCAGCTACACACAGTGCAGTACAGTTTGTTTTTATTAGTAAATTCCAACAGCCTAATTAAATCATTGTACAGTGATGTTAGCTACATCTTATCTGTCTCTGTAATACAAGTTCATTCATTTCCCTGTGTGTCCCACATTGGCTTTATAAACCAGCATACTTTTAAAAAAAGTTATCGTTTTTATGTTTTCGCTTCTTCGCAAGCAGCTTTTGGCAAGAAAGTCATTCAGGCTGCAGTGTCGGGTAAATAGGGATATTGTCCCACCCTGTCCTTAACATAGACCATCTGCTTGGATATTAAACCCATATGTTATGGAGAACGGTGACCATCATTATTTTACAAAGAAATTATAATTTATGCTTACCTGATAAATTAATTTTTTTCGGAACGAAGAATCGTCCGCAGGCCCCGCCTGTTTAAATTTCTAGGCAACAGTTCTAGTGACATCTATAGATCCTGCTTTGTCTTTCCTACCTTTTTCTTTCCTATTCTCTACTTGGCTATACATAAAACTAAAAGAGAAGTGGGAGGAATTTTAAGCTCTGATATGGTTTCTTGACCTCTTTCTAGATGCGGGAAATATATCCCATATGTTATGGAGCACTGTGGACCATCATCATTCCAAAAGAAAATAATTTATCAGGTGTTTTATGTGCATACACTATACATTTTGTAGTCACTATGTGCCAGGGGTGAACTGTACAGCAGGGCAGGCTGGCTATATGGGCCACTGTTGGTGGTCGAATCAGGGCCGATGCAGGTGTAATGCTGGGCAGTTTTTTTCATAGGCATGATCTAGGTATGTCACAACCCAATTAACTTTTTCTTTTAGCTTTTATCAGTGTCCACAGTGATCAGAAAGCACTGTACAGTACTTACTTTGATTCTGCAATCCCATAGAAGTAAACCGCCTTACTTTATAATTTCTCATGTTTTTGACTACAACAATTATATATATAACATTGTAAAAGGGTTGAGTTGTTATACCAATGTTCTTGCCCCCTGGACCATATTTGTCAGTCTTCACCTGAGCTGTATGCTAAACCTTTTTTTTTGAGGTTATAATAAGCGTCAATACATACAAATATAATAACATCATATATACATCTAGAGACAACATAAAAATAAAAGTATAATTTAAATGATACATACACTCTCTGTTGTACAAATCAAAAATAATTTAACCTCAATTTTTCAATTTCTAGAAAACAGAAAAAACAAAATCATAGGAAATCAGGTTAATTATCAACCAAAAAAAGAATTAGATTAGATTAATGGAATCAGTGGCTAAATCTTATAGCTTTAATAAAAAAAAATATTATAACATTATTATAATTCAATAATTTAGCTGATATCTCCAAAACTACCTACATTTCCAGGTTAATATAAATAAAGATGATTACCACTGTTCACTATGGAACTAATTAAATCTACCTTTTATTGATTAAACATTATCTTACAGTTTACTGTATTTACTTGAAATAAAACAGATTATATTTACCCATATTACAATTCTCCTCTTATGAAGTCAAATAAGGTAAAAAGAAAAAAAACAAAACACATTGCTTCCTTTAACACCCCCAATCACGCTACAAACCATTAATTGATGCATAATTTTACTATATGCTAAACTTTAATACACGTTTACACATTTCCTTTTTTGGTTTTTAAAAAAATGCTTGTTTTTATGCAGACTCCTAACTTATAAATGAAAATAGGATCATATAGTTTTATTTATTATTTAGTGCTTTGCTTATTTGAGCTGTTACATAATACAGTTATAAAGAAGAAAAACATAAGCAAAATTAAACCCAATATAATACATATAATGCCTAAAGCTCCTGACAGTGCTTTATCTAAAATATACAAAATAAACATTCCTCTGCATGCTATTGGCAACATTTTAAACTATTCCAGTATATGAGTAAGAGGACAGAAAGTGCACATTTGTCATTAATCAGATACCTTATTCTTCGCTGCTGTTAAAAAGGTGGTGGGAGTAAAATATATATAGAAGACGAGGGGGCCTATTTATTATGTGTCTGTCCAACATGATCCAATCACCGGATCATGTCTGACAGAGATCGCTGAATGCGGAGAGCAATACGCTCTCCACATTTAGCATTGCACTAGCAACTCTTGTGAACTGCTGGTGCAACGCCGCCCCCTGCAGATTCGGCCGCTAGCAGGGGGGTGTCAATCAACCTGATCGTATTCGATCGGGTTGAATTGCGCCGATGTCTGTCCGCCTCCTCAGAGCAGGTGGACAGGTTATGGAGCAGCGGTCTTTACTCCAGGTGGGGCGGAAAAAATTTGCCCTATGCCTGGAAGTCATTAGTAATATTATGATTTTGATTTCACTGACAATTTTCTCTACATAGCATGGGTGTCTCATATAGAAGGTGCCTAGAGTCCTGCTAGTTCTGGAGCTGCCTGTGTTCCAGATGCTTTTTTAGAGGTTTCCTGATTCTAATTATGGTCATCGTGCTGCTGTGCAATTCTGTCACTATGCACCACCAAATCATGATATATGTATGAGAGGTGTGGGGTCCCTGGTTCTTCCACTGAGAGCCAGCACAGCAGTGAGTGCATAGGACAAGTGGTTGTTTTAGAGTAAAGCAAAGGTGACTCTCACATATTCATATCAATAAACTGCATAAGATAAGACAAAAATATCAATACTTAATTTTTTAAAGTTTTATTATTAGGGAAATTGAGGTTAACAGGGATTTTGTAAATTGGTGATGTTTTCTGTGGATAACGTTAGCCTGAAAAAAAAAAACAAGAATAATAATTTGTGACATTATTTATTAGCAATAGATAACAGCCTTGTAATAAATGTATAAAAGAAACTTTGTTTTCCATCTCTCTAAATGTTTATTGTTGTGTAACTGATGTTTATCTAAAAGGTGTTTATTGAAAATTTCTTTTTACTTTTCTGTTCCTGATAATGTGTATATTATATATTGGTGAAAAGCATATACTGTATAAGATGCAGTTAATCACCATGAAACATTAATAACCTGCAGAAGCAGATAAACTTGGGGAGGGGGAGGTGCCAAGTGGTGACGTCATCACGTTTTCGTGTGGTGGAAGGCAGCGTGTAGCATGAGCTGGGGAAGAGAGAGCGGTGGTGAGAACTAAGCACCACGCTACGCAAAGAGGCGACTTTCTTCCTGGCAACACAGCTGCAGTTGATCTGGACCATTCAGTTCGCGTTGGCACGCATGAAACAAGTGGAGGTGAACTGGTGGCCCCTTTAACACCACGGCACGGTAGGAGACATAGGTTCTCAGCTTAATAGAGAGCCAGTCTAAATCTAGTCTTAATAGAGAGCCAGTCTAACGCCTAGATTTAGAGTTTTGCGTTAGCCGACAAAACCAGCGTATAGGGCTTCTAACGCTTGTTTTCTTCTGTTATGTGTGATCAGTCCACGGGTCATCATTACTTCTGGGATATAACTCCTCCCCAACAGGAAATGCAAGAGGATTCACCCAGCAGAGCTGCATATAGCTCCTCCCCTCTACGTCACTCCCAGTCATTCTCTTGCACCCAACGACTAGATAGGATGTGTAAGAGGACTATGGTGATTATTCTTAGTTTTTATGACTTCAATCAAAAGTTTGTTATTTTACAATGACACCGGAGTGTGTTATTGCCTCTCTGGCAGAGTTTGAAGAAGAATCTACCAGAGTTTTACTATGATTTTAGCCGGAGTAGTTAAGATCATATTGCTGTTCTCGGCCATCTGAGGAGAGGTAAAAACTTCAGATCAGGGGACAGCGGGCAGATGAATCTGCATAGAGGTATGTAGCAGTTTTTATTTTCTGACAATGGAATTGATGAGAAAATCCTGCCATACCGATATAATGTCATGTATGTATACTTTGCACTTCAGTATTCTGGGAATGGTACTTCACTGGAATTACTCTGTAAAAAGTACATAAGAATTTTTTTATATGTATTGATTATGTTAAACGTTTTTGCTGGAATGTAGAATCGTTTACATTTAGTGAGGTACTGAGTGAATAAATGTTTGGGCTATTTTTCCACTTGGCAGTTGCTTATTCTAATTATGACAGTTTCGTTTCTCCCTCACTGCTGTGTGTGAGGGGGAGGGGCCGTTTTTGGCGCTCTTTGCTACGCATCAAAATTTCCAGTCAGTTGCTCATTGTATTTCCTGCATGATCCGGTTCATCTCTACAGAACTCAGGGGTCTTCAAAACTTCTTTTGAGGGAGGTAGATTCTCTCAGCAGAGCTGTGAGAATTATATATTGACTGTGATAAAAAACGTTACTCTGTAATTTAATTAATTTTGCTTTGCTAATGGGAAACCTTTGCTAAAGTTGTGTTGTTTACAAGGATTGATGCTATAACTGTTTTTCAGTTTATTATTTCAACTGTCATTAATCGTTTAGTGTTTCTTTGAGGCACAGTACGTTTTTATTAAATAAAATTGTAGCCAAGTTGCAAGTTTATTTGCTAGTGTGTTGAACATGTCTGATTCAGAGGAAGATACCTGTGTCATTTGTTCCAATGCCAAGGTGGAGCCCAATAGAAATTTATGTACTAACTGTATTGATGCTACTTTAAATAAAAGCCAATCTGTACAAATTGAACAAATTTCACCTAACAGCGAGGGGAGAGTTATGCCGACTAACTCGCCTCACGTGTCAGTACCTGCATCTCCCGCTCGGGAGGTGCGTGATATTGTGGCGCCCAGTACATCTGGGCGGCCATTACAGATAACATTACAAGATATGGCTACTGTTATGACTGAAGTTTTGGCTAAATTACCAGAACTAAGAGGCAAGCGTGATCACTCTGGGGTGAGAACAGAGTGCGCTGATAATACTAGGGCCATGTCTGATACTGCGTCACAGCTTGCAGAGCATGAGGACGGAGAGCTTCATTCTGTGGGTGACGGTTCTGATCCAAACAGATTGGATTCAGATATTTCAAATTTTAAATTTAAATTGGAGAACCTCCGTGTATTACTAGGGGAGGTTTTAGCGGCTCTGAATGATTGTAACACAGTTGCAATACCAGAGAAAATGTGTAGGTTGGATAAATATTTTGCGGTACCGGCGAGTACTGATGTTTTTCCTATACCTAAGAGACTTACTGAAATTGTTACTAAGGAGTGGGATAGACCCGGTGTGCCGTTCTCACCCCCTCCAATATTTAGAAAAATGTTTCCAATAGACGCCACCACACGGGACTTATGGCAAACGGTCCCTAAGGTGGAGGGAGCAGTTTCTACCTTAGCTAAGCGTACCACTATCCCGGTTGAGGATAGCTGTGCTTTTTCAGATCCAATGGATAAAAAACTAGAGGGTTACCTTAAGAAAATGTTTGTTCAACAAGGTTTTATATTGCAACCCCTTGCATGCATCGCGCCGGTCACGGCTGCTGCAGCATTCTGGATTGAATCTCTGGAAGAGAACATTAGTTCAGCTACGCGGGACGAGATTACGGACAGGTTTAGAGTCCTTAAACTAGCTAATTCTTTCATTTCGGAAGCCGTAGTACATTTAACCAAACTTACGGCTAAGAATTCAGGATTCGCCATTCAGGCACGCAGAGCACTGTGGCTAAAATCCTGGTCAGCTGATGTTACTTCTAAATCTAAATTGCTTAATATACCTTTCAAGGGGCAGACCTTATTCGGGCCCGGGTTGAAGGAGATTATCGCTGACATTACAGGAGGTAAAGGCCATGCCCTGCCTCAGGACAAAGCCAAAGCTAAGACTAGACAGTCTAATTTTCGTTCCTTTCGTAATTTCAAAGCAGGAGCAGCATCAACTTCCTCTGCACCAAAACAGGAAGGAGCTGTTGCTCGTTACAGACAAGGCTGGAGACCTAATCAGTCCTGGAACAAGGGCAAGCAGGCCAGGAAACCTGCTGCTGCCCCTAAGACAGCATGAATCGAGGGCCCCCGATCCGGGACCGGATCTGGTGGGGGGCAGACTTTCTCTCTTCGCCCAGGCTTGGGCAAGAGATGTTCAGGATCCCTGGGCGCTAGAGATCATATCTCAGGGATACCTTCTGGACTTCAAATTCTCTCCCCCAAGAGGGAGATTTCATCTGTCAAGGTTGTCAACAAACCAAATAAAGAAAGAGGCGTTTCTACGCTGCGTACAAGATCTTTTATTAATGGGAGTGATCCATCCGGTTCCGCGGTCGGAACAAGGACAAGGGTTTTACTCAAATCTGTTTGTAGTTCCCAAAAAAGAGGGAACTTTCAGGCCAATCTTGGATTTAAAGATCCTAAACAAATTCCTAAGAGTTCCATCGTTCAAAATGGAAACTATTCGGACAATTTTACCCATGATCCAAAAAGGTCAGTACATGACCACAGTGGATTTAAAGGATGCTTACCTTCACATACCGATTCACAAGGATCATTACCGGTATCTAAGGTTTGCCTTTCTAGACAGGCATTACCAATTTGTAGCTCTTCCATTCGGATTGGCTATGGCTCCAAGAATCTTCACAAAGGTTCTGGGTACTCTTCTAGCGGTCCTAAGACCGCGAGGAATTTCGGTAGCTCCATACCTGGACGACATTCTGATACAAGCTCCAAGCTTTCAAACTGCCAAGTCTCATACAGAGTTAGTACTGGCATTTCTAAGGTCGCATGGATGGAAGGTGAACGAAAAGAAGAGTTCTCTCTTTCCACTCACAAGAGTTCCCTTCTTGGGGACTCTGATAGATTCTGTAGAAATGAAGATTTACCTGACAGAAGACAGGTTAACAAAGCTTCAAAATGTATGCCGTGTCCTTCATTCCATTCAACACCCGTCAGTAGCTCAATGCATGGAGGTGATCGGCTTAATGGTAGCGGCAATGGACATAGTACCTTTTGCTCGCCTACATCTCAGACCTCTGCAATTGTGCATGCTAAGACAGTGGAATGGGGATTACTCAGATTTGTCCCCTACTCTGAATCTGGATCAAGAGACCAGAAATTCTCTTCTATGGTGGCTTTATCGGCCACATCTATCCAGGGGGATGCCATTCAGCAGGCCAGACTGGACAATTGTAACAACAGACGCCAGCCTACTAGGTTGGGGCGCTGTCTGGAATTCTCTGAAGGCTCAGGGTTTATGGAATCAGGAGGAGAGCCTCCTTCCAATAAACATTCTGGAATTGAGAGCAGTTCTCAATGCCCTTCTGGCTTGGCCCCAGTTAACAACTCGGGGGTTCATCAGGTTTCAGTCGGACAACATCACGACTGTAGCTTACATCAACCATCAGGGAGGGACAAGGAGCTCCCTAGCAATGATGGAAGTATCAAAGATAATTCGCTGGGCAGAGTCTCACTCTTGCCACCTGTCAGCAATCCACATCCCGGGAGTGGAGAACTGGGAGGCGGATTTCTTGAGTCGTCAGACTTTTCATCCGGGGGAGTGGGAACTTCATCCGGAGGTCTTTGCCCAAATACTTCGACGTTGGGGCAAACCAGAGATAGATCTCATGGCGTGTCGTCAGAACGCCAAACTTCCTCGCTACGGGTCCAGATCCAGGGATCCGGGAGCGGTTCTGATAGATGCTTTGACAGCACCTTGGACCTTCGGGATGGCTTATGTGTTTCCACCCTTCCCGATGCTTCCTCGATTGATTGCCAGAATCAAACAGGAGAGAGCATCAGTGATTCTAATAGCGCCTGCATGGCCACGCAGGACTTGGTATGCAGATCTAGTGGACATGTCATCCTGTCCACCTTGGTCTCTACCTCTAAAACAGGACCTTCTGATTCAGGGTCCATTCAAACATCAAAATCTAACTTCTCTGAAGCTGACTGCTTGGAAATTGAACGTTTGATTTTATCAAAACGTGGTTTTTCTGAGTCGGTTATTGATACCCTGATACAGGCTAGGAAGCCTGTTACCAGAGGGATTTACCATAAGATATGGCGTAAATACCTATCCTGGTGCGAATCCAAAGGTTACTCTTGGAGTAAGGTTAGGATTCCTAGGATATTGTCCTTTCTACAAGAAGGTTTAGAAAAGGGTTTATCGGCTAGTTCATTAAAGGGACAGATCTCAGCTCTGTCCATTTTGTTGCACAAGCGTCTGTCAGAAATTCCAGACGTCCAGGCTTTTTGTCAAGCTTTAGCTAGGATCAAGCCTGTGTTTAAAACTGTTGCTCCGCCATGGAGTTTAAACCTGGTTCTTAACGTTTTACAAGGAGTTCCGTTTGAACCCCTTCATTCCATTGATATAAAGTTGTTATCTTGGAAAGTTCTATTTTTAACGGCTATTTCTTCGGCTCGGAGAGTCTCTGAGTTATCAGCCCTACATTGTGATTCTCCTTATTTGATTTTTCATTCAGATAAGGTAGTTCTGCGTACAAAACCTGGGTTCTTACCTAAGGTAGTCACTAACAGGAACATCAATCAGGAGATCGTTGTTCCTTCTTTGTGCCCGAATCCTTCTTCAAAGAAGGAACGTCTTCTGCACAATCTGGATGTAGTTCGTGCCCTCAAGTTCTATTTGCAGGCAACTAAGGAATTTCGACAAACGTCTTCCCTGTTTGTCGTGTACTCTGGTCAGAAGAGAGGTCAAAAGGCTTCGGCTACCTCTCTTTCCTTCTGGCTTCGTAGCATAATTCGTTTAGCCTATGAGACTGCTGGACAGCAGCCTCCTGAAAGAATTACAGCTCATTCTACTAGAGCTGTGGCTTCCACTTGGGCCTTTAAGAATGAGGCCTCTGTTGAACAGATTTGCAAGGCTGCAACTTGGTCTTCGCTCCATACTTTTTCAAAATTTTACAAATTTGACACTTTTGCTTCTTCGGAGGCTATTTTTGGGAGAAAGGTTCTTCAGGCAGTGGTTCCTTCTGTATAATGAGCCTGCCTAGCCCTCCCGTCATCCGTGTACTTTTGCTTTGGTATTGGTATCCCAGAAGTAATGATGACCCGTGGACTGATCACACATAACAGAAGAAAACATAATTTATGCTTACCTGATAAATTCCTTTCTTCTGTTGTGTGATCAGTCCACGGCCCGCCCTGTTTTTTAAGGCAGGTAAATATTTTTTAAATTATACTACAGTCACCACTTCACCCTTGGTTTCTCCTTTCTCGTTGGTCCTTGGTCGAATGACTGGGAGTGACGTAGAGGGGAGGAGCTATATGCAGCTCTGCTGGGTGAATCCTCTTGCATTTCCTGTTGGGGAGGAGTTATATCCCAGAAGTAATGATGACCCGTGGACTGATCACACAACAGAAGAAAGGAATTTATCAGGTAAGCATAAATTATGTTTTTACCGCCCTCCGGTATTTAGAGTTTACTTACCGACACTCAAAAATCTCTGAACGCACAAATCTCTACCAACAGCTCAGACCCTGTAGTTAACATCTACCGACAAAATAAACATCCACGAATCACAAAACAAATATTACACAAAGTACACTTACACTCATACAAACACTACACTATATTTATTTTTCAGATTTAATATTTTTTCATCAAAATAGAAAGGATCAAAGTTGCGAGATCTCGGGTGTTAGAAAAAAAACAACACAAATCCATTTTGCCATTGACTTACATTGACAGACGGGAAAACACACTCATATAGCTTCATATAACTAATAATATTATCACAAACATACACTCATCGATGCATACAAACAATATACACCACATTACATACACAAACAAGTTTTTTTTTACAAAATGAACACGATTTAGCTACTTTTTAACACAAGACCATGACGTCACTCACTTTACGCTCAAAACCAGTCTTGGATTTTATTTACACACAAATTTTGAGCCTCCATTGACTTCTATGGGGAAGACGTGCTCGTGCACGCGACAGACAGATTTCCCTAACACACGCAAAAAGCGTAGACAAAAAAACTCCAAATACCAGCGCTAGAAATCGAAAAAAAACCATGCTTTTCTGCGTTAGACCCAGCTATGACAAATAGATCAAGAAATGCCTATTTCCCTATGGTGGACTTATGGATTTTATTTATTGAATATTCACAACAGCATTAAATTGTTTGATACTTTTACATTACATCAACTACAAATCAACATCACTAGTAACAAACATTTACAACAATTACATCACATTTAAACGGACACAAAAATAATTTAAACATTTCAGGATTCACAAACAGTAGACAATGGGAAACACCTCTCATTTACCTTTATTATTGAATTTCATTTATTCAACTCATATGCTTGCAACAACAGCATATCTACATAGGCTTAACACATGATCATTCATGGATGCACATACTTTACTTTTACACCATTCACTCATACATGTGCATTCAAATGATGGGGGAAAAACACATTACATTCTCTCTAGGAATCACAAAACAGAACATATGGATTTTAATGTACTTTTAACATCATGATTCGATCACAATAAACCATTAGGAATTACGTACAATAAGAACATCATTACAACAGATTACAGCTGTCACTTTATGGGAAGGAACAACAATGCTAGACCGCTTTAGAGAAGTCAGCATATGTGGGACACAATCACAAAATATATACGTATATGTACATAACACGCATCACGCAACCACAAAGCACACATTTATATTTTATTCAGCACACAATAACAATGTAGTACAATACAACAACACAATGAGGATTTCAGAACTACATAGGCAGGTTAATAATATGATGACGTCATTAGAAGATTCAACCATACACATTACAGCTTTACGACTGTACCGCCCCTTTCAGAAATTTACCACTCAATACTACAATACAACCAGTGATGTGCAGTCACTAGAGGCAGGTGAGGCAGTGCTTCACCTCTCATATGGGCAAAAATATATAATTTTTTTATGGGCTTTAAAAAAATAAAATAAAAAAATTGCAATTTTTTTCACCAGCATTTTTTTTCTTCATAGATACATGTTGTGCAATGGAGAGGCACAAGCAGGTCTGCCCACCATTACACAACATGCTGCGCCATCTACTGGATGACAGTGGTTAAGATCATTGCATGGCCCATAAGTGCTTTATTTGAGGCAGTCCTATTTGGGCTGAACCAATCCAGTGAGAGGCATTAGTAAATTGAACTTAGGGTTGGGGCTGGATGTTAAATCATATAAAACAAAACAAAAACGGAAAAAAAACTACTTTCATTTATTTTGTTGCTGTGCTGTGAAGCTGCCAGCTTTTGCTAAAGTGAAAAAGAGAGTTCTGTATTTCCCCTCTAAGTGCAGTGGAATGTGCCACTGTCACTTCCTTAATACAGACAGAGGCAGAGCAGGAAGAGAGATGCAGTCAATGAGCAGTGTTTTAGCCACATCTTAGTAAGTTCTGCAACCTTAGATTTCACTGAAAGGGATTCTGTTAGTGAAAATTATAATTTAATGAACGTGGTTTAGTGTTTTTTTACTCTTTTACAGCAGGGTCGTTTTTGCATTTTGTTTCCTCAACCTTTACACCCACTAACTTAACAGCTTGCCTTCACTTTCTGAACTCTCTGTAGCTCTGCTGTTTTATTACTTAAAAATGCAGTGGTCTCTCTCCCTCCCCCCTTGTGTCTCTCTCTCTCTCTCTCTCTATCTATCTATCTATCCATCTCTCTCCTTATGTGTTGTTCTCCCCATGGTCTCTCTGTCTCTCTTCCTCCCCCTCTGACTCTCTCATCCCTTATGTGTCTCTCTAACCCTCTGTGTTTGATTGTGTCTCTCTCTCTTTCTCTAACCCTCTGTGTGTGATTGTGTGTCTCTCTCTCTTTCTCTCTCCCTCTAACCATCTGTGTGTCTCTCTCTCTCTTTCTCTCTCTAACCCTCTGTGTGTCTCTCTCTCTCTCTTTTTCTCTCTCTCTCTAACCCTCTGTGTGTGTTTCTCTCTCTCTCTCTCTCTCTAACCCTCTGTGTGTGTCTCTCTCTCTCTTTCTCTCTCTCTCTCTCTCTCTAACCCTCTGTGTCTCTCTCTCTAACCCTCTGTATGTCTCTCTTTCTCTCTCTCTTTCTCTCTCTCTAACCCTCTGCGTGTGTGTCTCTCTCTCTCTCTCTCTCCCTCTGTGTGTGTCTTTCTCTCTCTTTCTCTCTCTAACCCTCTGTGTATGTGTTTCTGTCTACCTTTTATTTATTTAATTAATGAATTGGTAGTGCCATCTGATGGTGTGGCTTTATTTAAAGGGGTGGGGTCAAGCGCCCCACCATCTTTAAATTTCACCAGCCGCCACGGGATCAAGACATTTTTATATTTACTGAATAATGAAAGAATCTATAAGCATAATTTGCAGCATTAAAGTAAAAAGTATGTTTTAAACATATTTTAATGGGCATGGATTTCTAGATCTCATAATCAGAGCAAGCATTTTGTTATCTGGCAAGTGTTTCTGTTACAATCCTTTAGACTAAAATCAGATGTTTACTAAGTTGACCAGTTTTCCAAGACACCATTTAAAGGGACATGAAACCCATATGTTTTCTTTCATGATTTGGAAAGAACATGCAATTTAAATAACTTTCCAATTTACATCTAATATCTAATTGTCTTCATTCTTTTGATATCCTTTGTTGAAAATCATATCTAAATATGCTCAGTAGCTGCTGATTGGTGGCTGCACATAGATACCTCATGTGATTGGCTCACATATGTGCATTGCTATTTCTTCAACAAAGGATATCTAAAGAATGAAGGCGTATCCAAGCCACTGCCTCACCAGCCTCTGACGTCACTGCACGTCACTAAATACAACATATACGTAAACAACAGTTTGGAACATCATTATTAGGGCGATTTGAATGGGACAATTAATAAATATTGTCAGCTCGCAAATCACTTATATATATAATACTACAGATGACAGCCGGAAGTTATTCAGTATTAGTGCGATTTGAATGGGACTCATACAATATTGACATCTCGGCAATCACTTATATATACAATACTACAGATGACAGCCGGAAGTTATTCAGTATTAGTGCGATTTTAATGGGACGCATACAATATTGACATCTCAGCAAATCACTTATATATATAATACTACAGATGACAGCCGGAAGTTATTCAGTATTAGTGCGATTTGAATGGGACGCATACAATATTGACATCTCGTCAATCACTTATATATACAATACTACAGATGACAGCCGGAAGTTATTCAGTATTAGTGCGATTTTAATGGGACGCATACAATATTGACATCTCGGCAATCACTTATATATACAATACTACAGATGACAGCCGGAAGTGCTTCAGTATTATTGCGATTTTAATGGGACGCATACAATATTGACATCTCGGCAATCACTTATATATAAAATACTACAGATGACAGCCGGAAGTGCTTCAGTATTATTGTGATTTTAATGGGACGCATACAATATTGACAACCTGCCACTGCTACCAAGACAGCATGAGATGTTGGCCCCCGATCCAGGACCGGATCTGGTGGGGGGCAGACTCTCTCTCTTCGCTCAGGCTTGGGCAAGAGATGTTCTGGATCCTTGGGCGCTGGAAATAGTCTCCCAAGGTTATCTTCTGGAATTCAAGGGGCTTCCCCCAAGGGGGAGGTTCCACAGGTCTCAATTGTCTTCAGACCACATAAAAAAACAGGCATTCTTACATTGTGTAGAAGACCTGTTAAAAATGGGAGTGATTCATCCTGTTCCATTAGGAGAACAAGGGATGGGGTTCTACTCCAATCTGTTCATAGTTCCCAAAAAAGAGGGAACATTCAGACCAATCTTAGATCTCAAGATCCTAAACAAGTTTCTCAAGGTTCCATCGTTCAAAATGGAAACCATTCGAACAATTCTTCCTTCCATCCAGGAAGGTCAATTCATGACCACGGTGGATTTAAAGGATGCGTATCTACATATTCCTATCCACAAGGAACATCATCAGTTCCTAAGGTTCGCCTTTCTGGACAAGCATTACCAGTTTGTGGCACTTCCGTTCGGATTAGCCACTGCTCCAAGAATTTTCACAAAGGTACTGGGGTCCCTTCTAGCGGTGCTAAGACCAAGGGGCATTGCAGTAGTACCTTACTTGGACGACATTCTGATTCAAGCGTCGTCCCTTCCACAAGCAAAGGCTCACACGGACATTGTCCTGGCCTTTCTCAGATCTCACGGGTGGAAAGTGAACGTAGAAAAAAGTTCTCTATCTCCGTCAACAAGAGTTCCCTTCTTGGGAACAATAATAGACTCCTTAGAAATGAGGATTTTTCTGACAGAGGCCAGAAAATCAAAACTTCTAAACTCTTGTCAAGTACTTCATTCTGTTCCTCTTCCTTCCATAGCACAGTGCATGGAAGTAATAGGTTTGATGGTCGCGGCAATGGACATAGTTCCTTTTGCACGAATTCATCTGAGACCATTACAACTGTGCATGCTCAGTCAGTGGAATGGGGATTATACAGACTTGTCTCCGACGATACAAGTAGATCAGAGGACCAGAGATTCACTCCGTTGGTGGCTGTCCCTGGACAACCTGTCACAGGGGATGAGCTTCCGCAGACCAGAGTGGGTCATTGTCACGACCGACGCCAGTCTGGTGGGCTGGGGCGCGGTCTGGGGACTCCTGAAAGCTCAGGGTCTTTGGTCTCGGGAAGAATCTCTTCTCCCGATAAATATTCTGGAACTGAGAGTGATATTCAATGCTCTCAAGGCTTGGCCTCAGCTAGCAAAGGCCAAATTCATACGGTTTCAATCGGACAACATGACGACTGTTGCGTACATCAACCATCAGGGGGGAACAAGGAGTTCCCTGGCGATGGAAGAAGTGACCAAAATCATTCAATGGGCGGAGACTCACTCCTGCCACTTGTCTGCAATCCACATCCCAGGAGTGGAAAATTGGGAAGCGGATTTTCTGAGTCGTCAGACATTTCATCCGGGGGAGTGGGAACTCCATCCGGAAATCTTTGCCCAAATTACTCAGTTGTGGGGCATTCCAGACATGGATCTGATGGCCTCTCGTCAGAACTTCAAGGTTCCTTGCTACGGGTCCAGATCCAGGGATCCCAAGGCGACTCTAGTAGATGCACTAGTAGCACCTTGGACCTTCAAACTAGCTTATGTATTCCCACCGTTTCCTCTCATCCCCAGGCTGGTAGCCAGGATCAATCAGGAGAGGGCATCGGTGATCTTGATAGCTCCTGCGTGGCCATGCAGGACTTGGTATGCAGACCTGGTGAATATGTCATCGGCTCCACCATGGAAGCTACCTTTGAGACGGGACCTTCTTGTTCAAGGTCCGTTCGAACATCCGAATCTGGTCTCACTCCAACTGACTGCTTGGAGATTGAACGCTTGATTTTATCAAAGCGAGGGTTCTCAGATTCTGTCATTGATACTCTTGTTCAGGCCAGAAAGCCTGTAACTAGAAAAATCTACCATAAAATATGGAAAAAATATATCTGTTGGTGTGAATCTAAAGGATTCCCTTGGGACAAGATAAAAATTCCTAAGATTCTATCCTTTCTTCAAGAAGGTTTGGAGAAAGGATTATCTGCAAGTTCTTTGAAGGGACAGATTTCTGCTTTGTCTGTGTTACTTCACAAAAAGCTGGCAGCTGTGCCAGATGTTCAAGCCTTTGTTCAGGCTCTGGTTAGAATCAAGCCTGTTTACAAACCTTTGACTCCTCCTTGGAGTCTCAATTTAGTTCTTTCAGTTCTTCAGGGGGTTCCGTTTGAACCCTTACATTCCGTTGATATTAAGTTATTATCTTGGAAAGTTTTGTTTTTGGTTGCAATTTCTTCTGCTAGAAGAGTTTCAGAGTTATCTGCTCTGCAGTGTTCTCCTCCTTATCTGGTGTTCCATGCAGATAAGGTGGTTTTGCGTACTAAACCTGGTTTTCTTCCGAAAGTTGTTTCTAACAAAAACATTAACCAGGAGATAGTCGTGCCTTCTTTGTGTCCGAATCCAGTTTCAAAGAAGGAACGTTTGTTACACAATTTGGATGTAGTTCGTGCTCTAAAATTCTATTTAGATGCTACAAAGGATTTTAGACAAACATCTTCCTTGTTTGTTGTTTATTCTGGTAAAAGGAGAGGTCAAAAAGCAACTTCTACCTCTCTCTCTTTTTGGCTTAAAAGCATCATCAGATTGGCTTACGAGACTGCCGGACGGCAGCCTCCTGAAAGAGTCACAGCTCATTCCACTAGGGCCGTGGCTTCCACATGGGCCTTCAAGAACGAGGCTTCTGTTGATCAGATATGTAAGGCAGCGACTTGGTCTTCACTGCACACTTTTACTAAATTTTACAAATTTGATACTTTTGCTTCTTCTGAGGCTATTTTTGGGAGAAAGGTTTTGCAAGCCGTGGTGCCTTCCATCTAGGTGACCTGATTTGCTCCCTCCCTTCATCCGTGTCCTAAAGCTTTGGTATTGGTTCCCACAAGTAAGGATGACGCCGTGGACCGGACACACCAATGTTGGAGAAAACAGAATTTATGTTTACCTGATAAATTACTTTCTCCAACGGTGTGTCCGGTCCACGGCCCGCCCTGGTTTTTTAATCAGGTCTGATAATTTATTTTCTTTAACTACAGTCACCACGGTATCATATGATTTCTCCTATGCAAATATTCCTCCTTTACGTTGGTCGAATGACTGGGGAAGGCGGAGCCTAGGAGGGATCATGTGACCAGCTTTGCTGGGCTCTTTGCCATTTCCTGTTGGGGAAGAGAATATCCCACAAGTAAGGATGACGCCGTGGACCGGACACACCGTTGGAGAAAGTAATTTATCAGGTAAACATAAATTCTGTTTTTACAGGCAACTTTGTAATTATTTTAACCAGGTACAATAGCTATTAAATAGTTAAGAACTATTTAATAGTTACCTAGTTAAAATAATTACAAAATTACCTGTAAAATAAATCCTAACCTAAGTTATAATTAAACCTAACACTACACTATCATTAAATTAATTAAATACAATATCTACAATTACCTACAATTAAACCTAACACTACACTATCAATACATTAATTAAATACAATATCTACAAATAACTACAATGAAATAAACTAACTAAAGTACAAAAAATAAAAAAGAACTAAGTTACAAAAAATAAAAAAATATTTACAAACATAAGAAAAATCTTACTACAATTTTAAACTAATTACACCTACTCTAAGCCCCCTAATAAAATAACAAAGCCCCCCAAAATAAAAAAAATGCCCTACCCTATTCTAAATTACTAAAGTTCAAAGCTCTTTTACCTTACCAGCCCTGAACAGGGCCCTTTGCGGGGCATGCCCCAAGAAGTTCAGCTCTTTTGCCTGTAAAAAAAAACATACAATACCCTCCCCCCAACATTACAACCCACCACCCACATACCCCTAATCTAACCCAAACCCCCCTTAAATAAACCTAACACTAAGCCCCTGAAGATCTTCCTACCTTATCTTCACCATACCAGGTTCACCGATCGGTCCAGAAGAGCTCCTCCGATGTCCTGATCCAAGCCCAAGCGGGGGGCTGAAGATGTCCATGATCCGGTAGAAGTCTTCATCCAAGCGGGGCAGAAGAGGTCTTCCATCCGATTGAAGTCTTCATCCAAGCGGCATCTTCTATCGTCATCCATTCGGAGCGGAGCGGCAGCATCCTGAAGACCTCCGACGCGGAACATCCATCCTGGCCGACGACTGAATGACGAATGACGGTTCCTTTAAATGACGTCATCCAAGATGGCGTCCCTCGAATTCCGATTGACTGATAGGATTCTATCAGCCAATCGGAATTAAGGTAGGAATATTCTGATTGGCTGATGGAAACAGCCAATCAGAATCAAGTTCAATCCGATTGGCTGATCCAATCATCCAATCAGATTGAGCTCGCATTCTATTGGCTGTTCCGATCAGCCAATAGAATGCGAGCTCAATCTGATTGGCTGATTGGATCAGCCAATCGGATTGAACTTGATTCTGATTGGCTGATTCCATCAGCCAATCAGAATATTCCTACCTTAATTCCGATTGGCTGATAGAATCCTATCAGCCAATCGGAATTCGAGGGACGCCATCTTGGATGACGTCATTTAAAGGAACCGTCATTCGTCGTCATTTTATTTTTTTATTCGTCGTCATTTTATTAGGGGGCTTAGAGTAGGTGTAATTAGTTTAAAATTGTTGTAAGATTTTTCTTATGTTTGTAAATATTTTTTTATTTTTTGTAACTTAGTTCTTTTTTATTTTTTGTACTTTAGTTAGTTTATTTCATTGTAGTTATTTTTAGATATTGTATTTAATTAATGTATTGATAGTGTAGTGTTAGGTTTAATTGTAGGTAATTGTAGATATTGTATTTAATTAATTTAATGATAGTGTAGTGTTAGGTTTAATTATAACTTAGGTTAGGATTTATTTTACAGGTAATTTTGTAATTATTTTAACTAGGTAACTATTAAATAGTTCTTAACCCCTAATCTGCGGCTGGAGTTTTGTCGTTAGATTTCTAACGCTCACTTCAGACACGACTCTAAATACCGGAGTTAGAAAGATCCCATTGAAAAGATAGGATACGCAATTGACGTAAGGGGATCTGCGGTATGGAAAAGTCGCGGCTGAAAAGTGAGCGTTAGACCCTTTTTTGAATGACTCCAAATACCGGCAGTAGCCTAAAACCAGCGTTAGGAGCCTCTAACGCTGGTTTTCACGGCTACCGCCAAACTCTAAATCTAGGCCATAGAGAATGCAATTTAGCCTTTTAGTTTGTATTTTACACAAGGTCTGGTTTAGGCAAAATACGCATATGTAGCATGTCTTAGCTGAAATGGGAAGATAGCAAATGCAATTTAACCATGTCATTGTCTCTTTACACAAATGTCTAGTTTTAGTTCAAAACAGATATGTAGCATGTCTTACCTTAAATGCTCAGATAGAGAATGCAATTTAGCCTTTTAGTTTGTATTTTACACAAGGTCTGGTTTAGGCAAAATACGCATATGTAGCATGTCTTAGCTGAAATGGGAAGATAGCAAATGCAATTTAACCATGTCATTGTCTCTTTACACAAATGTCTAGATTTAGTTCAAAACAGATATGTAGCATGTCTTACCTTAAATGCTCAGAGAATGCAATGTAACCATTTAGTTTGTATTTTACACAAGGTCTGGTTTCTGCAAAATATGCATATGTAGCATGTCTTAGCTGAAATGGGAAGATAGAGAATAAGATTGAACTAGATTATTCTTTTAAAAAATAAACATTTGTTAGTGGATTATCGTGTACACAAACATTTTTGAGTAAAAAATATTTACAAACATAAGAAAAATCTTACAACAATTTTAAACTAATTACACCTACTCTAAGCCCCCTAATAAAATAACAAAGCCCCCCAAAATAAAAAAAATGCCCTACCCTATTCTAAATTACTAAAGTTCAAAGCTCTTTTACCTTACCAGCCCTGAACAGGGCCCTTTGCGGGGCATGCCCCAAGAAGTTCAGCTCTTTTGCCTGTAAAAAAAAACATACAATACCCTCCCCCCAACATTACAACCCACCACCCACATACCCCTAATCTAACCCAAACCCCCCTTAAATAAACCTAACACTAAGCCCCTGAAGATCTTCCTACCTTATCTTCACCATACCAGGTTCACCGATCGGTCCAGAAGAGCTCCTCCGATGTCCTGATCCAAGCCCAAGCGGGGGGCTGAAGATGTCCATGATCCGGTAGAAGTCTTCATCCAAGCGGGGCAGAAGAGGTCTTCCATCCGATTGAAGTCTTCATCCAAGCGGCATCTTCTATCGTCATCCATTCGGAGCGGAGCGGCAGCATCCTGAAGACCTCCGACGCGGAACATCCATCCTGGCCGACGACTGAATGACGAATGACGGTTCCTTTAAATGACGTCATCCAAGATGGCGTCCCTCGAATTCCGATTGGCTGATAGGATTCTATCAGCCAATCGGAATTAAGGTAGGAATATTCTGATTGGCTGATGGAAACAGCCAATCAGAATCAAGTTCAATCCGATTGGCTGATCCAATCAGCCAATCAGATTGAGCTCGCATTCTATTGGCTGTTCCGATCAGCCAATAGAATGCGAGCTCAATCTGATTGGCTGATTGGATCAGCCAATCGGATTGAACTTGATTCTGATTGGCTGATTCCATCAGCCAATCAGAATATTCCTACCTTAATTCCGATTGGCTGATAGAATCCTATCAGCCAATCGGAATTCGAGGGACGCCATCTTGGATGACGTCATTTAAAGAAACCGTCATTCGTCGTTCAGTCGTCGGCCAGGATGAATGTTCCATGTCAGAGGTCTTCAGGATGCTGCCGCTCCGCTCCGGATGGATGACGATAGAAGATGCCGCTTGGCTGAAGACTTCAATCGGATGGAAGACCTCTTCTGCCCCGCTTGGATGAAGACTTCTACCGGATCATGGACATCTTCAGCCCCCCGCTTGGGCTTGGATCAGGACATCGGAGGAGCTCTTCTGGACCGATCGGTGAACCTGGTATGGTGAAGATAAGGTAGGAAGATCTTCAGGGGCTTAGTGTTAGGTTTATTTAAGGGGGGTTTGGGTTAGATTAGGGGTATGTGGGTGGTGGGATGTAATGTTGGGGGGGGGTATTGTATGTTTTTTTTTACAGGCAAAAGAGCTGAACTTCTTGGGGCATGCCCCGCAAAGGGCCCTGTTCAGGGCTGGTAAGGTAAAAGAGCTTTGAACTTTAGTAATTTAGAATAGGGTAGGGCATTTTTTTATTTTGGGGGGCTTTGTTATTTTATTAGGGGGCTTAGAGTAGGTGTAATTAGTTTAAAATTGTTGTAAGATTTTTCTTATGTTTGTAAATATTTTTTTATTTTTTGTAACTTAGTTCTTTTTTATTTTTTGTACTTTAGTTTATTTCATTGTAGTTATTTGTAGATATTGTATTTAATTAATGTATTGATAGTGTAGTGTTAGGTTTAATTGTAGGTAATTGTAGATATTGTATTTAATTAATTTAATGATAGTGTAGTGTTAGGTTTAATTATAACTTAGGTTAGGATTTATTTTACAGGTAATTTTGTAATTATTTTAACTAGGTAACTATTAAATAGTTCTTAACTATTTAATAGCTATTGTACCTGGTTAAAATAATTACAAAGTTGCATGTAAAATAAATATTAATCCTAAAATAGCTACAATGTAATTATAATTTATATTGTAGCTATATTAGGATTTATTTTACAGGTAAGTATTTAGCTTTAAATAGGAATCATTTATTTAATAAGAGTTAATTAATTTCGTTAGATTAAAATTATATTTAATTTAGGGGGGTGTTAGTGTTAGGGTTAGACTTAGCTTTAGGGGTTAATACATTTATTAGAATAGCGGTGAGCTCCGGTCGGCAGATTAGGGGTTAATAATTTAAGTTAGGTGTCGGCGATGTTAGGGAGGGCAGATTAGGGGTTAATACTATTTATTATAGGGTTAGTGAGGCGGATTAGGGGTTAATAACTTTATTATAGTAGCGGTGCGGTCCGCTCGGCAGATTAGGGGTTAATAAGTGTAGGCAGGTGGAGGCGATGTTGAGGGGGCAGATTAGGGGTTAATAAATATAATATAGGGGTCGGCGGTGTTAGGGGCAGCAGATTAGGGGTACATAAGGATAATTTAAGTAGCGGCGCTTTGCGGTCGGCAGATTAGGGGTTAATTATTGTAGGTAGTTGGCGGCGATGTTGTGGGGGGCAGATTAGGGGTTAATAAATATAATATAGGGGTCGGCGGTGTTAGGGGCAGCAGATTAGGGGTACATAAGTATAACGTAGGTGACGGTCGGCAGATTAGGGGTTAAAAAAATGTAATCGAGTGGCGGCGATGTGGGGGGACCTCGGTTTAGGGGTACATAGGTAGTTTATGGGTGTTAGTGTACTTTAGAGTACAGTAGTTAAGAGCTTTATGAACCGGCGTTAGCCCAAAAAGCTCTTAACTCCTGACTTTTTTCTGCGGCTGGAGTTTTGTCGTTAGATTTCTAACGCTCACTTCAGACACGACTCTAAATACCGGAGTTAAAAAGATCCCATTGAAAAGATAGGATACGCAATTGACGTAAGGGGATCTGCGGTATGGAAAAGTCGCGGCTGAAAAGTGAGCGTTAGACCCTTTTTTGAATGACTCCAAATACCGGCGGTAGCCTAAAACCAGCGTTAGGAGCCTCTAACGCTGGTTTTCACGGCTACCGCCAAACTCTAAATCTAGGCCATAGAGAATGCAATTTAGCCTTTTAGTTTGTATTTTACACAAGGTCTGGTTTAGGCAAAATACGCATATGTAGCATGTCTTAGCTGAAATGGGAAGATAGCAAATGCAATTTAACCATGTCATTGTCTCTTTACACAAATGTCTAGTTTTAGTTCAAAACAGATATGTAGCATGTCTTACCTTAAATGCTCAGATAGAGAATGCAATTTAGCCTTTTAGTTTGTATTTTACACAAGGTCTGGTTTAGGCAAAATACGCATATGTAGCATGTCTTAGCTGAAATGGGAAGATAGCAAATGCAATTTAACCATGTCATTGTCTCTTTACACAAATGTCTAGTTTTAGTTCAAAACAGATATGTAGCATGTCTTACCTTAAATGCTCAGAGAATGCAATGTAACCATTTAGTTTGTATTTTACACAAGGTCTGGTTTCTGCAAAATACGCATATGTAGCATGTCTTAGCTGAAATGGGAAGATAGAGAATAAGATTGAAGTAGATTATTCTTTTAAAAAATAAACATTTGTTAGTGGATTATCGTGTACACAAACATTTTTGAGTTTGAATTATGTTCTGTTCATAATTTATAGGTGATTCTGGGTACATGAGCCGGCCTTGGCTTATTACTCCCTTGCGTAGCCCGACTGATGTGGCTCAGGAGCGCTACAATAGGGCACATAAGAGAACCAGGGCTGTGGTCGAAAGAATGTTTGGGCTCCTCAAAATGAGATTCCGGTGCCTTGACAGGTCGGGAGGAGCCCTCCAGTACAGTCCAAAGAAGGTGGCTAAGATCGTTATAGCCTGTAGTGTCCTGCATAATATTGCACAGCGGGCTGGGATGCTGCAGGCCGTCCAGGCGCCCCGACGCCTCCTCCTTGATGAGGTGGACCAGCCTGTTTTAGAGGGGCCATTCCGGGACGAGGGGCTCAATGTCAGAGCAGACATCATCAACCGCCACTTTAGATGGTAAATAATAGAAGTTAGATTGGAGTATTGTCAATAGATGTGAACTCTAGGGAAATGACAAGTAGAGAATTGTGCAAACATGTTCAGATTGTTCATCAAATGCTAAAAATGTGTTTCATTTATTAATATAGGTGATGCTCTGGTCATTGGGTCCTGTATCGAGTCTTTGCCACCTGGTTTTTAAAGAGAACATCAGCTGGTAAGTATAAATGTATGGACTGTTGCTGGCATGAATTGTACACAAATACATCATATGGCATACATTTTCAAAACTAGTATTTAGTTTACACATTACTTAAAATGTAAATACTCAGAAAGGGATCCTCTAGCATAACTATCCTCTAGCATGACTATGGTTCAAAGTCACACATTAGAGGTTCGTTCTGCTCAATATGACTCATCTTCACACTTGATTGATAGAACATAACACAAGATGCTACACACGCTTATTAAGCTAGTGACAGAAAGTGATTCAGAAATGGGGGGTGGGAGAGGGGTACAGAACTGATTCACACACTTGTAGTAATAATTTTTATTAAACTTTTTCTGCCATTAGGGAGCTGACTTAATCTAAAGACTGAAAGGGAAGAATTTGAAGCCTGACAGTGAAGATTGCCCAGACTGACCGTGAAAAATACAAGATTGAAAGTGAAGAATACCAATGGGATCATGTCTGGCATTATCTTTCCAATCTGCTGACCTTGAAAACCATACAAAGACATGTTCACATGGTAAGTGCCAACTATTTGATGGAATAAGGCTGTGGAGGCATCCTATTGGAGACACTTAGATGTTTTTTTATTTTTTTAGATGGTATTTCAGTCATCTATTTTTGAAATGATGAATAAGACACCTATTGAAGATCAACTGTTTTCTCCAGAATTGACTTTCAAAGACCATGCATTATCCAGGTTGGTTTACCAATGCATGCTAGTTAAGAATCACAGGAAGAATGTAGAATATTTGTAGCTTACATACATTAGCCATACTTTGTTCATAATTAGATATTTATGTATCACAATCAGACACTTAGATGATTTTTACATTTTTAGATGGTATTTCAGTCATCTATTTTTGAAATGATGAATAAGACACCTATTGAAGATCAACTGTTTTCTCCAGAATTGACTTTCAAAGACCATGCATTATCCAGGTTGGTTTACCAATGCATGCTAGTTAAGAATCACAGGAAGAATGTAGAATATTTGTAGCTTACATACATTAGCCATACTTTGTTCATAATTAGATATTTATGTATCACAATCAGACACTTAGATGATTTTTACATTTTTAGATGGTATTTCAGTCATCTATTTTTGAAATGATGAATAAGACACCTATTGAAGATCAACTGTTTTCTCCAGAATTGACTTTCAAAGACCATACATTATCCAGGTTGGTTTACCAATGCATGCTAGTTAAGAATCACAGGAAGAATGTAGAATATTTGTAGCTTACATACATTAGCCATACTTTGTTCATAATTAGATATTTATGTATCACAATCAGACACTTAGATGATTTTTACATTTTTAGATGGTATTTCAGTCATCTATTTTTGAAATGATGAATAAGACACCTATTGAAGATCAACTGTTTTCTCCAGAATTGACTTTCAAAGACCATGCATTATCCAGGTTGGTTTACCAATGCATGTTAGTTAAGAATCACAGGAAGAATGTAGAATATTTGTAGCTTACATACATTAGCCATACTTTGTTCATAATTAGATATTTATGTATCACAATCAGACACTTAGATGATTTTTACATTTTTAGATGGTATTTCAGTCATCTATTTTTGAAATGATGAATAAGACACCTATTGAAGATCAACTGTTTTCTCCAGAATTGACTTTCAAAGACCATGCATTATCCAGGTTGGTTTACCAATGCATGCTAGTTAAGAATCACAGGAAGAATGTAGAATATTTGTAGCTTACATACATTAGCCATACTTTGTTCATAATTAGATATTTATGTATCACAATCAGACACTTAGATGATTTTTACATTTTTAGATGGTATTTCAGTCATCTATTTTTGAAATGATGAATAAGACACCTATTGAAGATCAACTGTTTTCTCCAGAATTGACTTTCAAAGACCATGCATTATCCAGGTTGGTTTACCAATGCATGCTAGTTAAGAATCACAGGAAGAATGTAGAATATTTGTAGCTTACATACATTAGCCATACTTTGTTCATAATTAGATATTTATGTATCACAATCAGACACTTAGATGATTTTTACATTTTTAGATGGTATTTCAGTCATCTATTTTTGAAATGATGAATAAGACACCTATTGAAGATCAACTGTTTTCTCCAGAATTGACTTTCAAAGACCATGCATTATCCAGGTTGGTTTACCAATGCATGCTAGTTAAGAATCACAGGAAGAATGTAGAATATTTGTAGCTTACATACCTTAGCCATACTTTGTTCATAATTAGATATTTATGTATCACAATCAGACACTTAGATGATTTTTACATTTTTAGATGGTATTTCAGTCATCTATTTTTGAAATGATGAATAAGACACCTATTGAAGATCAACTGTTTTCTCCAGAATTGACTTTCAAAGACCATGCATTATCCAGGTTGGTTTACCAATGCATGCTAGTTAAGAATCACAGGAAGAATGTAGAATATTTGTAGCTTACATACATTAGCCATACTTTGTTCATAATTAGATATTTATGTATCACAATCAGACACTTAGATGATTTTTACATTTTTAGATGGTATTTCAGTCATCTATTTTTGAAATGATGAATAAGACAATGTACTATTGAATTACATTCAGTCTTTAAATATACTTAGAAAAAGATACATCAATGCACATATCTTAGCCAATGACATAAGGCATCTATGTGCAACCAACAATCAGCATCAAAATAGCCTATGTAGATATGTATTTAATCCAAGAATATATATAATTAAAATTTAATGATCGAATAACAAAACATATTAAGTTGTTCAAATATTATAATCTTCTCCAAAATGCATAAATAACATATAGCTTAAAGGAACATGCCACCCACATTTTTTCTTTTATGATTTAGAAAGAGAATGCAATTTTAAACATCTTTCTAATTTAATTATATTATCTAATTTGTTTTATTATCTTGATATTCTTTGATGGAAAGCATATCTAGATATGCTCACTAGCTGCTGATTGGTTGCTGCACATAGAAGCATCGTGTGATTGGCTCACCATGTGCATTGCTTTTTCTTCAACTAAGGATATTTAAAAAATGAAGCAAAATAAATAATGGAAGTAAATTGTAATGTTGTTTAAATTTCTATTCTCTATCTGAATCATGAAAGAAAGATTTTGGGTTTAGTGGCCCTTTAATGTCCCTCTAAGCTGAAGACTGCGAAATACATCCATTATAATATATATTTCATTCAGTGCGTAAAACAATCCAGAAGTTAATCTAAATATGCTTTACTCATATGTTATACTAATTTTGCCAAAGGAAGGTGCCTAGGTTTATGATATTTCAAGCATTATTGCGAAATGTCTCCTTAAAGGGACATGAACTCAAAATATACTTAAAGGGAGACTGTTAAAAAATTAATTATTTATACATTCTGAACGAGTATTCAATTTTAAGCAACTTTATACATTGACTCATATTATCAATGTTCCTCGTGATGTTGCTATCATTACTTGAAAAATAAGGCATTAAATTTATAATTTATTTGCTTCAGTACTCTGGACAGAACTTTTTTTTTTGGGTGGATTAATTAATCCAACAATCATCAAGGACAACCCAGGTTGTTCGCCAAAAATTGTCCGTAATATAAAATATCATTTTTGATTTGCAAAGAAAGATAACAAGATAATTATTAACATTTGAGAATCGGATTAAATTATAAAGTTGCTTAACATTTCATGCTCAATCTGAATCACGAACGCTAAATTTTTTGGGACAGTGTCCCTTTAAGAGATTTAAAGAGTGTATTTACTTCTCTTCTCTTATTATCTTGACATACTTTGCTTGAAAAGCATATCGAGATAGGCTCAGTAGATGAAGATTGGTGGATGCACAGAGATGCCTTATGTGATTGGCTCAACCATGTGCATTTAAATTTCTGGTGTTGAGGATATCTAAATACAAAGATAAATTGAGTTACATTTTAAAGTCTAAACATATTTGATCTCTACAGATCATTTGATACAATTGTTTGGTTGTAATGTCTATTTAAAAATAAAGACGCCATTGCACAATAACATATATGAGCAGTTCAGACAAATACAAGCTCAAGGTTTATTTACTAATAACAAACAAACGTGTAGTTTAACATCTATAAACAGATTATCCAAGTTACAGACATTATAACCTGAAATTGAACATTCAGAAATGTTGCGTGGGAAACGTATCTTGAAACACCAGATTTGCATTTTTAAACATTAGAGTCTAATGTCACGCAATAGCACACAATCAATGTTCATTATAAATACATTTAATAGAGCAATGTCAATACTTCACAATAAGTCACGAAATTGATTTTATGAACAATAAAGACAGACAAGATTAAATGTGTATTAATCCAACATATTTGTATTAAAGAAACAGACCGTTATTAAACCGAGAAATGTCTACAACATTTAATAATGTGACAGTATTAGGTGACATTATATGGTGAATTTAAACATTAATATTTAACGGATCAGGTATATTATATCTGCGTCACACATATCCGCATGACAGGCCCATGAGTTACAAATAAGTCTACATGAAAAATGAAGTAACAGCACCACCAGGAGGTATGTGTATGGAAGTTACTAAGATATGAAACATTAAGGAACGGCCAATCAGAGTTCATCACACAAACACAACTTGAGTCAGGATGGTCTCACAGACATTCTAACAATATTTCAAACTTTTATCCAATCAGATGTACAGATAACTTGTCCCATGGTGCGTCTCATGTTTACTTCACCATATAAAAGTCCATTACACGTTGCCATCTTTGTCAGTTCTCTAATGCCTGCAGGCTGTTTATATATTATAATATATTCTAAAACCCAGCAGGCATGTCACCTCCCAGGTTTACCAAGCAGGAGAGCGCTGCACTGGTCCACGCCGTCCAGAACTTTTATCCACAGCTGTTTGGGAACAAGAGGAGGTCGACAGATGCGAATGTTAAGAAGGCCCTCTGGGAGTCTATCACCAATGCGGTTCAATTGGTGTGTGACGTCCAGAGGAGCCAGGATCAGATCATGCGGAGATTCGGATATATGAGGTTGCGCTTGTCCAAAAAAGTCGACCTCATAAGGGAGTGGGTACAAGCCCGTAAAAGAGGGGGCAAAAGAAAGGCCCCGCGGAAACTCTACCTACTCCCTTATGAGGTGACTTTATGCGAGCTCCTCAGTCTCCGGGTCCCCAAAAGATTTAGATCCTCTCCATCCTCGGCCTCCTCTTCTTCCCTCCCAGCTGCTGGATCTGAAAGTCCTGACGCGGGGGCCAGGGCAGCTGCTTCTCCGTCCGGTGGCCTGGGAGGAGCCGAAGGAGAATCTGAACCAGGTAACTATACAACTTCATATAATATATTAATATTTGATTAGATTTTTAAGAAATGTGTATATAGTCAGATACTAAACCTATATAGATCTCACAACATACGCTACATATGATGTTTGGATATCTGATTTGAGATTAGTGACACATGAAATAGGAATGATGTTTCTTGCGCTCTACAGAATATGCGTCACAGAGCGAAAATAGAATTGCGCATACACGTGAACATGGGTTTGCTGTAAGTGGCATTGCTTTACACATGTTGGTCAAATGACGGATGCGTAATTCCGCTTGGAATCATTGCGCAATGATCGCGAAAAATAGAATTGCGCATACACGTGAACATGGGTTTGCTGTAAGTGGCATTGCTTTACACATGTTGGTCAAAATGAAATGTGAATTATTATATATGTGAAGAATACAGTATTCTTATTTTCAATATTATACATAATAAAAAAGATACTAGCAGAATCAAAATAAATAATAAAATATGTCCATCAATTGATGAGAATGAAATAACACAAAATATTAATTAAAGCTACATTAAACAACACAACTGATTGAAAATAAGAGTATAGGATATATTTATGATGAATTTAATTGAGGAAACAATTAACTCATGGGACTACCAAAAGATTAATAGTTTTTAATTGATTTGGTAATAATGTAAAGATTTTAAACATGGCATGATTTGTATTAATGATATCCAATCCTCATTTAATATATTACAGATCGTGATGTTGGTGCTGGAACCTCAAGCCAGGGCTTGTCACAGTATGGTATGTCTCATTTTAATTGACATTTGTCTTAGAAACATGGACAGAACATTACATACAAAATCCACATTGTTCAATATTTATATGTATCCGCTAAATGGATTTGTAAAATATTTACAAATAAGAATAAAAAACAAACAAACATAGGATTACATTGTAATACTAATCTGATTTGTTTTTGAATTTAAGATATCCCATCTATTCTTGATATCTTCATTTTAATGTAAGATTCTTTGAATGTCCAATT
The DNA here is from genome assembly GCF_027579735.1 of Bombina bombina. Lineage (NCBI taxonomy): Eukaryota > Metazoa > Chordata > Amphibia > Anura > Bombinatoridae > Bombina > Bombina bombina. The sequence goes on along the minus strand of NC_069504.1, from coordinate 744,215,625 downwards.
TATATTCTTCCCCTGTGTATTGCTTAATCTTATTTGGATGCATTTTGACAAAATTCACACACTTTTGCATATGTTTTGATTTTTAAAATATAGATTCAATTTTTGAAATTGATCACGTCATTTAAGGGACATGCCAACTAAATTTTACATTGAATGATTTTGAAACGTGATTTTATTGTTTTGTATAAACATTTTATTAGCTAAATTGGTTCAGTCTATTGTTTTAGTTCTTCTAAAAACATATTGATTTTGGTTTAGGTTAAACAATGCATTACTGGTATTATCCGGCTGTTTTTTATGCATAAATTGGCCTTTTTTCAAATTTTTAAATCATGTGTTCAGATAACAGTAGTACATAGTTTCAAAAAGTATACAATTACACATTTTGAGCTTCATGTCCCTTTAAGAGAGGATAATTAAATAATTTTTAGGATATCCTTAACTAACATATTAGATTGTAATTGCATGCTCCATCCCATTCATTACATCAACATATGGAGTAGAGAATTTATTAACAGCAACATTGTCAAATCAATATATTTTTATATTAAAGGGACACTGAGCTAAAATTATTACTGTTGTCATTCAGATAGAACATGCAATATTAATCAACATTTAAATATAATACTATAATCATATTTTAAATATTCTATTGATAAATGTATTTTAAAATCAAGAATGTACATTTATCTACAGCTCCATTTTGGTTGACCAACTTGGGTTTTTATTGATGATTGGTGGATACCTTCAACAAACAATATGTATTGAATCCAATATTGCTTATCTGCCTTTAAGATTAAAATGTTGCAAAATTAAAATTATAATAGGAATCAATGTTAAATAATTTGGAACAGTTTGAACAGTGAAATCACTGATTGAAATAAATCATGTCAGTGTCCCTTTGATAAACAATAGATTCATTAATCCTTACATTCTTTGGATTAAACAATATTGATATATAATTCACATATTCACTGTTTGAGTTACTTTCTAGATATAAGCATACTCTAACAGCACCATGATTACATATTTGTACTAATCAATTTGGTTTGGTATTGTGATCAATATGTGTTGTGTCCTAAACAAGATTACTGTACATTGCACAAATGGTTCGATGTGCCACATGTCTTTGTTTATATTTGTCAACAGCTGTTATTCCAAATGTGGTTTGTGTGTATTCTTTTAAGAACATTGATCAATGGGTATATTTAGATATGCAATAGCATCGTATGAGATGAGTTTGATGTCTAATATAGTCAGAAATTAAACATATGTTAAATACATAATTTTTTACAGAATCCCCTTGATTCAATCAAGCATTTTTTATTCTAATGACTGCTCTATTCTTCACATTTTCAAGTTGATTATTCTTATAAATCGATACAGATGTGATTTAGTGCTATCCCAAATGTGTTCACTAATATATATCTATATCATTCATAGAGAGAGTTGCTGTGGGGAGCCCAGAGGGATCCAGCACCGACACAGAGCTGCCTTTGCAGTCTTCTGGTAAGTCCATTGACTCATTTATATGTCATTGAAGGTGTATTGGTAATCAATATTATGAGCATGATTCTGATGAAGCATAACATTTGAAACAAACATATAATTTACTCCTCTGATTATATATAAATTTTATTTTAAGATTGAAAGATTAAGAATTACAATTTTCTTAGTCTACACCTTTGTTATTCAGAAGATGTTTAGCATATGTTTGTTTCCATGTTCAATTTTGACAACAATCATCAAGTGATACACACATGAGAAATCTTAAATGTTCAATGTACTATGCTTTTATGATTTTTAATTTAATACAAACAATAAATTGAAAATCTGAATCATTGAGAATAACAAATCTAATGTCATTTGTATGCTCCATCAAAATGATGTAAATCATAACTTTGGGTGTGTATATCTTTAATGCAACATTGATGTGTCTTTGAGCAAGAGTAACATATGTTATAATATCTGATCTTAACGTGTACACAACATGTTATGTTTTACAGAGATTGATTTAACATGTGTGACGGAGGAGGAAGAGGCTCCCTTGAAGTCTGATGGTATGTGAAATATATCTAACATGTATCCAACATGTTTCTTTATTGGCAATCATTTTAGTGAAGACATTCAAAGTCTACAGCTTTTGCACTTTAAAAAGGAATATTATTTGTCTGTTCAAATACACTACTGCCCCCTTTCTATATCAGGCAGCATGAAAATATGCTTGGATTTTGTTGTTTTTGTTTGGATTTCTAATTCATGCCATCATGATGTCACATGCATATTCCAGGCCAAACCACAATATTAATTTTAAAATTGTACAGACAGTCAGTGCTATTCATCTGAGTGCCTATATGCATACCATATCCTCATGTCATCATTGTTTAGAAATTCAAACACACTTCTAAGTATATTGCAAACATAATCAAGTTGAAATGTGTTGATTTGATTTCATGATGTATGAGATGTTAATATATTTTTATTATTTATTTCAGATGGATCCTCCTCTTCTGGTCATCAGTTTTCCGCCCCTGCCTGGCCCTCTGCCCAATCCCCTGCCCAGTCCCCTGCCCAGACCCCTGCCCAGTCCCCTGCCCAGACCCCTGCCCCTCCACAGCCCCAAGACCCTCCCGGCCCTTCACATATTTCCTGTCCTGTCCTTCCCAAAAAACGCCCCTTTTTCCCCCTTCGCCGCTCTCCCCGTCTTTTGGCCCATACAGCTACCCCAGCTGCCCAGCCCCCAACTCACCACTCCCCAGCTGTACGGGCTACCCCAGAGCAGCAGCCCATCCCTCCCCAACCCAATCCCATCCCTCCCCAACCAAATCCCATCCCTCCCCAACCCAATCCCATCCCTCCCCAATCCCATCCCTCCCCCCTGTCTCAACCTTCATTGTCCTGGGTGTCGGATTGTCCTTCCCAGGCACAGCTGTAAGTATCATTCAAAATCAACATTATAAGATACTTAAAGGTACACTGAAGGCAAATTGTTTCTATTGTGATTCAAATAGAGCATGCAATGTTAATGAAATTTATAATTTACTACTCTTATCAATTATTCTTCATTCTCTTGCTATCTTTATTGAAACAAAGAAATGCCTCTAATTATTTTTAAATAAAACAAAATCTGGACATCATTTCTTTATTGTTGGATGAATGTATCCATCAATCAGCAGGGACAACCAAAGTTGATAAACAAAAATGGCCTGCCCTATAAACTTACATTCTTGCATTTAAAATATAGCTATAGAATTCTAACATTTAAAGAATAGGAGTAAATTAATACATTTTTTTAATGTCATGCTCTATCTGAATCAGTAAATAAAATATTTTGGTTTAGTGTCCCTTTAATTTGATATCACTACATATACCAATCACCACTACTTGGATCCAACAATTTATGTACAAATGTTCATACATTATCTCTTGTATAACCCAGTGGGAATGTAATTTCTTCTGGTTGCTATGTTTACACAGCTTGTCCTCAACGCCAAAATGTTTAAGGATAGGTGTGCCTACCACAGTATAACTAAAATATTTAAATTGCTAATGTAAGTAAAATGTAAATCCTTTTACAAGATTTTATACCCTCAAGCTGTAAAAGTGGATCATCGAAAACCAATTAAAGGGGACAACATGTTGGAGTAAACTGTCCCTTTAATGGTTTATGTCTGTCTGAATAACATATTTCATGTGTAAATAATCAATTTCAACAAATTAATTTAAAGAATGATTTGTCTTTATGATGACAATGTATCTTTGCTTTTTTTTATTTCTGTTGTGTAATTATCATTAATATTTTATTTATTCTTTATTTTAGGCTGTGACTCAACATGGCTCACGCTAGAAGGTCTAGCCCGCGTAGAGCAGGCCGTGTTGAGGAACGCAGCTGTCCTGAGAGGGATGAACAACACCATGCAGGCCCAGCTACAGGTTCAGCATTTGACTCTGCGTCAGATGTTGCGGTTCAATTCAATGCTTGAATCTGTAGCTGGACAGGCACAGGACGATGAAGGCGATGACCAGTAAGTGGAGGATCTGGAGATGCTCCAAGGGCGCAGATAAGAATCCTCCGTCCACATGTTGATTTTGGTTTTTATGGTTGCCATTTGGCCTTTTTGTTATTATTGTTGTGCCTGTTGCACTCTTTTACCTTGTCATATGGCTCCAATGGGGCTATGCTGGCCCTTGGCAACTCTCTTCATGGACTGTGATGCACTCTGTTACCTTGTCATATGGCTCCAATGGGGCTATGCTGGCCCTTGGCAACTCTCTTCATGGACTGTGATGCACTCTGTTACCTTGTCATATGGCTCCAATGGGGCTATGCTGGCCCTTGGCAACTCTCTTCATGGACTGTGATGCACTCTGTTACCTTGTCATATGGCTCCAATGGGGCTATTCTGGCCCTTGGCAACTCTCTTCATGGACTGTGATGCACTCTGTTACCTTGTCATATGGCTCCAATGGGGCTATGCTGGCCCTTGGCAACTCTCTTCATGGACTGTGATGCACTCTGTTACCTTGTCATATGGCTCCAATGGGGCTATTCTGGCCCTTGGCAACTCTCTTCATGGACTGTGATGCACTCTGTTACCTTGCCATATTGTTCTCTTGTTATTGTTATTTGAAAGGTAAACAGAGGAGGTTCATATGCTAAGTTCTTCGACCTTGAAGACTGCCTCTAATGTTTTAAAAATATTGACTACTATAAGGCATTAGTTCACATGTTTCATATAGATAACATTGAGCTCATGCACGT